>NC_080783.1:125825794-126128824 GCF_028018385.1 Neofelis nebulosa
GTGGCCTGCAAAGCCTAAAATAATTGCTATCTGGCCCTTTCCAGAAGACTTGCCAGTCCCTTAATCCATTCCCTGGTCTTGAAGGAAGTGATGACAACCTCTGACCTATTCCTTCACTTACCCCACTCCCTGACACCACTAGGTGCAGAGATTCAAAGTTGGCAGAGTTCTGATATTTACAGTCTAGTGAGAAGCTGGCATCATTTCCCACTCCATTACCAAAAGCAGAACTAAATACAAACACGAAGATAAACCCTCGGGTAGGGTGAACAGTCTTGGTTTGGCTGCTTGGGGAAGAAGGGAAAGAAGCAGGGAGAGGCTGAGCCTCTCAACCCATCCTCTGGGGGGGAGAATTCAACATTGGTCTCTGCTGACACCCCTCCCCTCGAGCTCCACTCCCTTCCACACACGCCCTGTGATCCTGGTGATCCCAGCTGATCCCAGCTCATCTTCACAGTCACTGAGCCTGTAATTCTTTTACTGATGAGATATCCAACTAGCCCGTATCTCTGAGTCTCTGAAGCCTGCGTGTCATTCTGACTCTGACAAACCTCAATCCTGGACAGAGTCTCCATCCAGCCCTGCAAGGGCTCCTCTACTGCCCAGCAGGGCCTTTGAAGGGAGAGGACTGTGACCATCTCTGGACTCCACCCAGAGCCTCTCCTGAAGCCAGAGCCTCTGGGAGTTACATACAAGCCTAAGCATTCGGGGAAGGATGCGTCAGCCTAGACAATAGGGCTGCCAGCTCAGAGTGTCTCAGGTGTAACTGGGCCAAGTGACCTCTGGGCTGTCATGGGGGCTGTTAGTAATTTTGGAGGCTGAAGGCAGAGTGGAGATCCGGTGGTCCCACATCCTAGCATCTAGGTATTCTGGATTACTTCAAATAACAAGGACCCGCTCTGGCGTCTCCCAAGAAAAATGGTGCTGCTCTCCTGCCAGTCCTTTGCAGGCTCCTGTTCCTGCAAACATGGAAGGCCCAGGTTGGAATCCCACATCCAGGCTAAGTGAAAGGTCTGAGAGATTTGGGAGCCCAAATTGGGAGATCTTGACCAATTCATCTTAGTCTCGGGGACTCAGCTTCCTCATCTGTTGAAATAAGCAAACAAACAAAAACCTGAGGTGCTTGGATGGTGGTAATTTTAAGGTCCTGTCCGTCCCATACCCAATGAATAGCCCAAACCAGGCCACACCTCTGCAGAAGCTTTGCTGGAAAGTTGACTGGCTTCATCTCAGCTTTCCTTCCCCAAGTCAACCCGGTCCCATGCAAATGAGATACAGCTGGTCTCTCATCAAGGGGAGGGGGTTTCCCCTCAGCATGTTGGCAGCTTGCTGGGTGTTCAGACCCATGTGAGGGAGGGAAGTGGAGGGGGGTGGATGTGACCTCTTGTCTTCATGCCTTGTGGCGAGGAGGTGGCTGAAGGGCTGTGGGAGTCTCACCCTCGCACCCCCAACAGGCCCACAGCATGTGACCCGGAAGCCGCACACAGTGTCTTAACCTAAATTAGCTCAATTGTCTTTCACAACTCTCCAATTTGACTGGACATCCCTCAAGGGCAGGGATGGTATCTTGACCTTCTTCTGGGTCCCCCAGGAGAACCCAGCACAACACTAGGTATGTGGCCGGAGATCCGTCCTTATCGGCTGAGCAACTCAGTTGAAATGTCCCTGGAAAAAGTGATCTTGCACTTGGCACAGGGCGTGTGTCCAGGTAAGTGAATCTCCATGTTTGCTGGCTGATAACGATACCATTCTTCAGTCCAGGGCTCAGTCAAGCTGTCTTGTCCAGACCGTGACCCCAGGAGCTATCTTGTGACCTAGAGAGCGGGTGATGGGGGAAGGTTAGAGAAGGGAATGCCCAAGACTCCCCAGGAGATGTAGGTCATATAAAGGTCATTGCTGTTGATCCCTTATCCCTAAAGCAGTGCAGGCTGGGAGAGCATGGCTGGCGTGGCCCACACAAACATAAATCAAGCACCCCTCACCACTGCTTGCTTCGGAGTAGCTAACCAAACTGCAAACACCGCAATCTATAGGCTATAAACCCAAACCTATAAAACAGTGACAAATGTCACGAGCTCTCTGGCGGGTCTCGCCGTCTTCCGGTCTTGACTATACTCAGGATGGCGTCTCCCTTGCCTGCTTGCAGACAGGATGCTCTGCTTTACATCTAGTCACACGTTTTCTTGCCGTAACTCCTCCTGTTCTGTGTCCTACGAATATGTTGCTCTCTTCAGAACCCTGAAGGCCACCTTCTCCTCTCTGTTTACGTGTCTGCTTGTCTGCTGTGTGTGGTGGTGGGAAGGGAAGGCAGAAGGCAGGCTTCTGGCTTGCCCCAAGTGTCACTGATCTGCACAAATGCTGATGGCAGAGCCATGCAACTGATTAGTTATGACACACATGGAATTGCTAATGAGTTTGATAACATTTTAATTACCCCTTGTTCTGCGGGGCAGGCAGCAAACCATGAAAGTAATAATCCTCTTGGGTGCTGTTGCAGTAAGATGAGAGGAGGACAGGTGTGAGCTGCAGGGAGTTAATCCCGGGGGTGGGGTGGGTCTGCAGCAGGGGTGGGTGGGCAGAGATTCCCCTCAGAATTATCTGAACAATTTCCTAATTCTCTACTTCGTTCTTAAGGACCTGCATTTTCTGGGAGTCAGACTCACCCTGGGAAGAAGAGGAAACAAAGGCATATGGAGCACTAGGGATTTGCCCAGGACACATAAGATTTCAAATCCAGAGGCCCTAACTCCAGTCCCTGGAGTCGACACAGTCCAGGGGACTGACCAGGGATGTGCCCACATGTTTCACGGATCTCCCCTTGGGATGCCGACAGCCTAGACTCCCAGGCTCCTGTGCCCCCGGTTCCAGCCCACGTGAAAGGGGAAGCGTAGGGTGGGGTGAAGTGGCCGTCGCTGGATACCTTGGTGGTTTTGACTTTGTGTCCGCTGCTGCAGCTCCATCCCGACAGGTCCGGGAGCACTTTACACTCCTCCCCCGGCAGGCAGGGCTCCATCTGACACCACCACTTCTGCAGGACGATGGAGGCTGTGGGAGCAGGAGGCAGTGAGGGCAGCTCTAAGCTGTCCTGGAGTACAGCGTGCAGTCAAGGGTGGGGAGTCTGTGCGGAATGAAGTGCAAGTTTGCACACCGCTGGCTGTGAGCCCTGCCTTCCCCTGTCTTTCCCCTACTCCGGGCTGCTCAGAAAGGCAGTACTCAGGCTGAGGCTGGGGCACACAACCGTATCAAAGTCAATCCCACTTACCCCTACGTGTCGCCAAGACAGCACGGGGCGAAGGCAGGGGAAGTTCTCCAAGGAACCCTTCAGTTGAGTCACCATGGCATTAGCAGAGAGGCACGGTCTTCAACATACCCATTTGGTGTATGTGAGCAAGTGTGAAAGGGCTCCACAGACCAGGAGTGCAAAGCAGGCGTGCATGTGAGCACAAGTGGGCACATTTACAACATGGTCACGTGAGTGTGAGCATACGAGCATGGGTGCAATCATGGGGGGGAGGGGTGAGTGAAACATCTGTGTCCATGTGAGGGGAAGGTCAAGGCCATAGGAGAATGGGCAGGGGTGTGTGTGTGTGTGTGTGTGTGTGTGTGTGTGTGTGTGTAAGAGACCTCGGAGGCGCAGGAGAGGTCAAGGTCTGGGGGAGCTAAGTGTGAGTCTGGCAGGATATGTGAGAGGATTCGTGTGACAGAATGCATCTGTGTAGCGCCTGGCAGTGAATGTGGATGAGAGGGAGGGACGATGTGGGGATGGTCCGTCTGCCCTCCTCCCCCCAGAGGTACCCAGCATTTGAGACTGATTGCCAAAGCCCTGGGATGGTATGAAACCATATCCCGAGCAGATGGTGTGGCCTAGACAGACCTCCTCATCTCTGTGATCGGGCCCTCCCCGCCGGGTCCCGGCCTCTCACTCACCGTCCACGCAGGAGGGCTTTGCCCGCGTGGTGCCGGCCACCTGGCCGGGAAAGCAAGAGCATTTGACAGTCTGGGAGCGCTCCTCGATGCGGTTCCGGTTGCAGCAGCGATGAGCGGCAATAACCTCGCAGGTGCCCTGCTTCACAAGGACTGAAGTGGCCAGACAAGATGAGGTGCCCAGCCCAGGCCTGCAACCCTGCTCCCCTCCCACCTGCCCTGCACATCCTCCAGGCCCTCCTCCCCGCCGAGGGGAGGGGTGTTCAGAGATTTCCAACTGCAGGGGAGGAGGAAACACAGGAAATCCTCCTGCTGCTTCAGTGTTCCTATCCTTCCTTCTTCCCCAGTCAGGCCACACTCAGCCCTCTTTGGCGGAGCCTGGCCCTTGGGTGGAAGAGAGGTAGGATTCCCCACCAGCCCCCACTTCCTCTGGTTTTGTCCGGTTGAGGGCAAGGGCCCCGGGGGCTTACAATGCGTGGAGAGGATCGTGGAGAGGATCATCCGCTTACACAGGCTTTAGCCATCCCAGAAGGAAAACCACAGAATTAGGCCAGGAGGCAAGACTTAAGCCTCCACCCCAGGGCCTCTCTCCCTGCAGAACACCTTCTGGCCTGGAAGGAAAGGTGAGCAAGGGGTTTGCCCACACCTTCTCTGGGCTGGGTTAGCAGAGGGGGGGTGGATATTCCTGGGCGAAAACCAGAGAAGGAGTCAGAGCCCCTAGAATCTGCACCCTCAGCCTCGGAGATCTGCCTGTGTGGAATAGGGTGGGGTGGTGTCCAGCTCTCCAGGCATCCTGAGAAACCCTGTCCCAGGCTCTGCCACCTCCCCCAAACCTGTGGGAGTTGGCGGCTGCAAGGAAGCTGAGGCAAGGAGGGTCCACAGCCAGGCCAGGTAAAGTGCCAGCAGCCAGGGGCCCGTGCTCCAGTTCTGAGAGGTCCTCTCACGCATCCTGCGGAGCGAAGCACACACCCTGCTCAACTCTGGGCAGGAGCTCCCCGCAGTCCAGCCCCAGCACCTCCGTGTCACGTGCTCTGGGAGGCACAGAGGTGGGCAGGACATGCACACCTTGTCCCCAGGCAACTCCCGGCCTGGCACAAACCATACAAAGTGGTGAGCTCTACAGTAGGGAAAGGGAGCAGGGAGACTGTCCTGCTGGGAAAAGCACGGACAGCTTTGTGGGGGAGATAACATTTAAGAGGGTGTTGAAGGATGAACCAGACATGGTCCCTTGGAGGGCTGTGACACAGAAGGAACCATACTGCTGACTCCCAGTTTTTGAGCCCTTGACCCAAGCACTTCACATACATGCTTTTGCAGCCTTCACAACTGTCCTACAAAGTAGGATTATTTGTACCTATTTGACAGATGAGCAAACTGATACTCGAAAGGCTGGACACAACCTAAACAGCCATCAATAAAGCATGGGCTAAATACATTGTGGAGCATCTGTACAAATGCAGTTACATCCAGGCAGCTATAAAATAGACTGAGGAAATGCTTTAGGTACTGAGCCATGCAATGATCTCTAACGATAATCCACCATTAAGGGGAAAAAAGCAAAGTGCAGGATGGTGTGTATTAAATGCATAAAAGGGAAAGATTATATATGTTGCTTAAATATGCATAAGCTAGCCCTGGAAAATGTACCAACGAAACATAGTAACATTGATTGCCACCAAAAAGGAGAACTGGTTGGCTGAGAGATGGAGGTAGAAGGGAGACTTATCTATTGCTTTTTTATTTTTTCGGGTTTTGAACTGTGGGAATGTGGTAGCAATTCAATTTAAACAGATTCAAATTAAAAAAAAAAAAAAAAGAAATGAAATGAAACTAGGGCTAATAGTTAATAGAAGTCAAATGACTGTCCAAGGCCAGGCAGCATGTTGGGTGGCAGAGGCCCAGAGCGCAGAAGCCTGCCCTATTCCTCCTGCACCACTTTGCTTCTCCTCTTCCCCCATCCTTGATGGGTCCCGCCTCCCATCTATCCCAGAGGAGGAACCGGAAATGGAGGGGATCCCAAGGAAGCAGAGGCATAGAGCAGCAGGGAGCTGCCCAGGCATAGAAGGAGCCTGGACCATCCTCTCTGCTGCACTGCTGGCCCCTTGGGACATTATTGGGGTCCCTCAGGTGTCAGCACCATCCTGGGAACACCAGAGGCCAAGCCAAATGCCAGAACTTTGGACAGAGTGCTTGATTTCTGTACCACCGCCCCCCCCCCCCCGACCCCCATCCCCACTTCAACTGTCTCCCATGTCAACTGTCTCCTCAACTCACCTTTTTGGGGATCTTTCAGCTTCTGTCTGCTCATCCACTGGCCTCAGACTCACTCTACCTGGACAAGTAAGAAAGACTCTTTGGGGCCTGCAAGGGTTAGAAGGAGCCCATGGTCCTGTAGGGGGTGAGGGAGGGCCCGGGTAAGGACAAGGGGTGGCACTGAAGTAGAGGCCAATTCTGATGCTTCAAGGTGTGGGGCAGGACACAGAGTCTCTCCTCTGCCTTAGGAATTCGCAGGGATCCTTGCAGACTGTGGGAACAGGTAGGGCAGCTAGCCTGAGCAACCTAAGGGTTCCTCTGCCCCATGGCGGGGATGGGGATGGGGGTAAAGCGGGGTGGGTGGTAGGCAGGGGTCTAGGAATCAAAGTTATCTCCGCTCTGGCCTTGGGGTGGGGGGTGGGGGGAGCTGAAGGCCAGTGAAGGATTCCTGAGCAGGCTCTGACAGAATTCTGCTCCAAGAGACACCTGGAAAAGACCCCAAGGTCTTGAATCCTTTCGTCTCTACCCCGACCCTCACTGCACCCCTGTCCTGGACTCACACAGAGCTGGCTCAGCTCTGCCACCCTCACCCCCATTTCCCTTCCAGAGGGCTAGAATGGGGTTCCTCTCAGTCTCTAGCCTCAGGGGCCCCAGCTCAACAGCTTCTCCATTTCTCCCTATGGCCTCTCATCCCTCAGCCTCTGAGGGGAGGTGGAGCGGAGGCAGGTGGGAAGGTGGGGCCCAGAGAGGACTATGGGGATGGATGGAGGAAGTGGTGCCAATATCCCAGGAGTGTGCTCCGCGGGCAAGAGCTTCCCAGAAGGTTTATCTCTTTTCTGAGTAGGTATCTCCTCTCCCCGTCGCCCTCAGGAACCTTCATTCCCATCATTACAAATCCAGCTTTGTCTTCTCTCAGGCAGTCCTCATCCCTTTTCTCTCTGAGCTGCCACACCCTCCAAGCCAACTCTCCCATGAGCCCTAAGACCCAAAAGATGGGCAGTGTGCATTTGGGCTGAGCTCTCTGGAATTCTATTCCCTCCTTCAGAGAGACGGTGGAGGGGGCGGGGAAGGGAAGCTTCTGAGATTTTCCTGGGCTTCCACTCTCCTGCCTCAGTTTGCCAGGCTGTTTTTCCCAAACCCAAGATGCAGGCTATGGGGAGGCTGAGTTAGCAGCCCGCATACCAGCGTGGAGTCGAGGATGTGGACAAGAGCCTTTAAGCTTGCACTGCCTTCTCCCGGCCTCCTCCAGCGCTCGCCCACTCCTCCAAATTCTGAGCCCCCACCCTCCGGATCTATCTGCCCCACGGCGGTGCCCACTTGCCTCTGAGTCCGGCACCAAGACTCCGAAAGGCGGACTTCGGGCCGGAGCGGCCGGCTTGGGTGCGTGTCGAGTCTGGAGCCCTGTGTCCCTCACCAAGTTGCGGCGTCCGGCAGGCGACGGGGCTCCGGCCAAACTGGCATCACGGTCGTGCCCGGCGCCGCTCCGCAAGGCTCAGGCGGGGTCCTTCCGAGGCTCCCGCCGGCAGGCCAGGGCGCGCGCAGCTGCCGCCGCCTCCCGGTCGCCGGGGGCCACCCCCGCTCCGCCAGCCCTTCTGCGGGCGCCACCGCCTCCTCTCCGACAGCTCCCGGCGGGCGAGCGGGCGGGCACAGGCGGGCGCAGCGGCCCCTGGCGGCCGACGGAAGAAGAGCGAGGAGGGCCCGGCAGGCCTCCGCCGCAGCAGTCCGGGTGAACATCTCCCCGGTGCAGGCCGGGTAAGCCAGAGAGGTCCCCGAAAACTCTCCGTCTTGTGGCTTCTGGGGGGGGGGGGGGCTGAGTGTAAGGAGGGATTGCCAAGATCTCCAGGGGGGTTGAGTCTTGAAGATTCTAGAAGTGCACTATCCAGAATGATGGCCACTAACCACAAGTGGTTATTGAAATTTACATATGGAAGTGCCTGGGTGGCTCAGTCGGTTAAGCCTCCAACTCTTGATTTCCGCTTAGGTCACGATCTCACAGCTGAGTTCAAGCCCTGCATCTGGCTCTGTGCTGACAGCCTGAAGACTGCTTGGGATTCTCCCCCTCTGGTTCTGTCTGCCCTTTCCCTGCTCATGCTCTGTCTCTCTCACTCTCTCTCTCTCTCTCTCAAAATAAATAAACTTGAAAAACTAAAAAAAAAAATAAATTTACATGTAAGTTGGGGCGCTTGGGTGGCTCAGGTGGTTAAGCATGGGACTTCTGCTCAGGTCATGACCTTACCGTTTGTGAGTTCCAGCCTGCATGGGGCTCTGTGCCGACAGTTCAGAGCCTGGAGCCTGCCTCGATCCTTGTCTCCTTCTCTCTCTCTGCCCCTCCCCCACTGTCACTCTGTCTCTCTCTCAAAAATAAACATCAAAAAAAATTTTAATTTAAATTTACAGATAAACTAAATAAAATCTAAACATTGTTTCTTTTTTTCAATTTATTTATTTTGAGAGAGAGAGAGAGTGCGTGTGAATGGGTACCTGCGCATGAGTGGGGGAGGGGCAGAGAGAATGGGAGAGAGAATCCCAAGTGGGCCCTGCACTGTAAGCCCAGAGCTCTATGCCGGTTAGAACTTACAAACCGTGAGATCTTGACCTGAGCACAAATCAAGAATCAGAGGCTTAACAGACTGAGCTACCCAGGTGCCCCTGAACACTTTATTTGCACTCACCACATTTCAAGTGCTCAATAGCTACATGAAACTAGGGACTACTGTACTGAAAAGATACAGAACATCCCCAGCATTGCACCAAATTCTATTAGACAATGCACTTCTAGATTGATATGTTAGCCCTCCACTGTGAAAATGTTAAAATCCAGCTGGGAAGAGCAAATGATCTTTGCTCCACCCACCCCGTCAAAATGGGAAAGTTCTAGCTGATGTCTAATCTAGAGGGTGTCCTTCCCTCTGTTCCCTTCCCACAACAGCAGACCCTTCTTCCCCAAAGAAACTGAGGCAGAGTGGAGCTGGAACCAGGTGGGAAGAGGCCACAAGCCAGCGGGGCAGTACCGGGGAGTGGGGGCGGGCAGCCCAGAGCAGGAGGAATGGTGTGGTCAGGGGCAGGAAGGACTAGTGAGGTATGAGGTAGAGGCTGAGCAGGCAGGAGGGCTGATAATTGGTCTCTATGGTTGATGGCTGTGAACCCCAACTTGATAGCCAAACTTGAGACGGTATGTTCATTATATAGGCTACAATATAATTGCAATTTCTAATTCTTTACAGGGTAAGATTTTAGATGTGAAAGGCTTAGACAAATGGAAGAAGGAAGTGGTCTGTGAATTTTTCTCTTAACAGGAGGAACACTCTTCTACTTTAAGAGGGCTTTGGGATTGGAGTAATGGGGTGGGGAGAGGTAAGAGGGGAAAAGCCTAGTTCTGAACTCCGAGCCACTGCACATGGCTTAGGATAAAGGGGACTGTCTTGAGGATGCCCAGTTGCCCTCACTGGCTAGGGCCACACACATTCCTGGCAGGGCCAGGCACTGAGCAGTCTCAGCTCTCAGCAGAGAAAAATATCTCCCAAGTCTGCCTTCCTACCCCACCCACTTTTCCCTCTCACTTTCTGCTGCCTCAGGGATGAGTAGAAGTGATGACCTTCTTACCAGGTTCTGGGGCAGTCTGAGGAGGGAGGAGGTGTGATGATGCCAGGGATCAGAGGGAAGATGTTCAGAGACAGGAGAGCCTTAGGATTTAGTCGGGGGGTGGGGGGTGCTGCTCTGGAGCCCAAGAGTGCTGCTGACATCCCTGATGACCATCTGGTGCTAGAGCTAGGGGTCTCTCTGTCTTGGCTCTGTGGCCTATTTGCAGCCACACCATGATGGGTGCTGTGAAGAGCAGGGATTAGGGAGCAGGGTGACACAGAGAAGTGGTAAGCAAACTGCCCCAGAAACACTGAATAATAAAAATAGACAGGATGTTATATTTTTCCATCAGTCTTTGCTTGTGCTGTTGTTTATGCCATTTATCTGACAGCTGGTTCCTGTTTTTCTCAAACAGGAGGGGAATACCCATAGCAGCACCATGCTGTTTACCCCCCCTTTGCGTTTGCCACTCTATGTGCCTTTGGGTCTGATTTTTCTTTTTTTGTGTGTGTGACTTCTACTTTTCTGGCTGCCTCTGCCCAGAGTGCAGGTATAATTACAGCAAATATAAAGACCTGAATGATCATTATGAGATTTTTATTTGGAAGCTGCCAGGAAAGCCACCCCTTCTGGGGGCTCACTTCAGCTCAGGAAGAGAGAGCCTTACCTTCAGGAAGCATTCCGCCCGCAGAGCACAGAGATGGCATCCCAACCACAGACTTGGTGCCAGTGATTCCTGAGGGCTACTCCTGTCTTGCATTAGGGCCACAAGGGCCTTGTCCTCATTTGGACAGTGCATGGGGTAGGAGGTTCTCTGGAGGTCTACTGATTAATTCCCTGAAACCAGGTTTGGGAACAGGGCTCTTTGAACATCAAGTTAGTGCCACCTTTTCCTTTCAGATAGGTGCTTAGCCTGGCCTCTGTCTCCCCCTGGCGGTACGTACAGAACTTGTTCGGCCTGCAGGTTCGGCCTCTGTCTTGAGTTGAAGGTGGAAGAGGAAGAAGCCCCACTCTTTGCCATTCACCTCCTCCTTAACCCTTCCTCCACCATCCCGACAAATTAGCTTGGTTCATCAGACAGAATCGAGTTTGGGCGTCTGGGGACTGGCACGGGTGTGAGTCTCTCACTGCGTGACCTCTTGAGGCAAGTTCTATAAAATGACAGGTGCGTCATCGGTATAAAGAACGTAATAAAATCTACTTTGAAGTGTTGCTGTGCAGTATAGATGGCCTACTATATAGAAAGTGCTTTGTAGCGGGCCTACTATATAGAAAGTCCGCCATAAATAGCAGTTATTGTAGTTATCCTTACTAAATATTCCTCTAGCCCTGATGTGGTCAGGGGAGGTCTAAATGGGGCTGGGGGAAGGGGGGGAACAGGGAATTGGATCCTGAGAAAGAAAGTGAAGTCGGAGTGGTAACCGCTCTCCCAGATCTAGAGGTCATGGGGAGCAGGGCCCTCTCAGGAGCCCAAGAAGTTACCCCCAGCTCCCTAATTCAGGATGGTCGACTCCAGCCCGCCTCGTTCACACCCCCACAGCACACCCAGCACCAGCTGGCTCGCCTTCACTCTCACTCCGGCAGCCCCAGCCAGAGGTGTTGTCACACCAGGTGCCTCACACCCAGCGGGTCGCCGAAGCTGCTGGTTTCGCTCTGAGGTCATCAGCTCCATCATCCTCCGGGGTAGCTGCTAGGAACGGAAGGCGAGGAGACACCACCCACCCCGTCACAATGGGGAAGTTCTAGCTGATGTCTAAGCTGGAGGGTGTCCTTCCCTCCCCTTCCCACAACAGCAGACCCTTCTTCCCCAAAGGAACTGAGGCGGAGCGTAGCCGGAACTAGGCGGGAAGAGGCCGCGAACCAGCAGGGCGGTGCGGGGGTGGCCCAGAGCAGGAGGAAGTTTTCCCGGGACCCGCCCTGCCCTCGCGGAGCCAATGGCCGTGGAGAGCCCGCAGGAGCGAGCACCGCCCACCGCGCGCCCTAGGGGGGCGGGGCCTGACTCGGGGCGGGGCCACGCCGAGGGCGGGGCAGGGAGGCAGCATGCTAAACCGGGTGCGCTCGGCCGTGGCGCACCTGGTGAGCTCCGGGGGCGCCCCGCCTCCGCGCCCCAAGTCCCCAGACCTGTCCAACGCGCCCTCCGCGCAGCCTGCCGTCCCTCCAGAAGCGCCCAGGAGCCCTCCGGCGAGGGCTGGGAGCGGGAGCTCGGCGCCCGCGAAGACAGTAGAGGCTCGAGCGAGCTTCTCCCGACCGACCTTTCTGCAGCTGAGCCCAGGGGGGCTGCGACGCGCTGACGACCACGCTGGCCGGGCTGTGCAAAGCCCCCCGGACACCGGCCGTCGCCTGCCCTGGAGCACGGGCTACGCCGAGTGAGCGTCCCCGGGAACACCCTAGCCAGGATGGGACCCCCAGCCCTTACTTAGACCCTTCCCCAGCTGGGCATCCCCGGCGCTGGGATGCGTGCCCCTGGCGGCGCTCGGCGCTGGGAACTCCCTTCTCCCAGGACCTTTGCTATCCTCTGGGCTTCGGGCTGCACCCCCTCCCAGCCGCTTCTCAAGTCGGTGCAGTCTTCCTCAGGATCTTCCAGCTCGTTGACTTCCCTCACCCGCGCCGCCTCAGGACCTTGTTCCCTTCCAGAGCCCGGAGCCCGGAGAGCGGAGGGCCCCGTGAAGGATGAGTTGGCCAGTTCTCTGCTGGGGCCCGGCAGTTTAATGGCTAGGGGAGGCGGGGCTTCAAGGAGGCTGGGGGCGCTTTTCATAGAGGAGATGGCAGCCAGAAAGATTCGCTCCCGGGCTTCCCGACCCTGGCGCCCCAGTTCCCTGTCCCTCTTACCGTTCCCCTCCCCCTCCACACCCAGAAATAGCCCGCGACACCAGGCGGCCTCCGGCTTCCCCAGGGGCGGGGGAGGGGGCCGCCCGGGAAGCAGGAGGGTCCCCTTTGAACGCCCCTTGGCGGGGGGCATTGCGCTGGCCGGGCAAAGACGCGGACCCCCGGTCGGAGTGGCGGGAGCAGCCGGCTTGCTCCCAGGCCGGGTGTATTTTTAATGCATCTACTGGGAAAGCAGAGCTTTGAGGGAGACGGGGGCGCTGAGGTCGCTGAGGGTGGTGGCTGGTAGACCCGTGGCCCCACCGCCAGCTCCTTTAGCTTTCTATCTGAGAAGAGTTGGTGGCTTATGTGGCTTCTGCGCAGTCCAGGTGGGCTTCCACCCCTGCCCTATTTCAATTCCTCTTTCCCTATCTGGGCTGGAGCACTGCCTCACTGCCAAACCAGCAGAAACTTTCACTGGAAGATTTTAAGATAAAGGTGGGTGTGCCCATGAGGGTGGGGTGCTGTGGACCAGGCACTAGAAAAGTTGACTAGGCTTCAGGGCGGGATGTAGGGTCTTGGCAAGCAGGATATAAGACCTCCTGCTGCCCCTGTCCAACCCTTTCCCCAGCAGCCCACAGGGGTGCCCCCTTTGCAGGGGATGGGGGAACTGAGGCAGGCAGGTGCTGCTGCTGGCTTTTCTGTGAGGTGGTGGGGCCTGACACCCAGACAGTACTCCTCATGCCTTGCCCTGCCTCCCTTCCCCTCCTCTTTCTGGCCTGGATCCCAGGTGGCTGTGACCTTTCTCAGTTTGGCCAGCAGGCTAGAGAGGGTGTGTGTGTCTAAGGTGGGGGTTATTCCAGGACCTGGTCTGGTGTCCAACCTGATGTGGTCACTCTGGCCTGGCAGGGTCATCAATGCTGGCAAAAGCCGGCACAATGAGGACCAGGCTTGCTGTGAAGTGGTGTATCTGGAAGGTCGGAGGAGTGTTTCAGGGGTACCTAGGGAGCCTAGCCGAGGCCAGGTAAGCCCCCACCCCAGCCCCTAGCCTCCAGAAACCTGGTCACATCTCTTCCGGGGGATTCTAGGCATCTGGTTTTAAATCCGAGACATGTGGAAGACCTAACTCCTAACTCACTAGCTTTCTACCAATGACACAGAACCTTTATGTGGCATTTGAACAGTTAGAATGTCAGTATAAATGTTCAGTTTTCCACTTAGAATATAGGTACTACTGTATTTATGGATGGTAATTAATTAATTACCAATATTTATTTTTGCATATTTTATCCTTGGAGTTTGGCTTTTTTGATGCTTTTCTTTCTGACACATAATAGGCCCTTGGTAAATGAGTGAACAAATCTAATTTGCCTTTAATGCCAAACTCTGACCTCCTCTCGGATGTTTATATGGATGCCCCAGAGTCTTACATAATACAAGCCACACACACACACACACACACACACACACACACACACACTCTGTCTCTCTCTCTCTCTCTCTCTCTCTCTCTCTCTCTCTCTCTTTGTCCCTCACTCACCTCCAACTTTTCCTCCACCAGGGACTCTGCTTCTACTACTGGGGCCTGTTTGATGGGCATGCAGGGGGCGGAGCTGCCGAAATGGCCTCCAGGCTCCTTCATCGCCACATCCGGGAGCAGCTAAAAGACCTGGTAGAGATACTCCAGGACCCCTCGCCACCTCCCCTCTGCCTCCCGTCTACCCCAGGGGCCGCAGGTTCCTCTGATCCTTCTCACTTGGTTGGTCCTCAGTCTTGCTGGTCTTCGCAGAAGGAAGTGACCCATGAGAGCCTGGTAGTGGGGGCGATTGAGAATGCCTTCCAGTTTATGGTGAGTGGGTGGTCCTGGCAAGAGCCTGCTAGGCAGTCACTCTGGTCAACTCTGGATGGGGATCAAGTGGCCTAAGTGGGTGACCCTGAGAACCCACAACACCTTTGAGGGCCTGAGCAGAGCTTGGTTCAGTAGGGAGGGAAGGAGTAGTTAGCTATACCCATGTCTTCCCTCCTCTCCTCCAGTGTGGCTTGGCTGGGCCAGTTTATTTCTGCAGATGGGGGCGGTGGTTGTGTGCCTGGAACCTCTTCTTCATTCACCCCTTTGACCCTCCTTCACGTGGCAGGATGAGCAGATGGCCCGGGAGCGGCGCGGCCACCAGGTGGAGGGGGGCTGCTGTGCACTGGTTGTAGTCTACTTGCTAGGCAAGGTGTATGTGGCCAATGCAGGTGACAGCAGGTATGGTGGGGGGGTTGAAAATGCCTACAGGGGATCCCACTCTCTGGGATGGGGGCATAGAAGACAGTGAGGTGGTGGGTTTTAAAAATCAAAAACTGGAGGGAGGGATGGGGTCAGGAGCAGTTACAGACATAAGGAAGGACCGGAAATAGCCACAAGGGGAGGAAAGATGGGGGTCTGGGTGAGGAACCCTAAGGGTCATTATGGGGAAAGCCTGGTCTTTCTGGAATTCTCCGCAAGGGGGCTGAGGAGAGCCAAGCCCAAACCTTTTCTTTCTCTGGGCAGAGCCATCATTGTCCGGAATGGTGAAATCATTCCAATGTCCCGGGAGTTCACCCCGGAGACTGAGCGCCAGCGTCTTCAGCTGCTTGTAAGTAGGAACTAAACGCTCTACTCCCATTCTTTGTGGACTCTGTGGCTCTCTGTAGCCTATGTCCCCATCCCTACTGCACAGACAGCTCCTCACCTGCTCACTGGGAAGGCTATTCTGCAGACTATGGTTGACCTGGTGGAACATGTAGGAGGAAGGAACGTGGGTTACTCCAGTGCTCCCACTGTGGCCCCAGCTGAGGAAGGAAGTGGAGTCAGAAGTGGGGAAAGGAAATAGCAAAGGCCCATGAGAGGCAGTGTGGCTTAGTGCTTTAAAGTCCTAACTCTGGAGCTGGACTGCCTGGGTTTGAATCCCAGTTCGAGTACTTTGCTAACTGATCATCAGACGGTTCCCTTGCAACACTAGTTCCTGCCTTAAGGGTTGTTGTGAGGGTTAAAATGAGCTCCTATACATTAGTATTAGAACAGTGCGTGGTGCATGGTAAACTCCATTTAAGGCCCTACTGTAATTAACATCTATACACCAGGGTGTGCTGTAAGCCTAATGCTCCCTGGCCTCTGCTCTTGTCCGGCCACTCCCAACCTCAGGGCTTCCTGAAACCAGAGCTGCTAGGTGGTGAATTCACCCACCTTGAGTTCCCCCGCAGAATTCAGCCCAAGGAGCTGGGGCAGAGGATGCTGTACCGGGACCAGAACATGACCGGCTGGTAACACTTCCCTCAGAGCTGGGGCACGTTCCCATGGCAACACAACCAGTCCCTCACCAGCAGCAAGGTGGAAGCTGGAGGCTGGGCCAGGCTGGGGGTTGGGGGGATGTGGTCCTTCTTAGGGGTTTGTGTGAGGGGCATGGCTCCTAGGGGAGGGGGGGCTTTGATGCCTGGGTGATGCCTCCTGTACTCCCCCCTCCCCAGGGCCTACAAAAAGATCGAGCTGGAGGATCTCAGGTTTCCTCTGGTCTGTGGGGAGGGCAAAAAGGTAAACTCCATGGTAGAGGTGGGAGAGGGCAGGAGGACCCCCCACAACTTGTCTAGGGAGGTGGAGGTTCTACCTGAGGGTAGGGGAGGGAGGGCCCACAGCTTTGGAGCCTGGGAGAGGGCTGTGGCAGCACCCACACTCATTCCCTTTAGGCTCGAGTGATGGCCACCATTGGGGTGACCCGGGGCTTGGGAGACCACAACCTCAAGGTCTGCAGCTCCACTCTGCCCATCAAGCCCTTCCTCTCCTGCTTCCCTGAGGTGAGCCGAATGGGGGCTACCTCAACCATTCCTTCCCTCCTCTGGGGGCCTCAGGCTGGCTTCTTACCAGGGTCCTTTTGTCCCCAAGCTCCTTCTTCACTCTCTTCTCCCACCAGGTACGAGTGTATGACCTGACACAGTATGAACACTGCCCGGATGATGTGCTAGTCCTGGGAACAGATGGGCTGTGGGATGTCACCAGTGACTGTGAGGTAGCTGCCACTGTGGACAGGGTGCTGTCGGCCTATGAGCCCAATGACCCCAGCAGGTAGGAGTTGTAGGGCAGTGGGGGGATGACAGTGGGGAAGGTAGGGGCAAAGGGAAGCAATGCTTGGGGACCCACATGAGGGCCTGTGTATCGATCTTCCCATTTACATGTTGGTACATGAATGTGCACATGTGCTCCTGGCAGGTACACGGCTCTGGCCCAAGCTCTGGTCCTGGGGGCCCGGGGCACCCCCCGGGACCGTGGCTGGCGTCTCCCCAACAACAAGCTGGGTTCCGGGGATGACATCTCGGTCTTCGTCATCCCCCTGGGAGGGCCAGGCAGTTACTCCTGAGGGGCTCAGCCCTGACCCTGCCCCCAACATCCTAGCCTCTCCATGCTTACCCTCTGCCAACCCAAATCAGAAGTTGTCTCCCTGACCTTCTTTAGTGCCAACTTAACTGAAGAAGGGGTGTCAGTTAGATCCAGAATTATAGCTAATGGCAAATAAACCACATGGATAAAACGTGTGTCTTTATTTACTTTGATTAGAAACTGAAAGGCCCTTTCAGGTGGTGGAAAGAACCCCCCGAAGCCGTCCTAAATATGTAGTGCTCCCAGGCTCCTTCTTCCACCCTCTGCTCTTCCCACTCCACGTGCTCTTATCCATGTCCATGGCTTCATCCACCTCCTGGCGTTTTCCAAGTCAGTATTTCCAGCCCAGGTCTTTCCTGAACTTGATGTTCATATAGCTTGTCTCCTGAACATCTCCTCGACATCCCACAGGCACTTCAACTCAACGTATGTCAGAATCCACCATTTTCCTACAAACGCGTGCCTTCTGGTTCACCATGCCAGTGGGCACCAGCTCATCGGCTCAAGTTAGAAATCTTGGAGTTGGTCACCTTTGGTGTCTGTCTTTACTCAGCAAGTGAATCAATCACTACATACTGTTGATTATATGTTACAAAATATATTTCATATTTGTCCCCACCCCTACTGTTACTACTACATTAGCCTCCTAACTCCACGCCCCTGTATGCCCCAAGGTGACCTTTCCACAGTGTGGATCTGATTGGTTATTCCCTTGAGAGAACATTTTGGTGGCTTCCTAGTGCACCTAGACCAAAATCAACACTCAACTCTTGAGTATGGCATACAAGGACATTCATAATCTAGCCACTGCTTCCTTCTCCAGCCCCATCTTTCAGCCCCACCCCCACCCTCCTGGGGGTTCCATAATTCTTTGGGCCTGTTGTGGCTCCAACTCATTTAACGTCTACACATTACCTTATCTGGAACACTTCACCTGTCCTTCGGGGCTAGGTATCCCACAGCCCATGCATGCCCCCACTACAGCCACTGCCGGCTGTAATGTAACTGTCTACACTAGGAGTGGGTATGGGGGCGCCTGGGTGGCTCAGTTGGTTAAGCGACCTACTCTTGATTTTGGCTCAGGTCATGATCTCGTGGTTCATGAGATCGAGCCCCACGTGGGGCTCTGTGCTGACAGTGAGGAGCCTGCTTGGGATTCTCTCTCTCTCTCTCTCTCTCTCTCTCTCTCTCTCTCTCTGTCTCTATCTCTCTGCTCCTTCCCCACTCTTTCTCTCTCTCAAAATAAATAAATATACATTAAAAAAAAAAAAAGTAGTGGGTATGGAGTAGCAGTTAAGGGCAGAGGCTCTAGAGTCCAGCTGTTTGGGTTCTGGTGCCAGACCTACCACGAGCTCTGCAACCTCTCTGAGCCTCAGTTTGCTTCTCAGCAAAATGGAGATAGCAGTGCTACCTTCTAGAATTGTTGTAAGACTAAAGTAGTCCATGTGTTTATGTAGACCCAGGTGCATGTAATAAGGCTCAATAACTTGCTATCTTTAAGTTGTTTGTATTCCAAATTTAGACTGTAAGTTCTTTGAAGACAGAAATCAATTTGAACTGAGCACATAGGTCTCCATTCACACACAGCGTGTTTACTGAACCAGTTAAGAGATCTGGGGACCAAACTTCTCTGGACCTCAGTTTACTCATTTATCAAATGTGTGGGTTGCACTTCAGATCTTTAAAATCTGCGTGATTGCTGACATTCATTCATTCAGCGATTATGTCTTTGAAAACCTGTTGTGTGCCAGGCAGTGTGCTAGGCAGTGGTGAGGGATGGGGGATGGGGAGAGCATAAAGGACAGCAGGGAGAGAGCACCAACTCTGAATTCTCAGGTACATACTAATAGCAAAAATTTGGGCAAGCCACTTCTCTGAGCCTCAATATCCTTCCAGGCAAACGGAGATGGGTATACTTAACCCAAAGAGCCATGATGAGTATGAAAAGGGCCGAGCTATATAGCGTATAGGTCACAAGCTAATGAAATATATTGGTAGGCTTCCTCACCTTCCAACCTTCTCAGCCACTTCAACAGGAAAAGAGATACCCGTGCAGGTAAATACCCAAGGCGACATAATGGACCGGGGCAGTGTCCCTAGCGGCACCGAAATAATGCATTGGGGATGGAAGCTGACTTCCCAGCTGGGGATCAGAAAAGGTTTCAAGGAGCGCCCTTTGAGGGGTCCACAGTAATTGGACTCATGGAAACTCCAGGCTGGGGGACGGGCATTGTGAAGTGGAAAGGTGACCTGGGTCTCAAAGGATGTGAAAGGTCCTCAAGGTTGGGGCGTGATGTTGAGCGGTACTTACTCCGCAGGATTTTACGAGAGGAGGGCGGGAGTCTTCCGCAGCCCCCCTCCCGCGAGGTCCCGGGGCGTGTAGGCGCCGGTGGCCGGTTGGCCACGGGAGGGCAGCAGCGGCCCTTTCCGACCCCACCCCGAGTGCCTCGCAACTTTCCCGACGCCGGTCCACCCCCGGGGGCTGGAAGGCGGAGCAGAGACTGAGTCCTCGAGGGGGCCCACCCGCCGCCCACTCCCCAACCCGCCCGGCATCCCACCCTCGACCCCCGGCCAGCGGCGGGGGCCAGCAGCTGTGGCCCCCGGCTGGGCGGTGGGCGGGCAGAGCCAAGGGCCGCCCCCGGCCGGTCCCTCCCCCAGCCGGGTCCGCCCCTCCCCGCCGCTGCGCTGAAGGAGGGCGGGGCGGGGCCCCCCAGGTCAGTCTCAGCCTCCCGCATTGGCCGCGCAGCTGGAGGCAGCGGAGCGGAAGGTACCCGGGCCGGGGCTAGGGTGGCGGGGCGTCCCGGGAACTCGACCCCGGGAGAGCACTTTCGCTCCCCTCCTCTGGGCCGGAGCTCCGGGCGCCGGCCGGGGAGGGGGCTTTGGACAGAGCGCGGGCCGCCCTCCTTCCCTCGGGACGCGGCGTCTGGGCTGTGCGGGGGTCGGGCCCTCTCGGCCCCTCCCTGGGCTGCAGCGAGGGCTCCTCCCCACCCCCCCTGTTCCGGGAACTGCCCCTCAGGGCCTCTCGGCTCCTGTGTCCGAGCCTGGGTCCCTGCCTTTCCCCTCCCGGCTTCCCGGAACCTGCCCCGCCGGGCGAGAAGCCAGGAGGCAACTTGGGTCTCCGCGAGGGAGCCCAATTCCAGACGCTGTAGCTCCCAAGCTGGGCGGCCTGATGTGGACCTGGGGTGGGGTGTGGGTCCGGGCACAAATCCGGGTGGAGGTGGGAATTCCCCCAGGCCAGGCCGGTGGAATGGCGGGAATAGGGGCGTGGTGTGGCCAGTGGGGGCTGCCACTGCTCGGAGAGGTCTGGACACCTCCCCAGAAGCTTCCTGGAGTGTGCCGGGGGCGGGAGGTAGGGGAGATTGGGAAGCATCCAGCTCCTTTTTGTGTAAGTAAGAATCTCCTCCCTTCCAGACCCCTCCCTTATACTCCCCAACCCAGGATTATCCTGGGGCTTTGGGCTGGGAGGATGCAAGGCTGCGTCCTGTTCTTACTTCTGGTTTTAAAGTTGAGGTGGTATCTGATTCCTTTCCTAGACCTTAGAGCTGATCCGCTTTGTACAGCCTACCTCTGGTTCATCTGGAAGTCTAGAGAATGATTGAGGAGAGGGCGGGATGTCTGGTCTCAGGGAAGGCTCCAGGAGCTTCAGGCTCCATTACAGCCTCTGTGTGGTGTTTGGTTGCCCATCTTAGGGTCAGTGGGGCAGTTCTTCTGGGGCTGCCTCTAATAGGGAGCTGTTGTCCTTGCCATGCTGGCCTTGGGCCTGGTGTCCTGGCTTGGCCTAGGCCAGCTGCCCTTCTTGCCCAACTGAGAGCCTGAAGGGAAAGTCTTCTAATTGAGCTGGGGGCTTCAGGGTACTTAATGCATGCCCTTGCCCCTGAGTTCTGGCCTGTGGCTCCCACCATGGGGTGTCATCTAAACTGTCCTGCTGCAGGCAGGTGGTGGCATCCTCACACCTAAACAACTGGTACTCACCCTGGTGGTGACTGTCTTTCATCAACACTGCCCATCCCAGGCGGGGGCTACCCCAGCCTGTTTTTTTTTTTTTTTTTTTCCACACAGCTGGACCAATGGAACCAGTGGGCGTGGGTGGGGGGAGTTGATCACCTGGGCAGAATTTCCGGGGAACCCCCTTTTTGAAGGTGGTTTCCAGTTTTGGAGGAGATCAGCTGGCAGGGTGAATGCCTTCTTGCCTGTCTTGGGGTATCAGAGAGAGAGCCCCTTTTGTGGTGGGGAGAGTGTGGCTGTATCCTCTGAACTCCTATAAATTCTCTCTGACTCATATCCACTTCCTCTCATCCCAGTTTTGTACGTGTGTGTGTGTGTGTGTGTGTGTGTGTGTGTATGTATGTAGGAGCGGGAGGCCACCCAGGATCCTACTGTTGAAGAGAACTAGCTTTGGGCTTGGAGAATTCGCTTTCCTAAAAGGCAGACCAAAGCCAGGCTGTGAGGTGGTGGTATGTGGGGAGTACAAGAGTTCAGCCCAGTTTGACAGGATGTGGGACTGAGAGAAAAAGCCAGGTCTGGGGCAGAGATCAGGTTACCATCCCCTTCTCTCTTAACTACTCCTTGCCTGGCTGGTGCTGGGACTGGTCCTTGTTCAGCTCTTTTTTTGGGAGCTCCTCCCAGCTCAGGCTCTAGCCCCCTCCCCCTTCCCTACAGCCTCCACCGCCTCTCAGCTCTCAGAGCCCGCCCTCTCTTCCTCCGAGGCTGGAGGCCTGGGAACCTCAGCCGGCTGGAGGTCAGCTCCTCTCCCCAGGGAGGGAGGAAGTGAGGCTCAGCTCAGGGGCAGGGAGGCTGGGTAGGTGTGATGAACTGTGCAGATGCTTGCTCTTGTGTGTTAGGGGCCGGGGACATATGGAAACCTCGGGAAGCTGACTCCTCGCCCTGAGTCACAGGGAGGGGTGGGCAGGGCCTTGGGGTGAGCTGGACAGAGGAGAGGAAGGGGCTGGTCCGCGGGGTGGGTGGAGGTGATTCCCTAGTGGATTATTCTCAGTCACTCTGCTGTGGTGGATGTGTGGCTCCCTACAGTGTGGTCATTGTCCCCTGCCTGGGGCTGAGTGACCCAGTGTTGCTGCCAGGCCCAGAAGGAAGGGGGGAGGAAGGCAGACTGCCCGAATGTGGGCTGTGGGCACTGCCGGGACTGAGCCTTCTTTGTGTGACTCGGGCTGGCTTTAGGGACTGGGATGGGGTGGGCCAGGGAAGCCGGTTGGCCGCTGCCACTGCCCTCTGGGTTTCCTTCTCTCTGCTCTCTTTCCCATCTCTGGAGTAATACGTAGAAAAGGCTCTGAGTCTCGAGTCACACAGCCCTGCTTTGAGTGCCATCCCTGCCACAGCTCTGAACACACGTTATAACCTCACAGAGCCTGTTTCCTAGTTTGGCAAAATGGGAAGCACACCATCGATCTTGCAGGCTTCTGGGAACTGAAGGAGATGATTTTTGTGGAAATGCTCAGCATAGTTTCCCTTATCCACCTGCCACCTCGTAGCTGGTTCTACTAGCCTGTGGACTTGGAGAGGATGGCTCATTTGTGACTGGGCAGGCAGGACTTGTCCTGAGTGAGGGACAATGTGTTCTTGATTGGACCCTAGCGATTATTAAACTTTAGAAGTATCAGAATCCTGGTAACAAAGTCTGACTTGAAGCCCTGATATGTATAGCAGATAAAAGTTGGCCCTTCCAGACATGTCCCTGATCCCCCCTCTTAAGTGTCTAGGGTCCTACAGTTGGTGGATTAGATCAGAACTCCTGTTTTCTGGCTCCCTGATTCTTCCACCTCCCACTTCTGTATTCTAATCCGTCTAGGGAGACCTGTCCCTGACCCTCAGATTAGGAATTTCAAGCTCAGTTGACTGAACGATTGGTTCTCGGCAAGAATGTGCCTGGGCAAGCCCCTATCCCTCCCTTCCCTCTCTTTGCTGGAAGCCTTGGTTTCCAGGTCTTGGGGGGCCCCAGTGAAGTGTTTTTGGATATATTGGCTTTTCCCTACATTCTCACTGCCTCTTCCCTGCCAGCCCCAGCCATGGCTGCAATCAGAAAGAAGCTGGTGATTGTCGGAGATGGGGCCTGTGGGAAGACCTGCCTCCTCATCGTCTTCAGCAAGGACCAGTTCCCAGAGGTCTACGTCCCCACTGTCTTTGAGAACTACATCGCAGACATAGAGGTGGACGGCAAGCAGGTGAAGGCCAAGAACCTTCCCCGTCTCCCCCTGGGAACCCCGCCCCCTCCCTTTGGACCTTGGATGTCCTGCCTCACCACCCATGTCCCTGCTCCACTCTCCCTGCTGGAGCCAGTACAAGTTTAAGTGAAACTTTAGTTTTAGGAAATCTAGATACACCTCCTTCTTCTCTACGTCCTGGCTCTATAACCCAGGCCCAGTCCTTTTGCCTCTGAGCTTAAGCTCCTTTGATGGCAAAGTGGGGATAGTGGTCAGACCTCCTTCAAAGGTTTTTGTCACTTAAATCAGATAGCGGTGCTCACGAGGGAGCTCATAAACTACAAAGAGATCAAGCACCCGTGTCTCAGGATTTGTAAGACCTCACCTTATTTACACTGTGTGATGGTGATTAGCGCTGTCCCTGGCATGTAGCAAGTGCTCAGTAAATGTTGAGTGAGCCACAAGGACCAGTGGTTTCAGAAGAGGACCTCTGGGTGGCAGGGGAGGGGTGTAACTGGGGCCCTCAGGCCAGCTACTCACTGGGCCTATGCATCAGGTGGAGCTGGCTCTGTGGGACACGGCCGGGCAGGAAGACTACGATCGCCTGCGGCCTCTCTCCTACCCGGACACTGACGTCATCCTCATGTGCTTCTCCATCGACAGCCCCGACAGCCTGGGTGAGGTGGGGGTGAGGGCGTCGGAGAAAAGGTACTGAGACCCCCTTGGAGTCAGCCAACCGGAGGTTGCTCTCGCCTCAGCTCCTGTCAGCTACCATCAGAGGCCGAGGCCGGGGGGGCTTGGGACAGGGCCCTGTCAGCCTCCTGCACTGTGGTGACTCTGGCCCTGGGGAGGGCTCCAAGGGTGTACTGTGGGGGCAGAGGGGCTTTGAGCTGTGAAAGGGACTGTTGTGTTGAAGAGCCTCTAACACTGCTGGAGGGAAAGAAGGGGACCCTGGGGGGAGCTTTCTAGCCTAAGTGGAGGCACCAACACCTGTCGGGACATGTCTGTGCAGAAAACATTCCTGAGAAGTGGACCCCGGAGGTGAAGCACTTCTGCCCCAACGTGCCCATCATCCTAGTGGGGAACAAGAAGGACCTGAGGCAAGATGAGCATACGAGGAGAGAGCTGGCCAAGATGAAGCAGGTGGGTGGGGCTGCCAGGCCTGGAGCCCCCGGGACAGATGACCTCCTTAGGGTCTTCTCTCCAGTGGACTTCCCAGTGAGGCAGTGGAGGCCCACCTCCTACTCCCTGGCGAGGAAGAACCAGAAGGACTCTTGCTCTCCGCTACCATACCTGATGAAATTGTCAGAGAATGCAGTGACTTGTCCAGGGTCACTTGGCGTTTTATTTGCTTCCATTCTTTGGGGGTTGGGGCTATTAAGAAGAGGAACATCCCCGTCTTCAGAGGCAGCTTCTTATAATAGATCTTTTGCTTGAGGTATGGGCTGACTCCAATGCTAGTGGGCCCGCATGGCCGGAAGGCCCAGTGAGGGAGCTGGTTTACCTGGTAGGTGGCTCTCTAGCCAGAAGCCAGGATAAAGAATATGGACTCTCCTACAAGGATAGTTATGGCAAAACTTTCAACCGGGGGGCAGATATGGTCACGTCTGTGCGTTAGAAAAATTTTAGCAGCCGTAGGGCACTTATTGGAAAAAAGCGAGAATGGGCAGGAGACTGGTTAGGAGGTGCTGGATGCTCAGGCCAGAGAAGGGTGTGTCATGGGATATAGGGCTGATGGAGACATCTGATGTAAACATTAAGAGTCTTGGGTCCTGGCCCAGAAACTGCCCAGGGTGGCTGGGGCTGGAAGATGCATTTGTCCTAGTCACTACGCTCATGGCTAAAGTGGGGAGAGGTGCACTTAGCCACCAGCTTCCTTTAACCTCTCGACTTCTGTCTTCCCAGGAGCCCGTGCGATCTGAGGAGGGCCGGGACATGGCAAATCGGATCAGTGCCTTTGGCTACCTCGAGTGCTCGGCCAAGACCAAGGAGGGGGTGAGGGAGGTATTTGAGATGGCCACTCGGGCTGGCCTCCAGGTTCGCAAGAATAAGCGCCGGAGGGGTTGTCCCATTCTCTGAGACCCCCAAGGCCTCCCCTGTTCCCCCCCCCCCCCCCCTTCATAGGGTTGCAGAGCTGCCCACCTCCTGGCCCCATCCTCTTAGGGCTCCTTGCCGAAGGCTCCCTTTTCAGTTCCTCCCAGCCCAGGACTGCATCTGAATTTCTGAATTTTGCCAGCCCCCCTCCAGCAACCCCGTGGAGGTGGTGGTGGTGGTGGTGGTGGTGGTGGTGGTGGCAGTGGCGGCGGCCCAGCCCTCCCTCCCTATACTCTGGAACCTAGGGCAATTCCCTGCCCTTCCAAGAGCAGAGTTCCTCCTCTTGCTGCCTTGGTCCAGGGGTGGGGCTCTTGATCCCTTCAGCCTTCCCCATAAGATCATCACACACCAGCACTTTATATACTTCTGGCTCATGGGAGTGTCTGGGGTAGGGGACTTGGAGGGTGTAACCCAGAGCCCCAGGCCCCTGACGGTTCTGCTTTGGACTGGGGCCTAGACTCTGGCTCTTCTTGGTGGGGGGACATGAATAAAGGCCACAGGCTCCAACGTGTGTGGCAGCTTCCTGTCTTTCTCTCCTGGTCCCTGCCTTGGCTGTGAGCCGAGAGTCCCATCTCTCCCAAGTTGCTTGCCAGGCTGGCCCCCGGTCTGCAAAGGCAGGACTCCCGGGCAGGCAGGGCGGAGTCTTGGAGCAAAGGATGAGGTCATGCCTGGCTCTGGGCCTCGGAGGCGGGTGAGGGGAGTGGTCTGGAGCAGGGGCTAAACTTAGAAGCCTGTGGGTGGCTTCCTTGTGGCCTCCCACTGGGTTTCCTCCCCTGGACCTGGGGGCTGGGTTCCTCTCTGGCTGGGAGGAGTAGGGCCCTGGGCAGGGTGTGATGGTCCCACCCTCCCCTCTGGGGTCGCTTTGGAGAGCTTGGGAAGGCCTCAAGGCCAGAGGGGGCCAGGCTGAGGAGACAAGGAGGCTTTTGCATAGAACAATATTTTGTTTTCAGTTTTTCTTCCTCCCCCTTCCCCCAATTGTTAGCAGCTTGATGTGTCATTCTCCCCAGCAGGGGAGGGGGTGAATGGCTTGGGTTGTAAACTCTCTCCCCCAGCCTTCCTGTCCTTCTGGAGGGGCAGCTCAGCTGGGCTCTGGTTCAAGCTGGGTTCCGGTTCAGGGTCAGGTGGGCGGTTAAGGCTTGGCTGGTGTGCGAAGGCTGTCTGCTGTGTCTTCAGAGCTCATTTCTCCACTCTGGCTCTACCTGCAGGGACAGGCCGTCTTCTCCCTCCCGTTCCTGGGGGAGGTAGTCGTGACTTTGGGGCCCTAGAAAGAAAAGAGGTGAGCCTGTCTTCCTTACCTCATCCCCTAGCGCTGTCCCCTGCCTGGCCCAGCCATACCTGAGGTAGAGGGCCTGAGCTTGCTCAGACCTTGGAGTAAGTTCTGTCCCTGCTGCAGATCCAGTTTGGCAGGGAAGGGGCACCCGGTATACCCCCCGTTTTCTTTACAGAACTCCAGGAATCTGTAGGGTACAGGGACATTCACACACACAGCTGCACAGGCCTGGCTGAGGAGTGCCAGCAGAGGCTCGAGGCTAAGCCTTGGTCCTACCATGCGGGCCTGCGCCTTTGGGCGAGTTGCTTATCCTCTGTCGGGTAATTTAAGTGGGGGAATTATGAGGAAGAACAGACCTGTGAATTAATTGAGCCACAAGAAGGTGCTCAATAGAGCTACACCTGCCCCAGGATGGGGGTTGTGGCCACCAAGAGGGATCATGGGGTAGGAATGCTCACACTTTCCAGTCAGGGTCATGGCCCAGGAGCAGCGGGTTGCCCACCACGATGAGCAAAGCCTTGGCCCGGGTCACAGCCACGTTGAACCTCTGAAAGGAAGGAGTGGTAGGGTCACGGGAGGGAAGGGCCTTAAGGAAGGAAGCATTCCTTCCACCCGCCAGGTCTCAAACCTTGGGGTTCTTAAGGAAACCCAGGTTGAAGTCCAGATCCAGCTGCACAAAGCTCTGGCTGCTCCGCACGGTGGAGATGAGAATGACGCTGCGCTCTTGGCCTTGGAACTCTTCTACGGAGCCCACCTGGAGGGCGAGACACAGGGCCTGCAGGGCTCGGGAAGCAGACACACACCCTGCCTTATGGAGCTCCCGATCCAACGAGCTCCAAGGCAAGGCCAATGCCGGCACCGGGCATTTGTCACAGGGGAGGGAATGAGCGTCCTGATAGGAGAGAATGGAGGATGCCCTGGAAGCTTAAGGGTGGATCCAGTTAAAGGGGTGCGGGCTAAAATGCTTCTAAGCAAAGAAAACGCGCTTGCAAGGACACAGGAACTCCGAGCAGTGGTTCTCAAACTTCCCTAAAGACAGTCACTAAACACTTGTTAAAGATATACAACCCAGACTTCCTAAATTGGAATCTCCAAGGGAGAAGCCTTTAAATCTTAGAGCACTGGTTTTCAACCGCGGCTGCACGTTAGATCACCTGAGGAGCCATAAAAAATACCGATGCCCTGGCTCTGCCCCCAGATAGCTGTGTTCACTGGCCGGGTGGGGCTCTGGCACCGGTGGTGCTAGAAGCTTTCCAGGTGATTCTTATCTGCAGCCAGTGTTGAGAACCACCACCTGAGTCAAAGCACTGACTGACTCAGAGGGTGGGAATGGTGAGCTGTGACACTATCACATGACAGGTCAGGCAGGCAGGGAGTTTGGACTTTATCCGTAGGGCATAGGCCTTAAACCAGCCTGATCAAAAGCATCAAGAATCCGGTGTGGTGTTTCCTGGTCCCGCCCCAGATAGACAAGCCAGGATCTGCAGGAGTGAGGCCTGGGGGGAGCCCCACTGGGTCTTAGGCAGCGAAGGCAGGGCGGGGCAGTAACATAGGCTGGAGTGCCAGAGGAGCTCTCTGGAAGCAGGGGAAGTGCAGGGGCACCGCAGGCAGGGAGCAAATGTGAAACGGTGGTGTCACCTTTAAGTCTTTGATGTCATCCAGTCCCCGAAGCTCCTTGTCAAGCTTGGTGATGCAATAACGGATTTTTTCCACCTGGAAGATGAGGACAGGTGCCTTTCTCTCATGCCATTACCCCAGTGTAAGAGGGAGCCAGGCAGAAGACCCGGGAGCTGGGGGTCAGAGAGGGAGGGACAGCTGACCTCTGAGCTCGTCTGACAGGGCTAGCAGAGACCTGAGTTTCTAGAACCTCCACCTAATGGTCTGGCTATGAAGGGGGTACCTTCGGGGGGGGAGGGGGGTCCCACCCTCGAGAGGAACTGAGGGCCTGACCTGCTTCCGGTAGGGAGAGATGACGCCCACACTTCGGGGGCTCAGGCGGGCTTTGCCCTTCTTCGAGGAGGGGGCCAGGAGCAGCTTCAGGTAGGAGGTCACTGTGGCAGCCTCTTCAGGGTTGAAGAATGATGGGCTGTTACCCTCACGCTCGTCCTTGCCCATTACGCCGTGAAAGATGATGGGAAAGCCCTGGATACGGGGTCGGGGGAAACCTTCAGCCAGGCCTCCCTTCCCTCCCACCCCAAACCCACCCAGGGAATGCGGGATCCCAGGCCAAGGTGAAAGCCCGTGGCTTCCACTCAGAGGCTCCTCCTACCTTGCACCTTCGGTAGGAGGGAAGCTGGGGTACAGGGGTGGCAGCCTGACCCTGCCGGGTTCAGCCTCACCTGTCGAGGCAGACCCTCCCATCGGCAGAAGCGCTCTCGGTCCACGACGTCGGCACAGGCCTGCAATTCCCCATCATAATAGAGTCGGTTGGGAATGTCCAGTATGGTGGGGTGAGACCTGGGAGGCAAGAGGAGGAAGGAAGAGCAAGACCAGGGGCCAGGTTAGTTCTGCCCTGACCTTGGGGTCCCCTGCTCCACCTGCTCTGGGTCCACACATCCTCTTGCCACCCGCCCAAGTGGACGGTGGACTCATTGATCTACAGCGTGTTGCTAGGCACTGTTCACTGCACCAAATGTGCACAGAACCAAATGTGTTTCCTGAGCACATGTGGTCCGTAGGCCAGGCAGATTTAAAAGGGAAAAAAAAAAAAACCACGCAAGAAATGGGGAGGTTCTCAAGTTTCAATTTTGCCAAGGAAGGATGGTACAAAAACAACCATCACCTACTACTGCCATTATTTGATGAGATAATGTGTTAAATCTAAAAACAGAAGTAATAACAGTAGATTGAACTCCCAGTGGACTTATCTAAGGAACTCCTAAGAACTTAGGAATTCATCATTAGGTACATGAATTCATTGAGTAAAGCAAGTATACTTTTTGATTTGAGTTAACAATTAGCTTTTTGAAAAACTATATCGTCTCTATTTTTCTCATTTCTCCTTGGACTGCCTCGACCCTTCATCTGGGACCCACACCAGACACATCCCAGTGTCTGGGAACCATGGACAATCCCCCAATACACAGATAAGCAAAATGCTCAAGAGCGAAGTCAGTTGCAAAGTCAGAGCCAATGAGTAGCGGTGATGGCGCTGGAATGGAGATCACCGACCTTCCAGATCATAGTCTTCCTGCATCACACAGCCTCTGAGCAACAGGACTGCAGGATGGAGCCTCCAGCGGGGGCTGCACAGAGTGGGTGAAGGCACAGATTGCAGGCGAGGTGAAGGTGCGGGAGTACCTGTAGTTGCGCAGCAGCTTGGTTATGAACTGGGGGTTATAGCCATTGGAGCCCTTCTTGTACAGGGCGTTGTAGGTCAGCAGCCGCTCCAGCAGGGAGTACCCCAGGCCATGCTTCTGGGTCAGCGGGGAGCGCAGCACGGGCCCCAGCTGCCTAGGGTCTCCTGCCAGCACCAGCTGCCCTCCTGGATTGTCTGTTTCCTTGACTTCCATCAGCCCTGAGAGGCAGGGTGCCGTGGGAGAAAGGTGAGCGGTGGGACCCCCCAACCCCATGCAGGGTGGCATGCACGCAGCCCACCCTGAACCCCTCACCTGCTATGGCCACCAGGCTCTCAGGCTCCATGGAGTGGCCGGCCTCATCGATGAAGATGTGTGTGAAGTGATCGATGGGAAACTGAGCTGAGACCAACCTGGGAGGCGTCAGGCCAAGCAGGGGTCATATCTGGGTACCCGACTGGCAAACCTGAAAGCCCACCCAAACTGGCCCCTCACTCCACTGCCAGGCACCACTCTTCCCCATCTCTCCAGCCCGCGCTACTTCCTTACTTATACACATGATTAAGAGACACACACTTCGCACCTGCTGGCCGTGATGAGGGTGGTAATTAAGACACGATACTCCTGCAGCTTCTTCTTGGCGGGAAACACATAATCCCCTTTCTTCGCATCCCAGTTGCAGCAGGGCTGCGGGGTGTGAAGAGAGAGGAGGAAATCAGCTGGCTCTGTCCATCCTCACCCTCACTCTGGCTCTGGGCCCCCCAGGCAGTTTTCTTTCCCTCTCTCACTTCCCACACAGGGAAACAGACGACCAAACAGGGGTTCTGACCCATCCAAGCTCACACAGCGAGTATCCGAATCCAGGTCTAGTTTCCTGGCCCTGAGCATCTACCCTGAGCAGCCCAGCACCTGCCCTCCCCTGGCTCTCCACACTTCTCCAGGTACCTTGATGTCCTCAGGCACCATGCGAATGTCCCTGCTGGGGGCCAGGAGGCGGTAGATGGAGCTGGGCAGGTGGACCCGGAGCCGCTGGCAGAGAAGGTCAGCTCCTGAGTTGGACGGAGCGCAGGCCAGGATGTGGGCTTTGGGCAAGTGCTTCACCACCTGGGGTGGGGACAAGCACAGTGTGGGAAGCAGCTTCTCTGGCTCCAGGGGGAGGGATGGGGGAGAGTCTCGGTTGTGACTCAGGTTGGCACAGGGTGGCATTTATCTCCCGGACCTGAGGGAAGCAGGGACACAAAAGGCGAGTTTTGACCCCCTCAACCCTCTGCTAGTCCAAGTAAGCACTTCACTGCTGGAAAACTGGCACAGTAAACATTCAGAGTCTACGGTGGCTGAAACATGATTGGTGACTCCAAGAGTCACGTGGGACCCCACCCTGCACAACGATGTTCAAATGCCACACAGACCATTGACGCCAGCCCAGGGGCGATCAGGAAGCTGGAGGCACCCAGAATCTGGGCACTGCTTGGTCCCTGGGGGAGTCAGCACCGGCCCCAGGTCTATGCTCAGGCCCCACCTGCTTAATGGCTTCCACCAGGGTGACAGTCTTGCCAGTGCCTGGAGGCCCAAAGATAATGTAGGGGGCTGGACGGGTGGTGCCCATAACGATGTTCTTCATGGCCTGCAGCTGCTCAGGGTTTGACTCCAGACTGCGGTCATACAGCCTGGCAGACGAACCAGAAACATGATGTCACCCAGTGTCCCGGAGGCCTCCCTGACTCCAGCGCCCACGCCCCACACCCCAAGTGGCCCCCTTACACCCATGCCCAGTCTCACTTGAGCTTCACATCTGAGGGCAGCAGCGGGACCCCACGGGAGGCCACAGGAAAGAGCATGGGCCACAGCAGCCAGCGCCCCGTCAGCTCCAGGGCACGGTGTTGCACCCGCAGGGGCTGGCGGTTGAAGGTGAAGTTCACCTTGAAGGTCAGCCCATCCACAAAGCGGCTCAGGAGGCTTTAGGAAGGGAGGAGGAAGGAAAAGCTCCAGTAAGAGGGCAAGGACTCTCTGCATCTACTCTGGCTCCACTCTCTTTTCAAGACAGCCATGCAATCCCTCCAGAAGAAGCTACTGAGGCATCTCAGGGTCCCCCTGAAGAAAAGCTTCCTGCTCAATCCCTGGGGTCCCACTGTCTCAGGGAGAAACAAATCAGCTCCTCTGGCCTAAGAAACATTTGTAGACCCTTCTAGCAGCTCATGGTTCCCCCAACACCCACCTCATGGAAAAGCTCAGCTTGACACGGTCCAATTCCACCTTGTGTACAAAGCCCTTGTAGGTGACGGGGTCCTCCTGATGTGTGTCAGAGGACAAAAGTGCAAACAGGTGGTCACCCCGTAGCACTGAGGGGCGGCTCTCGGTCACTCCAGGAACCTACAGGGGGTGGACACAAGCAAGCTTCTATCCCCAGGGATGGCTACTGGAGGACCCCTAGGTCTCCAGACCGCCTGTGAGGGACAAGGATTGAGCGTTGTCCTTCTATCCCAAGACCCAGGGAGCTTTGCTTCTTTCCTCTCCCGCCTGACAGGGCAAAAGTTGAGATGAGCAAGGAGACAGTCTGCCCGAGCTGCACAGAGAGAGCTGAGCCCAGCAGTCCTGGAAACTCTCCAGGACACGATTCTCAGCCCATCCGTGTGCCCTCTTGGCCAGCTCAGTTCCCGCTCTGCCCTTGAATCCTTGTTCCAAACTCAGTTCCTGCAGGAATCGTTCCTTGATTGCCCCCCATCCCCTTCTCTCTCACCAGCTGCCCTCCTCAGCACTTGTGTGCAGGAACTCTGGGCTTGTCCGTACAACACTCAGCATCTGACATCTGGAAAGGGATCTCGGCCAGCTCTGTGCTTTTCAGATAAGGCAACAAAGGCCCAGAGAGAGCAAGGGACTTGCCCAAGGCCACACAACTAGTGGTAGCAACGTCTAGACTAAAACCCAGGTCCTCCCCATCAGCCTGCTCTGACACCTGTTTTGGGCTCTCTGCTCCTTGCTGAGCCCCCTGGGGGCAGGAACAGCATTCTACTCTCAGGCTGGCTGACTCGAGCCCACCCTCCCCACGCAGGATCCGAGCCCTGACCTCCAGTGTGAGCAGTCTGGGGTTCTGGTCTACGGGGTCCCAGGTCATGGGCACCGACTCCAGGTCGTAGTGCCGGATGTCATGCTCCATCTGCAGCTCCTCCAGGTGCAGCAGCAGCCGGAGCTTCACCTCGTAATTTCTCCACTGCAGGGCTGTCTCGAGCTGGGCCCTGGCGGTGATGGTTGGGCAGGCAGGAGGGGGCAGGGACAGGACGGGTCAGGCAACCCCCACACCCAGGAGCATCCACCCTCTCCCATCCGTGGCTCTGGGACTATGAAAGCACCAGGAATCAGGGAGGACCAGAAGGGCAGAGAAGTGGGTGGGGGGTCAGAGGCCTCAGAGAATGGAATCCTGGCTCTCCGTCCTTCCGACGCCCCTGCCCCCACCTCAGATCTGACGTGGCATTTATACCATGGATTCTGGGGCCTGGAACATTCTCCCCGCTAAGATAACTCCTATGCTTACACCCTCACCTCATTCATGTGTCATTGTCTGCTCAAATGTCACCTTCTCAAAGAGGGCAGCACTAACTGCCCTCTGCAAGACAGCACAACCCTTCCCCTTCCCCGAAAGTTTAGCTTTGGTAGAGTTCTTCACAGCACTCGTCGCTACATGAAACTATAAGATAAATGCTCATTTCTCCCTACTGCAATGAGCAAGGCCCTCATGTGAAGAATTCACCTTGAACGGTGTGCAACACGAGGTGCGTGCTCTGTACGGGAAGGAAGGGAGGGGGCACGGGAGGCTGAGGACAGAGGGATGGGGCGGGGGATGGGGGTGGAGAGACACAGAAAGCAGCATGAGGTGGGGCAGAAGGGTGTCTCTTACTTGATCTCAGCAATCTCCTTTGGGGCAGTGAAGATACTTGTCCCCTGAAGAAGGATGGGGAGCAGCTGCCGGAGGCGAGGGGGTGGGTAGTATGTCCCCAGCGCCATGCTCAGCTCCAGGTCATAGCCCTTAGCGCTGCAGGAGCCAGGGAAGAAGAGTGGTCACAAACTCAGAGATCCCTCCCCTTCAGAGAGGTGGAGAAGGCTCCTCCCTGGAAGATGCCCGAAGCCCTTCCACAAACTATTGCTGAAGGGGGTCGGCAGATTTTGTACAAGGAGGCAGAACTCACTACCCCATGAGGATGCTCACCCCAAGGCTGGACGATTCTCATTTCTGGAAAGTACTACTCATGGAAACTTCCAAAAGTCACATATTTAACACCCATATGTGTAAATAATATGGATATAAAAAAATACATGCTCGGGGCGCCTGGGTGGCGCAGTCGGTTAAGCGTCCGACTTCAGCCAGGTCACGATCTCGCGGTCCGTGAGTTCGAGCCCCGCGTCAGGCTCTGGGCTGATGGCTCGGAGCCTGGAGCCTGTTTCCGATTCTGTGTCTCCCTCTCTCTCTTCCCCTCCCCCGTTCATGCTCTGTCTCTCTCTGTCCCAAAAATAAATTAAAAAAAAAAAAAAATACATGCTCATTAGAGAAAAATAAGTGGGTAAATACATAACATTCTCCCCATCCAGGGATAACCAATAACTTTTTTTTTTTTTTTTTAATTTTTTTTTTTCAACGTTTTTTATTTATTTTTGGGACAGAGAGAGACAGAGCATGAACGGGGGAGGGGCAGAGAGAGAGGGAGACACAGAATCGGAAACAGGCTCCAGGCTCCGAGCCATCGGCCCAGAGCCTGACGCGGGGCTCAAACTCACGGACCGCGAGATCGTAACCTGGCTGAAGTTGGACGCTCAACCGACTGCGCCACCCAGGCGCCCCAACCAATAACTTTTTGATAGCTAAACTTCCAGGTTTCTGTCAATTTGTATTACATACATACAGTTTTAACAAAAAGAGCACAATTGCCTATCGTTCGCTTTTCTAGCTCAGTATTTCATAAACACCTAGCCATGCCACACAGAATATACGATTCTATTCATATGAGGGGCGCCTGGGTGGCTCAGTCGGTTAAGTGTCGGACTTCGGCTCAGGTCATGATCTCACAGTTCGTGGGATCGAGCCCCACATCAGGCTCTCTGCTATCAGTGCAAAGCCTGCTTTGGATCCTCTGTCCTCCTCTCTCTGCCCCTCCCCTGCTTGCACCCTCTCTCTCAAAAATAAATAAACATTAAAAAAAAATTCTATTCATATGAAATATCTGAGTAGGGAAATCTATAGAGACAGAAAGCAGAGTGGTTGCTTAAGGCTGGGAGGGAGGGATGTCCAGGTGGCTCAGTAGGTTAAGCATCCGACTTGATTTCGGCTCAGGTCATGATCTCACGGTTTGTGAGATGGGGCCCCGAGTTGGGCTTTGTGCTGACAGCATGGAGCCTGCTTGGGATTTTCTCTCTCCCTTTCCCTCTGCCCCTCCTCTGCTTGCACACACTCTTATTCTCTCTCTCAAAATAAATAAACTTAAAAAAAAAAAAAAGGCTAGGGGTCACCTGGGTGGCTCAGTCGGTTGAGTGTCCAACTTTGGCCCAGGTCATGAACTCACCGCTTGTGAGTTTGAGCTCTGTGTCCGGCTCTGTGCTGACAGCTCAGAGCCTGGAGCCTGTTTCAGATTCTGTCTCTTGTCTCTCTGCTCCTCCCCTGCTCACGCATTCACTCTCCCTCTCTCTGTCCCTCAAATACAAACAAACATTAAAAAAAAAAAAAGGCTGGGAGGGAATGAGGAGCAAAAGGGTATGGGCTCCTTTTTGGGTAATGAAGTGTTCTAACCGGATCGTGGTGGTGGTTGCCCATATCTGTGAATATACTGAGAACCTGAATAGTACGGTATGTGAATTATCTCAAAAAAAGCTGTAAAAAAGACAGAGAGAGAGGTCTACACAGGCTGCCTGACAATCTATCATACAATCAAAAATGTTTAACATTTTTTCAGGCTCACCTGCAACTTCCTTCCCGAACAGAAAAAAATCTCTGAGGCCCAGAGAAGTTACGAACTCAGTTAGGAAAGGGGGCCCTGGTTCTGGCTCTGTGCTCTTCCCCAAGGCGCCCACCCTCATGCGGGGCACCCCAAACTGGACCGGGTTGGAGAGGAAAGGAGTTACCGGTCAGGTCTCTCTCCTTCCTCTATCCGGCTGGTCACTACAGGGTTTCCAGTGATCCGGGTCCGCTTGAAGGGAGTCGTGGGCTTCAGCTGTGCAGCCAGGGGACTGTGGGCAACGGCAGCCAAGAAGCGGGCAATGTAGAAAGTGCCGGCTCCTTCCGAACCTGACTCCCCAGGTCCCAGCAGCTCCCAGAGCACCGTGGCCGGGAAGTAGCCCACAAAGCTGGTCTTGCAGTGGACCTGGAGCTCGTAGCACTCACCTGCAGGAGGACGGATGAGTGAGAGAGGACAGGGAGGGACCTTCCCACCAGCACCCTGCCTGCACACTCCCCCAGCAGCCACACCCCGGGGCAGGAGCCCTGACACAGCAACCCTTACCAGGGCAAGCCCCCGTCCACTAAAGGCTCTTTCCCGTGGAAACTCGCTCACCAGGGCCCAGTGGGCAGGGCAGCTCCTGGTCTCCATTGTAGAAGGCAAACTGGGGGGTCCGGCAGAGTGGGAAGAGATGAGTGAGGGTGACAGGCTGGGTTCCTCCATTCCGAAGCCTCAGGGTCAGCACCTCCTTGCGGTTCAAATCCAGGCGGATAAGGAGCTGCCCATCTCGGGCTTCATGGGGCCCCTGGACTTCCACGTCCACCCCATGTTTCCCGTGAAGATACTCAGCCCTGGGGAGAGTGGGAGTCAAGGGGGGGCTGGGACAGGAAGGGCCTAGACAGGGGAGGCTGGCGAAGTGCCAGCGGAGCTCAGGAATCCCACCGCCTCTCCCCAGACCAACTAGCTCCTTCCCTACCCTTCCCCCACTCCTTGAAGGAGGGGGCCTTACCCCAACCTGAGGCAACCCCCTCTTCTCTCAGCCAGATGGCTTCCCCGACACCCTGACCCCTGTGTCCTTGCACCCTCTTTCACATGCACGTGCATGCACACATACAGACACACACCTGTCGTAAAAGATCTTGGCTAGCAGTGACTTGTGGTGTTTGCTGATGTCTGACCCCACCTTCACTCTCCTTTTTTCTGGGAACCACACGTCGGCCCAGCGGTCGAGTCTGAAGAACCTGACCCGAGTCTTGGTGACGTAGGCCAGATTTGCAATCTTCATTCCATACAGCATGGAGGAGAAGCCAGGGGCAGGGGTCCCAAAGCTGCCGGAAGCAGAGGAGACTGGGAAGTGAGGGAAGGCAGGGCAGCTCAACGGGGAAGGCGGGAGGGCAGGGTGTCTGTGGGTCGCTCTATGTGGGACACACCAGCCCTGCTGCGCAACAGGACAGGACCCAGGGACAGAGACTCAGGCTGGGCGGGGGGGGGGGGGGTCACAGGAATTGTTAATGTTTTAAGGGAATTCAATAGGACTTCCCAAGACAAAATACGACTGTTTTAAACAGCAAGTTGTGGACTGTGTGTTTCGGAGGAGAACAGCCCAGTCATGGGCTGGTGATTTGGAGGACTAAGGGAAGAGAGAGAAAGAAACGAAGATTTTTTGGGGGGAGAAACTATTTGGGACAGAAAAAGAGATACAAATGACGTGGCAGAAAGTGCTAAGGTTAAGGGGAAGCCAAATAAGTTGATTCAGAGGGAGTGGACCTGGGGTCCTGCCTGATGGTGAGGAAGGAGAGAGGGGTCAGAGAGAGCACAGGTGTCCAGGGTGTGTGGGCAAGGTGGCTGATCAGACAGCAGTTTCCACCCGAAGTCAAAGGGTGCAGGTGGATGGAACCCAAGCAGGAAGGGAAAGGATCCTTCTCCAGAGATCAAATAGCTTGGTTTTGCGCCTAAAGAAGGTGAAGACAGGGAAAACTGGTCAGAAGGTCAATAACCTCAAAGTCCAGTGCCTGGAATTCAGTTTAGTCAACTCAACACTTACAGAGACCTGTTATGTGCCACACACTGCGCTAGAAGCCGGGGGTTCAATGAGGTAAGAGCCCGGCACAGACTGAACGCGTCAATCCTGGCGTCCTGCCGGGGGCGCGGCCAAGGAGGTTTCCAGGGCAGCCTGGGGCCAAGGAGGGGCACTGAGCCAGGCTGTCCCAGGACAGAACGGAGTCCTGGAGAGTGAACGGGTGTCTACCAGACACAACAGGGAGCCAAAGGGTAAGCCAAGGTGGAGGGGCGTGCAAGGACAAGAGCTGGGGGTGCAGGGCAACCTCCCACTCGGCCACCAGCTGGGTCTCCACTTCTCGGAGCCTCACTTTCCTCCCCTACAAAATGGGGGCAATGAAAACTTACCTCGGGGGGGTTGTTATGAGGGTTACATGGAGACGGGCACTGCAGTGTCCACTTAGCCCAGTGCTTGGCACATAAGGAGATCTCCGTAAGGTGTGCTATGATTAGTATCACACACAGTCTGGTTGTGCTACAGTGAAGTGTGGGACAGGGGTGATGGGAGGCAGCAGAGATGGACAGGCACCAGGTCACGCAGTGTTGCATGCCAGGCCAGGAAGCCTAGACTTGACCCTGAAGGCTAGCGGTCTTCCTCTAGTGGCACCCAGGAGCCGGGGACACCCCCACACGTGACATACTCCAGATCTGGACGGCTGACCACCCTCCCTCAATGCGTCGTAGGGAATGAAAGCAAATCCTAGCTCATAAGAACCATGGTAATCCCTATTTAACTATTACGGCTGGATCAGCACGGTCACTCACTGGCGTGTAACAAGATCATTTATGGTCTGGACAATTCCCTGGTGCCCCCTGCCTGTCACTCTGCCCCTCTCCCTCCTCACCCCAAGCAAATGAGAGTGATACTATTCAGAAGACTGTGAATCAGCTCTGATTTGTTTTAAAAAGGTAATAAATCATTTGAGAACATAACAGAAAATGCTCAGCAAATGCCACCTACTATTATTAGTATTCGTATTAGTAGTAATAGTAGGACTAACAGTAGCAGTGGTAGTAGGAGTAGTAACAACTTACTTTCAGCCCACAGCAGAGGCTACACTGTGGTTACAGAAGCCCCGAGGCTGGTGGGTGTTAAGCAGGGGAGTGGCAAGATCATATTTGCATTTCAGATGACTCTGGCATCAGGATTGGAGGATGGATTTGCTGGAGGCAAGACTGTAGGCAGGGACACCAGTTAGAAAAAGGCCATTGTAACAGTCCAATTAAAAGATGACAAGGGCCTGAATGAGGTGGTAGAAAGGACGGAAGAGGGGACCAGATCTGATAATACTTAGAATGTAAAATTAGCAGAATCTGGTGGCGGACAGGAGGGGGAATGGAAGCTGGGAAGAGGGAGGAGTCCAGGACAAAACTCAGATCAATGGCTTGGCTTCCAGAACCATTTCTGAGATAGGAGGTAAAGGCAGGAGGAGGAGGAGGAGGAGGTTGGAGGGAGGACCATGACATTTGTATTTGGTATGTTCAGTTCGAGATTCCTGTGGTCCAGAGGCAGCTGGCTCCATGAGATGGAAACTGAGAACTCAGGCCAAAGTCAAGCCTGAGTCTAGCCTGATATTCTGGAGTCCTCAGGTGGTAGTTATAACCATGGAAGTGTCTGGAATCTCCCCAGGGAGTGTGACTAGTCTGAGAAGAGCTGAGACCAGGACAACCCAGGGAGGAAGACAAAACAGAGAAGGAAGCCCCGAGAGAGGGAGGAGAATCAGAAGAAGTCTCAAAACCAGGCATCAGGCTCAAACACTGCCGGGAGGTCCAGTCATAAAGGGACCGAAATCAGGAGGAGTCACTGTCATCCGCCAGGGCCCCTTGCTTGGTAGGTTCCACAGATCAAGCACTGACTCAAATGCCAACAGAAACCAGGCTCCCCAGGCATCTTTGATACCCGAGCACCTGAATAGTACCATTTTTGAGCCATCAGTGTTAAGGACTCACGTCCCTCATAACTCCACTTAAGAAGACAACAGTGGAGGGGCACCTGGGTGGCTCAGTCGTTAAAGCATCCGACTCTGGCTCAGGTCATGATCTCGCGGTTTGCGAGTTGGAGCCCCTCGTCGGGCTCTGGGCTGACAGCTCAGGGCCTGGAGCCTGCTTCAGATTCCTTGTCTCCCTCTCTCTCTCTGTCCCTCCCCTGCTCACTCTCTGTCTCTCTCTCTCTTAAAAATTAAAAAAAAAAAAAAAAAAAAATTAAAAACAAAAATTAAAAAAAAAAAAGGAAGACAACAGTGGAGATAGATGTCTTGAAATGCAGCCAGCTCTCAGGGTAGTGCTGGGGAGGAAACAGGGCTCTGAGAGAGCCGAACAAACCCAAGAGTGCATGCCCTGTCCAGAGGGGGTAACTGTTAATCTCCATCGTCTCCAGACAGATGTGGCCAGAAGGGGACAGAGGCCCAAGATGGCCAGCATCCGACCTTTAAAAGAAGGCCAGATCAAAATTTTCACATGAAATCTATTTTTGGAAACTTCTGCCTGGGCACATTGGCAGAAGGAACTCAACTCTGCAAGTTTCGCAACTTCTGCCATGGGTACTACCACCTAAGTGTTTTCTCACATTATGCCCCGTGACTATTACCACTACCCAAACTCACCTCTCCCTGGTCTAAGGTGACAGCCATAATGAAAACAATTTTTTTCCAACCAGAAACTTAGTACGTAGCTGTTGGAAAAAAGTCCTAGTTCTTATATTATGCGTCTAAGTCACCTAGATTTCTAGGAAAAAAGATCAAGACTTCAGTAGAAAAACTGAATAGTCACCTTACAGAACACATCGAGATGACCAGATGAAAAGATGCTCTAAAAGCAGAGAAACTGCAGATTAAAGTCAAAACGAAGGACTGTTTTATTTCGATCAGACTGACAACAGTGGAAAACAGCCGTAACATGGATCGCTGTTGTGTGTATGTGGAGAAGGGGACTCTCACACAGTGCTCCTGGAAAGGTGAAATATGACAACCTTTTGGAAAAACAATCTGGTGAGGACTCCTAACATCTCTGAAACACAGGTATTTAACTCAGCAACTGCAGTTCTGGGAAAGTATCCCATGGAAAGGAAAGTACCTGTGTTTAAAGACATGTGCAAGGATGCTTACTGGCAGAGGTATTCACAGGAGCCGAGAACTGGAAACAAAAACATGCCCATCAATAGGGAGACGTTAACACATTGTCAACACCCACAGCATGGAAAATACTAGGCAGCAATGAAAAAGAACGCACCACACCCACACAGACGGCTACAATTTAAAAGGCTGACAACACCAAGTGTTGACAAGGATAAGGACAGACCAGAACACTCATGCATTGTCAGCTGGAGTATGAACTGGTACGATCACTTCAGAAAAAGGTCTGTTTTGCAAAAAACTAAACATATGCTGCAATATTCTGATTTCAAATGAAAAGAATATTATGTGTGCAAAAAAAATGCACTAAAAAAAATGCAACTATAGGGGCACCTGGCTGGCTCAGGTGGTTAAGCATGCAACTCTTGATTTTGGCTCAGGTCATGATCTCAAGGTTTGAGTTCAAGCCCTGCATCGGGCTCTGTGCTGACAGTGGGAAGCGTGCTTGCGATTTTCTCTCGTTTCTCTGTGCCACTCCCTCCACTCGCACACTCGCTTGCTTGCTCTCTCAAAATAAACAAACATTTAAAAAGATTAAACTTAATTTAAAAATGCAAGTATAGGGGCACCTGGGTGGCTGGGTCGGTTAAGCATCTGACTCTCAGTTTCAGCTCAGATCACGGTCTTGCAGTTTCATGAGTTCGAGCCCGACATCGGGCTGTGCGCTGCTTGGGCTTCTCTCTCTGCCCCTCCCCTGCTCACGCTGTCTCTGGCTCTCTCAAAATAAATAAATAAACTTAAAAAAAAAAAAAAAAAGGAACTATATAATATCTAGTATAGACCTAGCACTGGTATTTATTAAAAAATACTTGCTGGGAGAATGAGTGAAAGAAATATCAAATAATTCCAGACTATTCTTTTATTAAAAAACAAAGGAGGGGACATTGCACTAAACCGCTGGCTGGCACACAGCACTGCTGTGCAGGGGCCTGTAACGTTACATGTCAGGTTGCATACACGGTCCACACGTGGACATGTATAATTATATAATGATATATATTATTATAGGTCTAATATATATATAATTTATATAAACATTTACATATTTTATACATACTGTCCAAACCTGGAGACACATGTAATAATATATAAATATACATATATATACATGTAATAAATACACATAGAAATAAACATATATAAAGGAAGGTAGATAGTGGCAAGGAAGTAAAATGCATGAAGACCTGGTCACACCACTTTTATTTATTCATTTAATCATCCATTCATTCACTAGTGTTTGTTTACTTTTGAGAGAGAGCACTAGAGTGGGAGAGGGGCAGAGGAAGAGAGAGAGAGAGAGAGAGAGAGAGGGAGAGAGAGAGAGAGAGAGAGAGAGAGAGAGAGAACCTCAAGCAGGCTCCGCACCTTCAGTGTGGCCCCACGAACTGTGAGATCATGATCTAAGCTGAAGTCAGATGGCTGTGTATATTTGGAGTTATTAGTTGTAAGCAAAAAGAATAAATTATGGCTGATTTAAGTGATAAAAGCTAGTTACCAATAAATTGCTGGGAAGGTGAGAAACGGGCTCAGGAAACAGACAGGAACTAGGGAAGGTGGAGCAGCCTAACCCCAGACAAGGTCACAACAGAGGACCAGTCCAGAAGACTTTGCTGCCAACCACCAAAAAAGGAAGTTAAGCAACTTGCCTAAGATTTAAAAATAACAATAAACGTATATTTACCCTGTGTCCCAGCAATGCTCCTCCTAGGTATATCCCCAAGGGTACAAGGATGTTCCCAGCGATTTTATTCAAAATAGCCCCAAACAGGGGCACCTGGCTGGCTCGGATGAAAGAGCATGTGACTGTTCTTGATCTCGGGGTCGTGAGTTTGTGCCCTGTGTTGGGGGCAGAGATTACTTAAATACAAAATTAAAAAAAAAAAGAAATAGCCCCAAACTGAAAACAACATCCATGAACAGGAGAATGGATAAACAAACTGATTTGTATTCAGATGAAGAATACTACTCAGGGGCGCCTGGGTGGCTCAGTCGGTTAGGCGTCTGACTTCGGCTTGGGTTACGATCTCACGGTTTGTGGGTTTGAGCCCCACGTTGGGCTCTGTGCTGACAGCGCGGAGCCTGAAGCCTGCTTTGGATTCTGTGTCTCATTCTCTGCCTCTCCCCCACTTGTGCTCTCTCAAAAATAAATAAATGTAAAAAAAATTTTTTTTTTAAATATCACTCAGTGATAAAAAGCTGCCATACACAAGGCATGGATGAATCTCAAAAACATTATGCTGAAGGGCGTCTGGCTGGCTCAGTTGGTAGAGCAGTAGACTATCTCGGGGTTGTGAGTTCGTGCGCCACATTTCGGGTACAGTTTACTTAAAACAAACAAACAAAACATTATGCTGAGTGAAACATGGCGTTCAGAAGAGTGCATACCTCCTGATTCCCTTAAATGAAGTTCCACACAGGCACAGTCTCAAAAAACATCAGAGTGATGGGTACCTCTGGGTGGGGTAAGGGTGAGGACGAACTAGGAAAGATGGAGGAAATTTGGGGTGATGTCATGTTCTGTGTCTCGATAGGGACTACACACAGTGTATGGAAAGGTAGAATTAAAATGTGTCTACTTAAAAAAAATTTTTTTAATGGTTATTTATTTTTGAGAGAGAGAGAGAGAGAGAGAGAGAGAGAGAGAGACAGAGTGTGCATAGAGCAGGGGCAGAGAGAGAGGGAGACACAGAATCTGAAGCAGGATCCAGGCTCTGAGCTGTCAGAGAACTCACGAGTCATGAGGTCATGACCTGAGCCAAAGTCAGACGCTTAACCAACTGACCCACTCAGGTGCCCCCAATGCGTCCACTTCTACCTAGAAGTTACACTTAATTTTTGAACACCCACAGTTAGTAATAATCATGCAGACGTGTTTGGTGTAAGTTGCACTGAAGTCTGTAACTTACTTTGAAATGCATCGAAAACACTAAGATGGACCAATGGGCAGATGTACAAAATACTAACTAAGAAATCTAGGGGGTGCCTGGGTGGCTCAGTCAGTTGAGACTCTGACTCTTCATTTCGGCTCAAGTCATGATCCTAGGGTTATGGGATCGAGTCCCGTGTCTGGCTATGCGCTGAGCACAGAGCTTGCTTAAGATTCTCTCTCACCCCCTCTGTCCCTCTCCCCTGCTCACACACTCTCTCTCTCTAAAAAAAAAACAAAAAAACAAAAACAAACAAACAAACAAAAAACTAGGTGAGGGTATATGGGTATTCACTGTACAATTATTTCAACTTTTGTGTTTGAAGTCTGTCTGTCATAATAAAATGTTGGGAACACCATGATCGGGAATGACTTCCGTGATGTTTTGTTGAGTAAGAAAGCAGGATGTTGAAAACGCATAAAACATGATCCTTTTAAAATAAAACAACCCAGGGGCGCCTGGGTGGCGCAGTCGGTTAAGCGTCCGACTTCAGCCAGGTCACGATCTCGCCGTCTGTGGGTTCGAGCCCCGCGTCAGGCTCTGGGCTGATGGCTCAGAGCCTGGAGCCTGTTTCCGATTCTGTGTCTCCCTCTCTCTCTGTCCCTCCCCCGTTCATGCTCTGTCTCTCTCTGTCCCAGAAATAAATAAATAAACGTTGAAAAAAAAAAAAATTTAAAAAAAAATAAAATAAAAAAAAAAATAAAACAACCCAAAAAACACCCCAGTTGATAGCTGAGTGTCCTGAGTGTGGGGCAGAATGTGGAACAGAGTTGGGATGCTGATATGGAGAGGGACCCACAATAAACAAGGATATAGTGTAACGATCCCATGGGGGCCAACTGACATAGGTGGGATGGAAGTATGGGTGCATACAGAGGTAAGTGAAAGGGTGGTCACCCAAAGCATAAAAAAACTTTCAAACACAAATATCCAACATAGAACATTAAGGGCCCTCACTCCCTCCTATCAGCTTAACTGCTTGATGTGTATTTTTTCAGACTTTTTTCTATACATACGAAAACTTTTTAAGCACTCAAGTGTTTTGTTTGCTGCACATACTCTCCTGCAACAGACCTCTTCACCACCATGGACTTCCTTCCTGGACATTTTACCAAGTCACCTCCCTCTTTTGGATGGCTGCAAAGGATTGCATAGTAGGAATGCAGGGGGCGTGTTTAACTGTTTGTCCAGCGATAGTTCGGTGCCTATAATGCTTGGCTTTTTCAAAGGTTACATACAATAACCACCCATGCACAAAAATTCTTGTACTAGTCGGTGATTTATGGGACAAATGCCTTCAAATAAACTTCTGGGTCAAACAGAATGACTCTTCACAACTTTGGCAAGTTCTGCCAAATTGTCCTCTATTTTTTTTTTTTTTTAAGTTTATTTGTTTTGAGAGAGAGAGAAAGTGCACGCACACGCAAGTGGCAGGGGCGGGAGCGAGAGGGCAGGTGGAGGGGCAGAGAGAGAGGGAGAGAGAGAATCCCAAGCAGCTGTCAGTGCAAAGTCCAATGCGGGGCTTGATCTCACAACGATGAGAGCCGAAATCAAAAGCCCGATGCTTAACCGACCGAGCCACCCAGGTGCCCCAAGTTGTCCTCTAAACAGGTTGTACAAACTTAATGTTAATCACTAAAAATTTGAGAATACCCTTTTTCCAGACCCTGACATCAGAAATCTTCAATCTTTTCGATTACTGACAATCTGATAAACAAAAAAATGGTATCTTGCTTAAATAGCATTCCCCTCATCACTAACACAGTCAAGGATCTTTCCTTCTGTTTATTAGTCATTTGTGTTTCTTCCCCTAAACCAGCAGGAGTCATTACCAAACACAAGTCGGATCACAGCCCCCCTTTATGACTCCACAGTCTACAAGATGAAGTCTAATCTTTTAACAAGGCACACACGGATCTTCTGTATAACTGGGATAATGCAAACACAGTTAATTAACACCATCAACAACAGGAAAAGTTTACTGAGCACTTCCTGTGTGCTGTTTGAAGTACCCGTAAGCATTATCTCATTTAATCCTCACAACAACGTAGTAACTATCATCATCCCATTTTAGAGAAGAAACTGAGGCACAGGTTCTGACGTCAATCCCTCCTTAAGTGTGAGTCAGCCCTTCCCACTGTATCACTGTCACTCCTCTCTAGACTTTCCTGCCACTGTGGACATCTTTGGTCTGTAACGCCCTGACCTTGGCCCCTGCTATTTGTTCAGTGAACAATAACTAATCTTTTCAGATGCAGTGCAGGAAAGTCTCATGGCTAGAAGAATGGTATTTCAGAACATACTATCAAATTTGGCAGCCATCTTAAAGGGACATCTAGTTCTGTGTTTTACAAACTGTGGGTTGCAACTCTCATTAGTGGGTCAAGACCAGGATTTTTAGAAAATTGGAGTGGAACAGAATAAAAACATCAGAGGGCAGGGAGTGAGGCTATATACAGTTTCTAGGGTATGCATTGTTCCATGAAAGCTGTGTCCCAGGCTTCCAACTAAAATGTATTCTTTACTGTGGATAGAAGTCTAAACACACAGCCTTTCTCCATGCCAGAGACAGAACGATCTTTCCAAAACCCCTAATCCATCAGTCTCCTACTTGGAAACGATCTGTGCTTTCCTATTTCTGTTAAGATTAAAAAGTAAACAAACAAACAAAAGACTCTCTGCAGCTGGCAAGGTCCTGCCCCATCTAGTCCCTGCCTCCCTCTGGCCTCCCATCAGGGCCACTGAGTTCACCCTAAGCCCTTAGGGTGCTACTCCCTCTGGGTCTGGAATGCTGTCCCCTTGCCCCTTAACATCTGTGAACTCCCGTTTATCTTTCAAGATTCTGTTTAAACATGACTTTCTCCCAGAAACCTCTGATTCCGAGGTTGGGTGTCCAAGTTACATACTCTCAGAGTACCGGACCTTTTGTTCTAAGCACTTATCACAAAAGTAATTAAATAATTACGTTTCATTGCCACCTCCTTCCTTAGGCTCCTTCTGCATCCACAGCGACTCACACTGTTTTGCTTTGCTCACAGGAAGCATTCGGCCGAAATTTGTTGAAGAAAAGAATGAGTCTCCTGCCTAAGGCAAGAGCAGTCTTCTCTTGAAACTTTTCCTGACATCAGTCATTCCTCCTAACCATCACTGTACTAATGACAGCTACCACTTCCAAAGCCCATGCAACATGCTACACATGGTAAGGGCTTTACCTGTGATAGCTCATTCTGGCCTCACACACAGCCCTGAGAGAAAGGCATTCTTTTACATGCGTTACAGGAAAATTTAGATAGTTGCTCAAAATTCAATGCAACTCCGGGCGCCTAGGTGGCTCAGTCAGTTAAGTGTCTGACATCAGCTCAGCCCATGATCTCACGGTCCGTGGGTTCGAGCCCCATGTCAGGCTCTGTGCTGAGAGTTCAGAGTATGGAGCCCTGTTTCCCCCCCCCCCCCCGCCCCTCTCCCACTCCCACTCTGTGTCTCTCTCTCTCAAAAATAAACATTAAAAAAAAATGCAAACTCGTGAATGGCCAACCAGGATTTGAACTCCAGCTATCCAAACACTCTCCCAGCCCCTAAGGTACTGTATTACATGTTTGTCTACACATCTGCCACCCCCACTAGACTGTGATTACAGGCAGGAACCGAGGCACAGGCACAAGCAGAGCCTCGTTAAGTGTGTTTTGCTAAATAGCGAATGATGGGAAAAGGCCAAAGTTAGCAGTAGAGGATGCAACATCCTGAAATACCCCAGCTGGAAGGGATGCACCCCTCCCAGTGTAGGAAGGCTCCCTAGAATTCCGTGTGTGTGTGTGTGTGTGTGTGTGTGTGTGTGTGTGACTTGCAATAGCTCTCTGGTGGCCCATTCTCTTGTAGATCAACTGTACTTACTAATTCAATTCCATTCCGCCAGCACTTACAGAGCATCTGTTACATCCCTGGCTCTATGCTGGGGACTGAGGAAGGTGCAAACGTGAGGAAAAGCCTATCCCCGCCTTCAGATCAGGGAAGCTGGTCGCACACTAGCTCCAACGCAAGGCAGTGCAATGGGGCTATAACCTGGCTGTGAACAATGAGCTCTGAGAGCCCAGAGGAAGAAGCCATGAATTCCCACTGGGAAGATGAGGGCTGATGTCACAGCATTCCTGTCTGGGTTTAAAGGATGTGTAAGAAAGTTCTCTATAATCGTAATAGAAATCTCCACCTGGTATGGAGAGGGTGAGGGGAACATGTTGAATGAAGCTAGCCCAGCCTTCTGAAGTGACAGGGAAGCATAATCCTCTCCACCACGACAGACTTCAAAATATTCAAGGATTACTGCCTTGTTCTCTCCAATGTTTCTCTTTTCAAGGCAAACATTTCTCAGGTTTTTTGTTTTTGTCTTTTTTTTTTTTTAAGTAATCTCTACCCCTAATGTGGGGCTCGAACTCACGACCCTGAGATCAAGAGTGCCATCCTCCGCTGAATGAGCCAGCCAGGCCCCCCCTCAGTCTTTGACTGGGTTTTGTGATAGAATACGAATCAGCATGTAAGCTGTTTCCCTCCCCCTCTTCACTGTCAATCCTTCAAGGCCAAGGTCAGTGTCCTTCTCCATTGAATTCCCTACTAACTACAGGAGTATTCTTATTTGCATAAGAAAACACCAAATTCCCTAATAATTCCAGGGGAATGGTATCTTATTTGCATAAAAAACAAGTGCACATAGTAAAATTACTTTTGAAATCCCTTAAATTCACCCATAATGTGCTTTATATGTGGTTTTCTGTATGTAGTCTGACAGAACATCTTCCCCAGTACTGGAACATACTGTGTAGCTTTCGTTGAGAGCTGACAGAGACCCTCTCCTTGACCAAACTTCAGTCGGGCTCCTCTGAACCCTATTCTCAATTAGGCCTCTACCTTGCCCCCCACCTCTTAATATGTCTTTAGTAGTTTTCCGTCCACTGACCCCTCACTCGGCTGACAACTACCAATTCCCAGCTGTCTTTGCCGTGTTGGGAGTAGAGCACTCTCTCCTCTACTACAGTAACTCTACTGCAATAGTCCTCCATAAAGTCTTTCCTACCGGTCTAACAAGCATCCAAATACATTCCTTCAGAGCCCAAAGTAGCTGGCTTGTGTTCAAAGGCACCTGTACTTGTGTTGGGGAACACAGGTGAAAGCACGGATGTGGCTTGTTGATAATGCCTCTCAATAGTACCTGCTCTTTGCTTACTTCTCTTTGACATGTTTCCTAGTTCTATTATACTCCGCGCGTTATTTTACCATCTATGCTAGTATTCTGTATGATGCATACTGCACGCCTATCAAAGCCTCTCGTTCCCTGGCATCTTGTACTGTTCACCTTTCCATTCCCCAAAGCCCAGCACGGGGTGAGGGCATAAAACGGGTCATAACCGCTGACCCTTCCTCAGATGTTGCTGGAGCCTGTTCATGTCCCTCTTAAAATGGGACATTTCATTATTGATTTAAACAAACAACCCAGATGTGATCTGGAGAGTCACTATTTCGCCCCCCCCCCCCCCAACCACACTTCTCTTAACACAGTCTAACACTTCTTGGACTCTTTTGGCAGCCATACCGGCCTTTTGGTCTGTTGAAACCCACAGCCTTTTTCAGGAGGTGTGTTAGGAAGCCGAAATCCCCACCACCCCGCATGTATTTGTGTAAGTCTTCACATTTATCCCTGTTAAACTGTGTTCCGGCCCAAGGCTGCAGCCTGTTGATAGGTGTTTCTGAAGCACAATTCTGTGGTCTGCCAGAACGAAGCGTCTGGTTTTCACTTCGATAGCAACAGGGGGGCCCAAACAGCCTGCAGCTACAGGGTGAGAAAGGCCTCCAGGAGGCTGGCCCTGGGTCTCCATGGAGAAGCCACAGGTGCTAATGGAGGTTTGGTGCGTATATAGTTTGAGCCCTTTTCTTCTTTGCCGAGCTGCCGGAGATTCTCCCTCCCACACTGGGTCTCCTCGGCTCCCCGGGATAGCGGACCCCTTCGGCAAGCAGCCCCTCGGCGGCGGGGCGGGGGTCCCTGCAGAGCCCGCGCCAGGGCCGGCCGCCAGCCGCAAGCAGCTCCCTCCCGCGGTCCCGCGATGCCTGGGCCCCCTCTCGCGCTCCCCTCCCCCAGGCCGAGCGCCCCCCCTCCCCCGGCCCCGCGAGCGGCGCGTGGGCGCGGGACCCCGCTCCCCGCCAGGGCCCGGGCCGCGGGGGGCGCGGGCTGCGCGGGCGGTTCTGCGCCGGGACTGGGCGCAGGGGCCCGGCCGGGTAGAGCGGGCGGGCTCCGGGCGGCGCTGGCGGGGCGTGGGCACGGCGCGGGAGGGGAGGTCTGCGCCGCCCCGGGACCGGCTTGCGCCACTGGGGGAGCTGCGTCCCTCCGCGCCCCGGGGCGGGAAGGGTGGCCCCGCGGCGAGGGGTCGTGGCGGCGAGCTGGGCCCGCGAATCTGGGCCGGGGACTGGGCCGGCCCGTACCTGATCTTGAAATCCCAGTTATAAACGGTCCGCAGCCGCTCGCGATCTGTCTCCATGTCCAGTCCCCGAACGACCAGGAAACTCTCGAAGCACTGGCCCGTCTCCCGAAGCTGCCGGCAGCTGAACTTACTGGGCATCGCGGCGGCGGCTGCGGCTGCGGCCCAGGCAGGAGGGTCCGTGGAAATGAAACTGAAAGTCGCCGCCGCGGATGTAAGTTGGCGGCCCTAGGATGAGGGTGCAGCAGGGGGAAGCCCCCTAACTCTGACCCTCTGATCTTGCAGGCTCCCTTCTCCCCACCAGGCTTCCCTCCTCGGTTCTTTTCCTACCTGAGTCTTCCCTTCGGTCTCTCCGTCCAATCCCCTCCCCCTCCTCCCATTAACTCTTTCCTAAGGAGTCTGACCCCTCCCTCAGGGCCCTCCCCTTACCCCAAGCTCCCTCCCCTGGCTTCGAGCCAGAATCTGAACGTGGCTACCGCCTGGGGCCCCCTGAGCAGCCCAGGGAGACTTCCGAGCCTCAGCTAGGGCTACTCCCACGCCCCCCCCCCCCCCCCCCCCCGAGCCTCGGGACTTATTGAAAAGCAGGAGAGCAAAGGGCAGGGACTGGGACCTGGGTTGGCTGCAGCTGGACTGGGGCAGCTCATCCAGCACCTCCCCCAGACTGCTGGGGACAGAAATCAGTACGGAAGCGAGCGGCACGCCCCCCTCCCCCATTCTCCCTCTTCGAGCTTTCAGACGCAGGGAGGAAGGCATAAGAGCCAAAGAAGTTCGGGGGGGGGGGTGGTGGGGGGTGGTGGGGAAGAACCAAGTGTCTCTGAGATAAAGGTGTGTACGTGTGGGAGGGAGGGACAAGGGGCTCCGCCAGCACGGAACAGTCATTACTTTTCTCAGCCACACAGGTTTCGTTTTAGGGGAAAGGCTGGTGATCCCTGCCCTTGAGCCACACATATTTGGGCACTTAATTGCATTCCAGTCTGTATTGCTCTTTAATTGTTACTCGTATATAAGCAAGGGTTGCCCCACTCATCAAAATATCAGCCTGAGAGCAAGAGACTGGTCTCTTACGCAATAAATGGTTAATAGCTACAGCATCAGTACCAGGAAGAGAAGTAATAGACTAGCGTGCTTCTGAAGACAATTAAGACAAACTAAAGGGGGTGGGGCTCCCACAACAAACATAAAACGAGCCTCTGCATCTATTTATGCTCCCTAATAACAAAAACACACCAACTAGAATGGGGCAAAGAACATAAAAAGTTATGTAAAAAAAATTCTTCAAAAAAATATACCAGTTACAAAAATATTAAAGGTAGTGTTTTTCTGCAAAGTAATTCCCTGTAGGAGGCCACACATTCAACGTAACCTAGTGTGAGGAAAGTCCAGAACCCAGGTCATGCTCCAGCTGGGCTACCCTTGTACCTGCCCCCAGGCCAATAACCAACTATCGCCAGGAATAACAGATTTTAGCAACAGGAAATGCAAAGTTGGTGGGAACCAAAGCTAAGAGGAAGAGGAAAAACTGGGCAGGGGACATTGCCTAAGAATTTATGTCTTAGAAATTGTGCAAAGTAGAGGGAAACACTAGTAAAATCGCTGATTTCTCCACCTTTTTTCTCCACAATTACCTGGTGAGGTCTGACGGTAGCCAAGAGTGAACCTCTTAAAATCACCATGTTAACTTACCATTTCAAAAACCTCCCATCCACCACACCCACACTGATGTTTGGTTCCATGCTGATGAGTAAATCTAAGTCCCCATTATTCCTGGATTTCTAACACCACTGCCCCTCTCCACACACACCCCCCCCCCCCCAAACCTTAGGCCAATCTCCTAGATGTTATCAAAACATGCAAACAGCTGTAGTATAGTACCAACCTGAGTAAAAATATGTTATGTGGCCTTGGTTACAATGGAACCTCTCTAAACCAGTTTCGTCTAGAAAAATACATTTCACATGGAGCTGTAATTGTTACCACATATGGCTGTCTAGATGTCTAGAATGGTCTTCCTTCCCAGTCTCACTTCCTTGAAACTTTCTCTAAAACCATCTGCACTTGTAAAGAATCTGACTTTAAAGTGGCTGATTTTAGTACGGGTCCAAATATCACTGAAGGCTATCTGAAAGTTAACTTTGGCCAATGACGTTACTAGAATAAACCTATAGCCTCCCAAGGTAACTTTGGAGAAGCATATTAAAAGCTCTGTATTTTCTTCATTACTTCTCATGACTCCATAGTTACTTGGCCTTCACAATTAAACATCTGAATGTTAAGTTCATGTAGACCATAGTCCTGAATACAACTAGAAATAGCCCTTAAACTGAATGCTGAAATTGGTTAGAGGCTGTGGCAGGTACAGCTGATCCTCATTATTTGCAGATTGTGTTATTTGCAAATTCACCTACTCCCTTAAATTTACTTCTAACCCCCAAATCAATACTTGCGGTACCTTTGTAGTCATTCATGGAACTGTGCAGAGCAGCAAAAAAAACCTGAGTTGCCCAATGTGTATGTTCCCAGCTGCAACAAGCAAGGTCATATTCTGCCTTCTTGTTTCAGCTCATATTATAAACAAGCATCCTTTTCGTGGTCCATATTATGGTCATGTTTTTTGTTGTTGGTGGTGACTTCACTGCTTAAAATGGCCCCCACACCTGTGTAGTGCTGAAGTTCTATCTGGTGTTCCTAAGCACAATGCTGTGATGTGCTTTATAGAGAATATTCCTATTAGATAAGCAGGAGTTATAGTGCTATTGGCTGGGAGTTCAAGGTTAATGAATAAACAATATGTTAAATGAGGTGATTTAAATAGAAACACACATATAAAATAAGATCATGTATTGACTTGTTGACAAAAATGTGGCCATTAGTTCCCAAGCACCTAACCCTGTATTCCCTGAGAAGCAGTATTTCCTATTTGCCAACTCAGTGTTTGCTGGCAATGAACTACTGTGAATAATGAGAATCAACAGTATATTCATATGTATAACAGTGCTTTTCAATGTATTGGATTTGACAAGGTAGGATATTGGTTACTGCTCTCGGTGGGCTAAGATCTACCGTGTCTTTTTATACATTCTCTGTTCAAGGGAAAATTTTTGTTAGCTCAACTTATAGGACCATCCAGTTTTGTTCTGTATTTACCAACCCTCTTTTCTTTCTTTGATTTCCCAAGCAGTAGGTAGCTTCATTCTATATGAGGTTATACATTTATAAATTGACATTCAGTAATGTATCAGTCTTTTGTGAGTCTGGAGAAAATGTGCCAAGGTTTGCCAAGTATCTCATGGACACAGATGAGTCCAGCATCAAAGTTCTACATTACAGAAGAGAACAGGCACTGGAACAAGGCAGCTTGTAACAGCAGCACAACTACCCAGGCTCAAATGAAACCAATAGTTTTCAACAGTGTAATTTCAAATCCAAATATAGGAGTGAGGCCTCCCAGAAAACTCCTTTCCATCTGGCTGAGAAACCTTTACCCTAGGATACCACAGGCAGATTTCAGCAGCATGTGACAAAATAAGACACGATTCAAGCAAATATCCTGAAGGAGGTTAAGGAAGTAAGGTCTCTGCAGGACTTGGCAAGGAGGGCTGACTTCCTCCCGATTATACAACTAACCAAGGGCTTTAGATAGCCAAAAGATTAGTAAGTTTTTACAAAAGTCTATATGGGCTAGGGAAGTGGATGGGATAGGCTAGGGGCAGGCTGACAGTTAATAAGTTAAAGGCAAAGGCAAGAATGTTTGAATCTGTTTGTGCTACAAGCACAGAGTATAGTACAACAAATATTCCCTCAAAAGGTGGGACTTTAACTGGCCTTAGATGGAGTGTGAACCACTGAAACTCCTCTGGTTCTTAGGAACCAGGATAAAAGCCTTTCCCTCATGTCTGTAGCTAAGTCCAATTTGCAAGGAAGTAAAGCTGCATTTAGAGTTAAGTCAATGTGAAATACCACCCAAGTTCAAGGTACAGGGATTCTTTCATTTCTACTTCTTGTCTAGTGACTAGAACCATACTTGGGCCTTGCTTTCTCAATGTCAGACAGAGAAGATAACTAGAAATGGAAAACCAAAGCAAAATCTTTGAACCACCCGCAGCCTCTGAGTGAGGAGCAATGTTATCCACAGGGACATTGCTCAAACTAAAAAAAAAAAAAAAAGGCGCTGTCCTTTCCAAGTTTTTGGATAATCACTGAATCTGTAATAGTTCAGAAACCCTGAACATCTTCATCAATTAAGACCAAGCACAGTTCTCTTACTTGAGAACAAAAACTGAAGACATGGATCGAAAAGGAAAGACTCAGACAATTTAAGAACAAAACAGGTATATTTCTATTGGACTACCTGATACAGAGGATAGTGTGGTATGAATGGATAGTATGAATGACACATAATACAAATATATTTTATTTGAAATAAACAAAAATGCTTACACAGTTCAACTGGTCACTTGGAAACAAACTTGCTTGACTGTATTACTGAGCAAAAACAAAGCTGAAGCACAAACACCCTTCTTTTTTGACATGTATTTGGATAGGTAGGAAGACACTACTTGGTTTTTTAAAAACTGACCTTCCCTTAAGGCCTGGTCATAGAAGTGTAAACAATGTAAATGAATCCACCATTACCAGCTGTCATATCATATCTATGTCACCTGTGTATTCTGAGATCATACATATACCTGCCAATATACCTGGGAAGGGTTGCTGAATCACAGTTACATTTAAGTTCTTGGCAGGCAGGACTGAGGAAAAGTAATTTGGAACAAGTTTTACATCCTATTTAGAACAAATCACTAGTATTCCCTTAAATAACAGGTTACAATAGAAAGATACTGCCTGGAACGTATCCTTTTCACTTTGGTTCATTTTTTGTTTGTGTTTGTGATTTACATAGTTGTTTGAATCATCTGCTTATAGTATAATCCTGCCACAAAGTATTAAAGCACGAGATACTATTATTCCTTCAACATCTGCATTTTTCAAGTTTTATACTCTACTACATCCCTAGTACGTCAGCAGTTCTTGAATAATACAAAATAATAATAAATGGGTAAAACTCTTCTAAAAATGCAGATGTCTATAACTATAACGGTACTAGATGGGAAGGAGACAATGAGGGAAGAGAAAAAAAGCAAACACGTTCATGTGCAGGGAATGTGGTTCAAGTCTTTGGATTTAAAAACAACTTCCCCAGAGAAGCTGGCTATAATGGAATTTCCAGAAAACTTCCTTTGCCCCCACAAAAGGACCTGAAAAGCCCAATCCAAACTTTTGAACACTACAGTTATGAGATGTTATAAATGATAATCAAAGCAGTCAGAGGGAGAAGGATGAATGTGTCTTCCATTCAGCTAGTTTGTAGCATAGCCTCTTTACCTGTTGGTGGATCAGTAAAAACCACTAAAGTACCAGAAGTGCTTTGAAGGATAGGGGTAGAAAAGTACTGGGCATATTACCTGTCTGTATCAATAACAGGGCTTCATGGCTAGGAAAATTTTCTAAACAGTAAAATGACTCCAGGATAGATCTCTCTCCATCATTAAATGTGGCAGAATTTAAAAAAAAAAAAAAAAAAATTTACAAGTAGAGATAGTGAAAACAGAAAATTACAAGGCAGAGAACACAAAAGAATCAAGATGATGCTATAGGTTCAACAGTATTCCATGAGGCTAGAAAACCTGTTAACTTTGAAAGCCCTAGCAAAATATCACTCTTGTTTATAAATCACTTATTTATCATATGACCGCATGTTGAATCCTTTCTTTCCACATACTGAAGAATCCTACATTCAGCCTTTAAGCATTTTGCATTTCTTTGCCAATCTTGTAGCTGAGTATCTTGTTCCAGTCGATTTTGGTGCGGGTAACCGGAAGCTGCCGGCGCAAGGCCTTGAATGTGGTGTCTGACATTGTTTGATAGTTTTCACTAATTGCTGTCTGCAACAGATAATTGAAGATAAGTTGCTTGAACAGAAATGGATAGTTGTGATTAGGAAAGTAACTCTGTGGTCAAAGGACATGTTTGAGTCTTCTAAGAAGGACAACAGGATATAACATTCCTAGTAAGCTCCTCTCCCATCTCTGAAGTAAGTTAAGAAGCCCACTTATATTATTTCTACAACTAGAGCTATAATCCCTTCCAGTGTCAAAACCTTGACAGTAAGCACAATGCCAAGTTGCAAGGTCTGCAGCTTCCACACTTAGTTATACTGAACAACACATATATTTATGTTGAAAGGACAAAGAGAAGGTCTAACAAAATGTGTTAACAGCAAAATAATAATGTTCTAGAGATCTAGAGAAATTAGTTCCAAATCTTCTTACCTGATATTCATTTTCTGCATGCTCTATGATTTTAATAAACTCCTTGGCAGTTTGGACTTCATTCTAACAGAGGAAAAGAGGAAATAGGAATTTTTTAAAAAGTATAAACGATAAATAAAAACATACTGAAAAGATCATCTTGACTAACATTTGTGTAACAACTTACAGTTTATCAAGTGTTTCCATGCACATCACCTTCTTTGATTCTCCCAACAGCCCTGTGAGGTTGATCTGTTATCATTACCTCCATTTTCCAGATGAGAAAACAGAATCCTCATAAGTGACTAGACCAAAATTACACACTTCTTGAAAGATGGGATCTGAATCCAAGTCTTCTGCCAAAAGACCCCACGCTCTTTTCAATCTACCACAGTATGCCCCAAAGACATCATCACGACATCTTGAAATGTTTATGCCTTGAAAATATCTCTGGTTTAAGATGATATAAACAATGCCCTCACCAATATCAGCCATATATGTTAAACTCATATACTCCTCTGCCAGTTGTGATGTTAAATCAACCAATACATTTTGCTTTACATGATTCAGGTACCATATTAACTAAACGTATCCTTTTCACTTTGATTCATTTCTCATTCTCTCTCTTCCTTTCATCATTAGGTACAACAAAAATATAGGTAAAAGCTAAGATTTACTGCCTAGGGCAGCAGTTCCCAGACTCTTTCAAATGGTAAAAACTATCTTGTTTTCACAGCAATGCTAAGACAAGTCATTTGCTTTCCCACTCACACTCTTAAGTGTGCATAATGCAGGTCCACAGAAGCTACAAGATGTGTGATGGCTTCATCACTCTGAGGGCTAATGGAATGTGTGGGCACATATGGGAATCCAGTGGTCTTTTATTAAGCCAGACACTATACAATTTGTAAAACTGTAAGTGAATGCCATTCTTTGCACTATTTTTTTTTTTGGTTTGGAAAATATAGTTCTTTTTTCATGAAAATGCTATTTAGGCCAACAAGTAATGGGTTAGTTACTGTTATTTTAAATTAACAAATATATTTAACATTTCTCAGTTTTAATTTCTAACAAAGTAAATGTAGATACAATATACATAAACAAAGCTAGCTAGTTTGTTTGTTTTTATGATTTTTTTTTTTTATTAGAAGGTCCACACCCAATGTGGGGCTTGAACTCACAACCCCAAGATCAGGCATCGCATGCCATACTAAGCCAGCCAGGCACCTCAAACAAAAGCTATTTGAAGGTGCTCAATAATTTCTAGGAATAAAAAGAAGCACTGAGAATGCAAAAAAATTATGTCCCTTCTTTCCAGGTATAGAACACTATATATATATACATATAGTATTATTATCTGAACAAATTATATATATGTGTGTGTGTGTGTGTATATATATAAATATACACAAATATATAATATCATATCTATGTTTTTAATGTTTATAATTTTGAGAGAGAGAGCAAAAGAGGTGGGGGCAAGGGGCAGAGAGATAGGGAGACACAAAATCCGAAGCAGGCTCCAGACTGCTGGAGCTGTCACCACAGAGCCTGACGAGGGGCTCGAACTCACGAACCTGGAGATCATGGCCTGAGCCAAAGTCGGATGCTTAACTGACTGAGCCAACCAGGCACTCCAGAACAACACGTTTTAGTTGAATATTCCTAAAAATGTTTGGCTTCTCTAGTGATATAAATGTAGCCCTATAAGATTTGTTGGCAAACTTTCCTTCCTCATAGTATTTACTGACTGAAGATATTGCTGTCCTTGAGTAAATCTCACAATTGAGAAACAGAGAAAGTGAAAGATGTTTGAATAAAGCCATTATCACTATTTGGCATTATATCATGTTATGTTACACTGTGTTTTATATTATGTAATTATTTACTCTATTACATTTAGTCAAAGACTGTGAACTAATATAGCTGGTTGATTACATGCTTTTATAAGCTGCCAAAATCAAAGCACTGAAAACAAACTGAATTTCTAGTGGCAGAATCAGTACTCAGGATCAAAATAAAAAAATTTTTTTTTAATGTTTGTTTATTTTTGAGAGAGGGAGACAGAGCATAAGTGGGGGAGAGCAGAGAGAGAGGGAGACACAGAATCTGAAGTAGGCTCCAGGCTCTGAGCTCTCAGCACAGAACCAGATATGGGGCTTGAACTCAGGAACCATGAGATCATGACCTGAGCTGAAGTCAGACACATAACCAACTGAGCCACCCAGGTATCTCAGGATCAAAATCAATTTTTTAAAGAAAAGACACAAGTGAGACATATTAAATACTCCACACTCACCGAAACAGTTACTGAATCCTGTACATCTTTATGACTAACCAACTGAACATTGCCATCTTCATAATAGTGAACCTGTGTGAGACAATGGTTGAGCAAGTTTATGTGTAGTTCATATAAAAAGCCCTGCTAAGGTACATATCCATGCCTTAAGCCACTCCCAATCTTTTTTTTTTTTTTTTTTTACGTCATCACCAATCTTTACCAACACCGAAAAAAATATTAGTATGATCAACTGTAACTTACAATGTTGCTTAAAATTCACAGAACACTAAATTTTAAGAATTCTCCCCCTTTTTTTTTTAAGCAGGGGAAACTGATTATTAAATTCAACAAACATTTATTTTGTGCTTATTGCATTCCAGGCATTGTGCTAAGTATTGTAAATACAAAGATCTTAAATAAGATTCCACTCTTAGCAGTATTAAAAGATTAAAAGAATTCAAATAAAATCACTGGACATCAGTTTTTCTCTGTGAAAACCAAGGAATTTTAATGGATCCTAATTCCTTACACATCTCTCCATATATATAATCATCAATACTGGTAAGCAGATCTGACCAAGTGCAGGAAAAACTTACTTGACAGTTAAAGACAAATTGAAAAAACAAATATCCTACTAGTAAATTAGCTTACAAAAAAGCAAGACAAAAGCAGTTCTGAGGATATAAGGTAAAGTGGGGTGCTACAATTATGAGACCAATTAGCAAGAAGGAGGGATACATAAGAGACAGACTAAGCAAAGATGTTAAGACTCAGGAAGTTTTGGCAACTTACAAGATAGCTCCAGTCACCTTAACAAGGCTACAAACTGGTCATATAAAATAGGATGAGGGTTTCCTTTTGTTAAGTGCATTTGAACAAGGTTTTGAAAATAGGAGTTGTCACCTAAATGGACAAGTAGAGAAGGGCATCTAGCAAGGGGATAAGAGAAGTACAAGAGAATGGTTTAGGAAAGAACAAAGAACTCACTGCAAATGAGTTAAGTGTGGAGGGGAATGTGGCAAGAGACAGTGCTATGAAGCCAGCTGGAGACAGACTGTGAAGCAAACTGCCTTATAAACCATGTTAAGAGTCCAGACTTTATCCTATTTAAAGGTGACTGGGACTCAGGGAAAAGGAAATGTTTTAAAAAGATTACCATTTGTGCTATGAAGAAAATAAAGCGGAGGGAGCCGAAACTGGGGGCATAATGCTAGAACAGTAGTCCAGGTACTGCCTGTTTCCTTCATCTAGTCCAGGCTACCAGGAGCTATTTTTGTTTTGCTTTGTTTTTGTTTTTAAAGATTTTATTTATTTTTTTAAGTAATCTCTACACCCAACATGGGACTTGAACCCATGTTCAAGAGTCCCCAAGATCAAGAGTCGCATGCGCTACCTACTGAGCCAGCCAGGCACCCATAACAGGAGATAATGTGGATAAAAAGGAATGTTTTTAGAGATAAAGCAGAAGTAAAGAAGAAAGGAACTATATACCCTGCACTACTATGACTATTATTTATTGAGTCCTTACTTCATGTTAAACACTATGCAAAATGTTTTAGTTATTACTTACATTATCTTATTCAATCTTTACAAAAACTCTGAAATAGGGACCATTGTTATTCCTATTTTACAGATGAGAAAACTGAAGCTTGAGGCAGTTTTTTTTTTTTTTTTTTTTTTATACATACCAGAAACTTATTACTCATAGTTCTGGGGATGGAAAGTCTGATATCAAAGTGCCAGCATGATCAGGTGGTTCATTGCAGGCTTCTTTTCTCTGTATCTTTACATGATGGAAGGGGCTAGGGATCTTTCTGGAACTTCTTTTATAAGGCACCATTCCTACTGATGAGGTTTCCACCCTCATGACTTGAGCACCTCCCAAAGATCCCACCTACTAATATCATCATCTGTAGGGGTTATAATTTCAACATAATGAATTGTAGGGAAACACAAACATTCAGAACATAGCAGACTGGAAAGAAAAAAATAGATTATTATTTAAAAAAAAATTTTTTTTTTAACGTTTATTTTTGAGACAGAGAGAGACAGAGCATGAACGGGGGAGGGTCAGAGAGAGGGAGACACAGAATCTGAAACAGGCTCCAGGCTCTGAGCTGTCAGCACAGAGCCCGACGCGGGGCTCGAACTCATGGACCGCGAGATCATGACCTGAGCCGAAGTCGGCTGCTTAACCGACTGAGCCACCCAGGCGCCCTGATTATTATTATTTTTAGAAGAAGATTTTTTTTTTTAAAGTCACAAAGGAATTTTATACAATTAAAATATTACATAGACTGATGGGATTTACTGAATAACTAACAGATCTATAAAGGAAAGCAAGTCTGAAAGATGAAATCCAGTAGCACCTAGAGTATCTCTAAAAGTAAAACTTTTAACTGTTTCCTTCTTTCCTAATATATATATTTTTTCAATCTGAAAGAATGTCTTTATTTTTTTTAATTAATTAATTTTTTAAACTTGTTTTATTTGTTATTTTTTTAAATTTACATCCAAATTAGTTAGCATATAGTGCAACAATGATTTCAGGAGTAGATTCCTTAATGCCCCTTACCCATTTAGTCCATCCCCACTCCCACAAACCCTCCAGCAACCCTCAGTTTGTTCTCCATATTTATGAGTCTCTTCTGCTTTGTCCCCCTCCCTGTTTTTTTATTATTTTTGTTTCCCTTCCCTTATGTTCATCTGTTTTGTCTCTTAAAGTCTTCATATGAGTGAAGTCATACGATTTTTGTCTTTCTCTAATTTCACTTAGCATAATACCCTCCAGTTCCATCCACGCAGTTGCAAATGGCAAGATTTCATTCATTTTGATTGCCGAGTAATACTCCATTGTATATATATACACACCACATCTTTATCCATTCATCCATTGATGGGACATTTGGGCTCTTTCCATAATTTGGCTATTGTTGATAGTGCTGCTATAAACATGGGGATGCATGTGTCCCTTCGAAACAGCACACCTGTATCCCTTGGATAAATGCCTAGTAGTGCAATTGCTGCATCATAGGGTATTTTTAGTTTTTTGAGGAACCTCCATACTGTTTTTCAGAGTGGCTGCACCAGCTTGCATTCCCATTGAGGCAGTTTAATAACTTATCCATGTTCACGTATCTAGTAAAAAAAGGAGCTAGAATATGAATTAGGTCGAATTCCAGAACTAAAACCATATCTAACATGCCTAATACCTCCCACTGTTAAGTTTTGTCAAAAAATTAGAAATTCCCTCATCCAGGGAGAGATAAAGTATCTCATTAGGGACTTAACTCTTCTAAAATATCATTAGAGGGGGATTAAAACAGCCAAGCCTTCATCGAGGCAGAAACCATGATCCTATTAGCAACAAAAGGACTTCCCTGGGCAACATGAATCGACTACAGAAACTTGTTTAAGGGAACAGAAATAGCTGGCTCTGTCCAGATGGGCAAGAGAAACCACAGACTTTCCATACCCTCTCCAAACCCTTAAATTTCATCTTTTGGCTTTCTAAAGGAGGTTGAAGAGCAAAAGACAATTTAAGAATACACTGGAGAAGCAGGGAGTTGATAAATGCCTATAATACCTACACACAAGAATCACAACAGCAAAGATCTGAGGAAAAAAAGACCTGGCTAATAATGACATATAAAGGTTAAAGTTCCAATAGACAAGTGAGATAGGGAAACTGAAGGGATTCCACTCTTGAAAGGCTCCATTTCTGCTGTTTCTTTAAGTTCCACTCACTCATGTTCTATATTTTGCATCTGAGTAAACCAAAGAAGCTTTGTTCCCACTCCGAGGGGGAAACAAGACAGTTAATCATTCTCTAAGTTTCATCGTAGGCCCCCAAACAGCTGCTAACATCTAAGAAGAACCAGATCCGAAGCATGTTCCAGAACATTACCTTTGAACAAACTCTGGTCAACACTGGCATCAATACACTCTTACCTTCGGTGATTTATGGACTAACACCTCTTGTTCACCTGGCACTCACCTTTGATTGGACCCTACCCTGGATTCCTGATGGAAATTGTACCCTGGAACGTGATCCCTTTCCAATGTAAATCCCTAACCCCAAGTGATAGGGAGACTCACTTTTCCTTTTCTGAGTCTCCCAGACATTCCATCTGCTATACTGTATCACTTATGTCATTCAATAAACTCTGCTCTCACTTTCTCCTGGCTAGAGTTTGATTTTTGTCCTGTGGGAAGCCAAGAACTCTCTTGGTCCTGTGGGACCCCCTCAGGGTCTCTAGTACTGGCCTGCCCACAATACCTGGACAAGGATGTTCAAAACACAAGTGGGTCACACCCAAACACTATTTTGTTTGATCATTTTAAACTAAGAAACTGAAAAGTCCAGAGGCTGAAAAGAACACTAGGAAGAGCAGTGAATATGAACAAGATGGGGGATATTTAAAAAACAGAGCTCTATGGGGAGGTACCTGGGTGGCTCAGTCAGTTAAGCGTCCAACTTTGGCTCAGGTCATGATCTCATGGTTTGTGAGTTTGAGCCTCGCATCAGGCTCTGTGCTGACAGCTCAGAGCCTGGAGCCTGCTTCAGATTCTGTGTCTCCCTCTCTCTCTGCCCCTCCCCTGCTTATGCTCTCTCTCTCAGAAATAAATAAACATTAAAAAAAAATTTTTTTTTTAAACAAAACAAAGCTCTGTCCAGAAAAGAAACAAGGACTTATATATTTGAGACAGGCATCTCAGAACCCATTTGAAGGAAGGAATTATGCAGGGCACATCTTTTTTGTCCAAGAATAAAGACTATGCAATTGGTTTGAATTTCTATCATAGTTTTTTTGAAAATTTTAAAAAATGTTTATTTATTTTGAAAGAGAGAGCATGCGAGCAGAGGAGGGGCAGAAAGAGAAAGGGAAGGAGAAAATCTCAAGCAGGCTCCATGATGCCTACATAGAACCCAACTTGGGGCTTGAAATCACAAACCATCAGACAGTGACCTGAGCTGAAATCAAGAGTCGGAGGCTTAACCACTGAGCCACCAAGGCGCCCCCTATCATGTTTCTTAAGAACTAGGACATGAATAGGAATACCACTAAGTCTTGCTGTTTATAAACTCAATTGAAAATTCTAAAAATATTGATTTCATTATCTAATACATAAATGATAAACTTAAGCTCTGTTTATCTTTTTTAATTTAAAAAATTTTTTAAGATTTTATTTTTAAATAAATCTCTATACCTAATGCAGGGCTTCAATTACAACCCCAGGATCAAGAGTTGTGTGCTCCACTTGACTGGGCCAGCCAGGTGCCCCAAACTCTGTTTTAAAACAAAAACTCTTTTTGTGGTGGGGGAGGGGGCAGGCAAGGGAACAAACCATTTTACTGGGGTGCTTGGGGGAGGAGTCAAAGGGCTGGGAGGACAATGAGATCGGATATCCTTGCCTTGGCCAGGATCTCCCCAGCTTCAAAGTTGCCAAAAGCAACAAAAACCTTTCTAGGTCTCAGCTGCTAATAAAAATTTCAACATGACTATCATCAACATAAATCCTCAGAAACTGTTAACTTCCCAGAACTACCCTTTTGCCTACAGAATAACCAAAGGTCTACATATCTTAGTGACTCTTCCAAGTAATTCTCACTCTGATTTTTAAAAGATCTGTAGAAGAAGCAAGCCCTTCTCCAAGGTGTGATCAGACAATCTGGTTAAAAGGTATACATGAGGTCCGGGTAGTGGCCCTTGTTTTAAGCCTTATCAGAAACTATTACCCTTTATGATATGTACTCTTAATTTAGGTTTGCATTGGCAAAGCTGAAACACAAGTAATTATCTCCTTCTAGAAGAAAAATCAAGTTACCTACATAAATTTATAGTAAGCTGCCAAGTTAATGCTGATGCCATAGTTATAGGAGATCTAAAGCATTAGGCTACTCATATATATATAGAGCAATATATGTTGTCTTAGCTTAGGCTCCCCCAGAAGCAGACCCCATGATTAAGATTTAAGAGGAGGTGGTTTACTTGGGAGGTAATCTCAAGAAAGGCTAGTAAGGGCTGAGGTAGTAAGACACAGAAGGGAGGAAAGTGTTATGGGTGCATTAATGAACCCAGAGATGACCACAGACAGCTGTGGGTCCTGGACTCTGGAAGACTAAGGAGAACATACTTCAGAGTTGTCCCACCTGATGGGTGAGGAAACTGACATATTTATCTACCAACTCTTGTATGGCACTAAGGGCTGCTCCAGAGCTGTGAACTTAACATTTTCAGCTTGCCTCATCTGAGTTGGGCATGCTCCTGTGGCTAGGAAAAGCTCCCAGGAAACAAGTTACTGTTACTTGTAGCAGGAAGCTATCCTGAAAAGAGTGGGTACAGATGACATGTACCATATATATTTTGATTAAATTATATCATTAAGAAAGGCAGCTCTTGCTAATTGTTTTGAAAGTAAGACTTAACACAATATAATAGAAGTATGATTAGGTACTGATCTCAGGTATCAGTAACTGTTTAATCCTACCTGAGAGTTGGCTGGGCTTAAGAATTCAATCACCCTGAATTTGAATTTCAAACCTCTGCTAGGATATCAGAAGACTCCGATCGAGACAGGCATCCACAAGCTCCTTATTCACCTGCCTATCTGTTCTGACACCAGCACTAGAAATCTACTCTGCTTGGTTACTTATATTCCATACACGATGACACTTGGTCATTCACTCTAGTTCCTCTGTTTTATTTACTTGATAATACAACCTTCTGTCATTATTGTAAAAAAAAAAAACAATCCCATTCATGCAGCTGTCTTCAAAGTTAAGAATTATGTTTTATATATACACGTACATACACACTTACATGGGCTAACATATACGAGAGACCCTAAGTAAGTCACAGCAGATGCTATTTAGTCACTTCTTAATAATCATTTATTTTCTTCTTTCCTAGAACTACTATTTGATAATTCCTGGAAAAATCTTGTTACCTTTGAAAGAGAAAAATAATAAGCAAGCAGTACATGCCATATGACTATCCTTTATCAACCCAGAATAGCTCTGCTTAACCATTTCCCCATGAAGGAGGCTTCTATTTCTATTTACTACCATCAGGTTGCATCTACATATAGTTGTTCCTTATTTCGAATACCAGAACAAATACCAACTTGCATGTTTGTTTTGAAGATGTGACATTTTAACATGGCCTATTAACACATGGGGATCTCACCTGAATCTTAAGTACTCCAACCACCTGGGCTGTAGGTGGTGTGATGGTGAACTTCCACTCTGATCTCCAACGACCATTCCTATTAAAACACACACAAGGCTGAAGAGTTAGCAATAAGCACAACAAAGAGGTGATTTGCTGCTGAGGGAGAGAATTTGGGAAAGAGAAAAAAAAACAAAACCAAAACCAAAAAGAAACAAATCATTTCTAGTTCGACAAATCCAAGGCTCTGTCTACTCAAATACAAGTTTGTATCCAAGTGTCTAAACGTAAGTTTTTTAAAGTTATTCTGACTTTCATTTTTCAATCATGGAACAGAAAACCATGCTTATACTATTCATGGTAGGCTCTTTCACAAACAGCTAGATGGGCTGCTGAGTTTTGCAATTAACTCAAGTATTATTAACTAAACCCAAGTAAAACTCAGATTTTCCACTGGGCACTTTCTTAACCAATCACTTATTCTCACTCAATAGAAGAGCATTTTTTAAAAAGACAAGATTATAAAATCTTGGAATTGAAAGGAATCTAAATGTTCACGTCTAAACCCCTCATTTTGCAGATGGGGAACTGAAGCTTTTCAGTCAAATAACTTATTCTAAACTAGTTAGATTAAAAACCAAGTTTCAACTACTGGTTTGTTTTCTTCCCAACAGAAGTTAAGACACAAATAGAAGAGAACATCTACTTTCTTACCAGAAGTTTTTAGGCTGAAACTGGTGGCTTTCAATACACGCAATAATGGTCTGTTGCCCATCTATAGTTTTAGCATAAACCTATTGTTAAACAAAAAAAAAAAAGTTAGCCTCTGAAAACACATTTAACCTAAATGCCAAACACCGTACAAAAATAGCATGCTAAATCCTCGGAGGAGACAAAGAATCAGGTAACTCACAAGACTTCATGGGATACAAACACAGAGCAGAACATGTTTAGTTCCACAGGAGACACTGGTACAATGACTGCAGAAGGCAGTACTGCTCCTGATTTGGGGTACAAGGGAGGTGACAGTTGGACTGGGCCTTACAAGACAGGTGAGATTCTCATAGGCAGGGACTGAGAGGAAAGATGAGTAAACTCTTCAGACAGGAAACTGGGGGCTTGTTCAGTGAATGGCAATTAGTGCTTTCAGGTTGGACAGTACATGTGAAGTGGACTAACTGAAGTGGGTGACAATACAGGACAGAAGATATAAATCCCACAGTAATAGATAGAAGGTAAGAAGTATGGACATTATTCTACAGGACAGACACCAAAACAACATACCAGGCACTATTGTTTTGGGAGAATAATTAATACTGGTATACAGGCTAAAGTAGAGGAAAAGCTAAAGTTGGTTAGGAGGCCAGAGCATTAATCTAGGCAATAAGTCAGGGTAGTATCAGTGGGTATCAGGGTGTAAAAGCATAATCAAGTCTAACAATACACTGCAAGTGAAGGACAGAAAAGGGGAAAGAGCCAAAGTGCTTGCATACTGGGATGACCAGATAGACAGTAGTATCATTAACAAATTGGGAAATTCAGATAGAGATGTGCAGCTAGTAGTCAGAAGCCCCAACTGTTCCTTAATGTAGGAGAGGTGAACAGAAATGCAATCCCAAGGAAAAGGAAAAAAAATAAATAGAAGAACTTTATAGTCCACAAAATATTTCCACATGTTTACTTTCCCTATATTAAATAAACCATGAGTTTTCAAGAAAGAGAAGTAGAGCAGTGGGGAATGCCTACATTTACAAAGGTAGGGGAGAAGAAAAGAAATAGAGACAAACTGAGAATGAGTAGAGGGTGCCCACAGAGCAGTCTAAGCAAAAGTAAGTAGTTGGATGGTCTCAGTGTGAAATGCCATAAAGAAGTCAAGGACAAAGAAAAAGATACTGAGGCAACTCAGGAACCATTAGTAAACTCAGAGAACAGTTTCTATAGACTAAAGACTGAAGCCAAAATTCACAGGGTTAAGAAGTAGATACATAATGAGGAAATGACACTAGTAGGAGCAGAATGCTCCCAGGTTTGGTTACATAGTAGAGAGAGATGAGGGAAGAAAGGAAGTGAAGAAGAGGGAGGAAGAGCAAGGTAGAAAGAGAAGAAGAAAAGTAACTGATAGAAATTATGACTGAGGAAAAGTTTGTTCTCCTTAAGAAGAGAAATAAAAATATTTAAAGAGATATGTATCAGATAGGATAGTATAAGATCAAGAATAAGGATCCCCCTTTCTAAGATTCAAGTACAGTGGAAGAGAGGGAACACTGCTGAGTGTGGAAAGCAGAGAAAGATTTCATGTCAGTCTTACTAATATGTGGGGGATCAGACAGATGCCTAAGGACAATGGGAATGAATTGGAACATACTATATTGAAAACATTATGGGAAATATTGAGATGAAATCAAGAATTACCACCAAGCAGGACAGCTCTGAGGATATAAGACATTTGGGGTACAACAGACACTGTCAGAACAATTTGATGGCTTTCTGTAGCTCATTTATTGGCAGAGACAGTGAGAAAATGGCACGTGAGGTTACTTGGTGTGGAGGCTCTCCAAAATAAGAATGAGTAGTGTCAAACTTTAAATACATAACAAATGAGAAGTTGAAAGTATATTTAGGATTGCAAAGCCAATTTCTAAAAGAGTATGCCATGTCTTCCTTTGTAATATCAACTGTAATTATCCACCATAATGGGTTTTCTCCATCATTTAAAAAATAAAAAACATGTAATAATAATGATATTCAACACTTCTGCAGAACTTCCTTTGTGCCAGACATTTTCCAGGCATTTTATATGAGTAATTACTTCATTCAATCCTCACAACATCCTATGAGGTAAGAACTATTATTTCCATTTTATAGGTGAAAAGAATTGAGGCAGACATGTTAACAAAGTCACAGAACTAATTAAGTGGCAAGACTAGGATCAAACCAGTTAGTATGGCTTCAAAATAAGGGCTCTTACCCAATATTCTATTATCGCCATTTAACTCATCATCGTTAAATATTGAAAATATTCTAACAGACATTTTTCTTAATCGTATTCACAACCTTACAAAGGAAAAATCATGATAGAGCCAAATTTTAACATTAGTAAAAAAAAAAAAAAAAAAAAAGTCAAATTACTCTTGATTAAAAAAAATTCAAATAGTTTTGACGATCCAGTGAAAGCATCTAAACTATGTAAGTAGCTTTCTGTAAAAAGGCCTATACTAAAAAGTCATGAATGTGGCAATAGCTGTCTTGACAATCTAAATTTATTTACTTATGTCTAAACTAAAGATGTTAAAGATTTTTCCATATAAAATTGTCCATTTATACCCCTTCAAAAATGCAGAGGAGAATAAAATGCAGAGGAGACTCTAAGAAGAAGTGATGTTTGGCTAGCCAAAGCCCACAAAGGATAAGGTAAATGTAGAAAATAAAACATCTCTAATAATGAAGCAGGCAGATACTTAACAGTACAGAAGCCGTTGGAATAATGATCTTTCACATAGGCCCTTAAAGCACTGTCACAGGATTCTCTCCAAGACTTCAGACCTCCATCTACATCCTCTGGCTGGGGGTCACTTGCTTCTTTCCGTAGATGGTCAAACTTAAAGGAAATTTTGTTTCTTGGATCTAAAAATCTGCTATTACCCAGGTCACCATGTTCTGTAATTAAGACCTTCCAAAGAATAATTATAAATATGAGTAACTCTGTAAAAAAAAGTTCTTGTCAAATTTAACAAAACAAATAAAAATTCTGAAGACAGTTAACTTTTCATTTACTCAGATTTCTCTTTCATACTGATTTTTCAATCAAGTCACATTTTTAAAAAACTTAACTTTTTAAGTAAACTCCACCCCCAAGGTGGGGCTTGAATTCATGACTCTAAGGTTAAGAGCAGCATGCTCTACCAACTGAGCCAGCCAGCTACCCCTTAAGTCACATTTTTACTCTTATAAAAATATTATGTTTAGGGTTAAATCAGCTCTAAAACCACATTTCTCCAACCTATCCTTAATTTCTTGGTTTCTGTCTAATGTTTTGCCAATGTATATACTTTATACATAGCTGCAACAGTAACTTCTCTATACATTTTAATATCCTTTTTTTCACATATTTCATAAACCTTTTCTAGTCATTATACTTAGCATTTAAAATAGGTAATATTTGTAAAATAGAAACCCTGGAAGAATATATCAGGGATTGGCAAATTTTTTCTGTAAAGGGCCAGATAGTAAATATTTTCAGCTTTTCTGGACATAGAATCAGTTGTGCCTACTCAACTCTGTTAGCAGGAAAGCAGCCATAGACAATACAAAAAACAAACAAGCAGGGCTGTGTTCAATAAAACTTTATTTACAAAAATAAGTGGTACCTGCCATGCATAGCTTGCTGACCCTTGCTCTAAATTAATAAAAATCAGTTGCCTTATGAGGAAAGGGACATTTGTTAGGAATTTGGTGGATATGAGAAAAAGATCTCACTATATATATATATATATATATATATATATATATATATATATATATATACGTATATATATATATATATGTATTTTTTTCCATTTTTGAACCATGTGAATGTATTACTTATTCTATTTATTTACTTGTTTGTTTAAGTAGGCTTCACCCCCAGCACAGACCCAACAGATTCACAACCCTGAGATCAAGACCTGAGCTGAGATCAAGAGTCGCGCACACTCAACTAAGCCACCCAGGCACCCACCCACCCTTTTATTTTACACAAAAACTAGCATACTATACTGTTTCACTTTTTACTTTTTAAATTTAATATACCTAGAAAATCTTTCCATAGGAATACTCAGAGAACTTCCTTGTTTTTTGCTTTATAATTGTATACTGCTCCATTGTATGGCTATACAAAAATTTATTCAACCAGTCCTCTATTAATGGATAGTTGGGTTGTTTTCAATCTCTTACTATTATGAACAATATTGCAATAAATGTCCTTGTACGTTCATTATGTATCAATTATGTACATGTGCCATGTACTCATGTGAGGTAAATTCTCTGAAAGGGGACAACCGGATCAAAGCGTAAACGTATTCATAATTTTGTTAGAGACTGACAAACTGCCCTATATCAGAGATAGGGTGTGGTACCAAGTTACAAACACACTATCAGTAGAAATTTTAACTGCAATTTCTTTTCACCTTTTAAAAAGTCATTAACTGTATTTCCCCGTCTGTGAACAGTCTATTCTTATCTTTTGCCCACTTTTCTATTGGGTATTTGGTCTTTTTCTAGTTGAAGTCTTTTTATTAATTAGGCAGATAAAACTCTGCACGTGTTGAGTTTCACAATTTTTTCCCTAATTTGCCATTTGTCTTTTGACACATTTACCATTTTTAATAATTACATATAATTTCACAATATTGACATACCATAATATATTTAATCACTCCTGAATTGAAGCAGGTTTAAGTTACTTACCATTTCCACTATCAAAAGCCACTATAAATTCTCCCACAAAAAGTCTTCTGCTTAAAAATAATTCTTTGGAAAGAATTCCTAGTTTTGAGATTCGTGTCCTTATCATCAGACTACCCTTTAAAAGCTTGATTATTTCCTTAGTCTTACTCTCATAAAGCTTTCTCATCACAATCCTGCAACTTTTGTAATTAAAAAGTAAATATGTTCACATTAAAATTTTAATCTGCACTACCTTAATTATTATTTCTGGGCAATGTAACACTTTTCCAAGTTTGCTTTGTATTTTGCAGTTGGGTGCAAATGGTTCATTTCTGTTGCTCATTTATTCACTGAACTCTTGGCATCATCCTTAGGTATTTGAATAACATCTTTACTATGCTTGAGGCACATATTTTCTTCTTTTAAAATCTTATTTTAAGCCCATTATACAAAGGTCACTTTCTTTTATAAACTTTTCTAATGTTTCATCATTACTTAAAAGTTATGATTCTCTTTCCATTTCCTACTAAATTTTTATGTTTTAAAAAATTAACCTTTAATCTCCACCTGGAATTAATCTAAGTGTATAGTTGGCACTGGAAATCAAAGTTAGAGTAATCTCATAAATTTTATCAATTGTTTCCTTTTCCTTTCTGTTTTATATACTTAGTTTAAGGGCTTTCTGATTCTTGCCTTGTGTCTTTGTTTGCTAGCATTGGTCTTTTTTCATTGTTGTTCCTGATCAGAATAATCCTGTATGGTCTATTTTTCATAGGAATTGTATGAAATCTATTTGAAAAACAAAATTTCCATACCATTTATATTTCCTTTTTTATTCTATTTTTTTTTACAGTTTATTCATTTTTCAGAGACAGAGACAGAGCGTAAGGTGGGGAGGGGCAGAGAGAGAGGGAGACACAGAAGCAGGCTCTGGGTTCTGAACTGTCAGTACAGAGCCTGAAGTGGGGCTTGAACCCACAGACTGTGAGATCATGACCTGAGCTGAAGTCGGATGCCTAGCCAACTGAGCCACCCAAGTGCCCCTCATTTATATTTCTTATTCAGATAAGCTTTCCATATTATTTATATTTCTTATTCAGAAACACTGTATTTAAATCTAATTTCCCATTTACTTCCCAGATTAAAGTGTGTGTGTGTATGAACTGTATAGCAGACTCCTGCTAGTTTCCAATCCAATATCCATTCTTTCCTTTTCCCTTACTAACAGAACCCCAAAAGTTTCCAAAAATACTGTGTATAGAAATACAAAAATGATACTTCCCCAGTAGGAATGACAAAGTGATAGGAGTTCTGGCAATAACTTATCAGTGAAAGTTCCTTCTGGAATGGCCAGCACCTTTTCCAACTTCCTCCTTCTTCCTTCCTACAACTATGGATTTAGTGCCCTGAAATAGAGGGGCTCTCTTAAGAGCATGATAATGAAAACAACACCTGGAAGGCAGAATAGAGAGCTGGAAGCAACGTGGGTCTCTGATGACATCATGGAGCTACCATGTAACAGCTCATAACAGCTCTAAATATTACCTCCGGATTTCTTACATGACAAAAATCTCTACGTAGTTAACCCACTGTAGTTGATTTTTATTATATGCAGGGGTGGCATCTACTTTGGTTTTGTCTTTTTAATTTTTTTCCTTTGTGTGTGTGATGTTTTATGGCATCTACTTTATTTATTTTTCAAAACATTTTATTTTTAAGTAATCTCTACACCCAATGTGGGGCTCACACTTCTAACCCTGAGATCAAGAGTTGCATGCTCTACCAACTGAGCCAGCCAGGCTCCCCTATGGCATCTTCTTTAATAACTCATGTATCTTTCCTTATTTTAATGTCCAGGTAATAGCTTTTTGTTGCTGTTGTTACGGCTAAGAATGCCACTGACTACATTTTTAAGCTGGCTACTACTGGTATATGGGAATGGTCTTATAACATGTATCTGGACACAGATCTTATTATTTCAATAACTTGTCTATATTACATTAAATTATACAATATCAATTGCAAGCAATATTTATCATTTTTTCCAGTATTGTTTATTGTTTATACTTGTAATTAATCTATTTTCATTAAGAAAATTAAGCAAAAATATAAACCAAAACAAACAAAAAACAAGCAAAACAAATTCCAAAAAACCTGTAATTCCAAGACAGAGTTAACATTTTGGTGTATATTTTCCTACATTTCCTTTCCTATGCACATCTATATACTTTATACCTTTGACTCCTAAGATGTGTATGTCCCTCCAGGGGCACCTGGGTGGCTCAGTTAAGCATCTGACTTAGGCTTAGGTCATGATCTCACGGTTCGTGAATTCAAACCCCACATCAGGCTCTCTGCTGTCAGCACAGAGCCCTCTTCCGATCCTCTGTCCCCTCTCTCTCTGTCCCTTAGGTGCTCTCTCTCTCTCAAAAATAAACATTAAAAAAAAAAAAGATGCATATGTCCCCCCATCACTTAACATTTCATAAAATGGGATACATCTTATACTTGATGGCATCTTAGGACTTTGCCAATTAAAATTGGCAGTGTTTTTTCTTAGTGGTACATAAAATGGTGCATCTTTTAAAGAATTTAAAATGCATTAATTCTAATACAGCTCATTTAAATATCTATTTGAAAAATAAACTAGTACAATTCTACATATGTTCTTTTATGTTTTAGCTTAGTATATCACAAAAATCTTTCTAGATCAATACTTTAGCATGTGTTACCAAAGGGAGTATATTCCCAGATCAGTTTTTATATCACTTTTCAATGTAGTCATAGTATTTTGGTCTATAGATAATTAATTTAATGTTGGTTGGGCATTTAGATTGTTCCCAATTTTTCACTATTATAAACCTTGTTTCACTGTCATAAACCTTGCTATAATCTTTTTAATACATTTATATACTTATTTTCCTAGGATAAATCTTACGGATTTGTGGGTTCAAAGAAGATTCAGACTTTTTTCTTTAAGTTTATTTTGAGAGACAGAGAGAGAGTGCAGACATTGAGAGTGGGAGAGGGACAGAGAGGAAAGGAGAGAGAATCCCAAGCAGGCTCCACACTACATGGGGCTTGATATCGCGACCATGAGATCATGACCTGAGCCAAAATCACGAGTTGGATACTCAACCAACTGAACGACCCAGGTGCCCCTCAGACTTTTTTAACAAGGATTTGGTATTTAGTGACATACTGCTTTTGAAGTGCAATTAATGAATTTGTAAAGTCCTGCCAGACAATGTTTATAACTATGACAATAATGGAAATATTTGCTTTGTTCCTCTGTTTGAATAGAAATGTCTGTTTTTCTATAGAATATCAAATATAATGTCTCCTATTATTCTTACCAAGGAGAATTACATACAGCTATAAAATCTGTATAAAACTCAATTCTTTTATTTTCACTATTCTTGTTAGGGGCAGCTCTTTTTTCCTGTCCAAGAAACTCCTGGTATTATCAGAGAGGGGAAGAATTTTCTTATATAGAACATTTACAAAAGCTATGATAACTACAGCATGAATTTATTCAGCATCTTATCTTCAGACATTTGCTTTGGTTTATAGGATTTCTACTACCACCCAGGCACAGGCTACTAAAAAGAACAGTCATTACCTGATCTTCATATCCTTCTATCTTCACAGGCGTGAACTGATCCATGTTATACTGGGCAAATGCACTGTATTTTAACAAGTGGAAAAAAAGGGGGGGGGTTGGGGGGGAGAGAATTATACATAAAGAAACACCAAAGGTAATTCACATAATAGTGAAAGAGAACGTGAAAACACTCCCCAGTGCTCTTCCCTTTCTCTCTCCAGGCAACTAGTGTTATCCTAATGCCTTCCCACTTTCTGAAGGAACTCTTCACAGTGATCTCAGATGTGCCCTAAACTCTGAAATTACCTTTTTGTCTCCACTTCTAAGCTCCAACAGAACTCCCCTTAGACAATTCCGAAGTTTTAAGTAATCTGATTTTTGTGAATTACCAACTTTTAGATAGAGGCTTTCAGTAGTTTAAAGAAAAAACAAAAAACCCTTCAGTTGATGCACTATTTTAGCAATGCTGCCTTCTTTATTCTGGACTTTCTGAGGGAGGGCAGGCAGGAGAGATCATAATTAAATGTACTGGAAGGCATTTGACATGGGGAGAGGGTGAGGCAAGAGTGGAGCATGAGTCAAGTCTCAGAGGAGAGCTTAAGGCAGAAGAGATTTTTTTTTTTTTTAATGTTTATTTTGACAGACAGAGAGACAGACAGATAGAGCATCAGCTGGTTAGGGTCAGAGAGAGGGAGACACAGAATCCAAAACAGTCTCTAGGCTCTGAGCTGTCAGCACAGAGCCCGATGTGGGGCTCAAACTCACAGACCACGAGATCATGACCTGAGCCGAAGTTGGCCGCCCAACTGAATGATCCACCCAGGCGCCCCAGAAGAGATTATTTTAAAAAGGAGATATGAATAATCAAAGTACATGCCTTTTGACTACCATTTACTTGTCCAGTGCTAGATTTGTGAAACTGCATTTTCAATGGCTCCCTAGTATATCTAAGTAAGCAAAAAGGTAAAGGGAAAGAAGCCTGAGGTAAACTGCAGTGTAAGAAACGCGTAACACACAAAATATCAGTATTCTCACCCACTGGCCAAGGGAAGAGTTAAACACCTCTTCTGCCCAAGTTTAACCTGCTAAAATGCCTGCTAGACACTGTTTTTAAGCAAAGTATCAAACTTTTCTTCAAAAGAAACCAAAGTAACAGACATTTAAAGCTAATCCTCAGTCTTTTCATTTTAGGTTATTGTTATGTTTTTAGATAAATCATTTCTATGGTGTTATAAATCATTATACATCCCCATTAGCAAAATGAGTCTTAAACATGGTGGTTCTTCAGATAGGAAGATAAATTAAATGTTCATGCAAAGTGGATTAAATATTATTATTATTATTATTTTAGAAAAGCTTAAGGAGAGTAGTAAGTATTCCATTCTACGATACGTCCTAAGATTACAGATTACAAACACAAATACCAAAGATGGTTAATATTTAATCCCATCTCAAGAAAATGGTATTTTCATTCTACCAGCAGTGTGGACCAAAAACTTGAGATCCTTCTTGATTCTTCTTTCTCTCACATTTCACATCCAATCCATCAGTAAATCATATGGGTTCTACCTTGAATACATATTCAGAATCTGACTTCTTCCCACCACCCTTACACTAGTCCAAACCACCGCCATTTATCTCTGAACTACTGCAATAAGCCTTCTAACTACTCCTCTTACTTCAATATTTACCCCCCTGCATGGTAGCCAGTAATTATTCTAAAATATAATCTCATCGAGTCATTCTCTGCTCATAATACTAATAATTTCCCCTCTCTTTCAGAAATAAAATCCTCTCTTTAACATGGCCTACATCTCCCTACTTAGTCTGGAAGTACTGGGAATTAACAGAGAATGGTTACAGTGGTCAAGAAGCATAGGTGAAAATCCAGGAAATAGGGTTAAATTCTCGGTTGTTCAGTCCTCCTTCATTTTATATAGAAGACAATAATGATGATTACTGAAACAACATTCACTGAGCCCTTACTATGAGATCTGCAGCCAAGGGACTGAAGCATCTTATTACAGGAAGAAAAACAGAATTTTTTATCCCTTTAGAAAAGCAAATATTTGGGCATAAGACAGCTGTCCTTTAGGAAGAATGTTCTCTGAAAAGCTACAGTCTATAAGAACCAGAATATTTATAAAAACAAAGCTTTATTGTCAGTGCAATTAAAGCATCTGAACTATTAAATACCAAATTCTACTGTTACTCCTAATTAAAAACGTGACAACAGGCTTAGGATGTAGTCACTCTTGGATCTTGGCATTCCACTCCCCATCTCCTCTTCAGCAGTACATTATCAAATGAAGTACTGACTAGATTTATTTTGAGTAGCTCTCAGGGATAAAACTAAGACCAATATATGTCAGGCAAGTTGAAGAACCTGCCTTGTTAGATGGTGAATTCCTTATTATTAGGAGCATTCAGACTGGATAATCATCTGTTGACAAAATATAGATGAAATTCTTTCAATGACAGGGCAGAGGATAGACAGGGGTTGAATTAGCAAATCATGAATGCCTTTTTCTATGGCATTTTATGCAACTAAGAGAAACCAGCATTAGAATTTATCTTCAGTGTGTGCCTAAATCAATGTATAATGAGAATATCAATCATGATGACAATTATAGGGTTTGTAGAATTTGGTCCCAGAATGAGTTCCAAAACAGCAGCATCGACAGGGCAGAAGAAGATGATTGCTTCTCAGGCAGCAACTCTTAAAAGTTTTCTATAGCTAGGGTGCCTGGGTGGCGCAGTCGGTTAAGCGTCCGACTTCAGCCAGGTCACGATCTCGCGGTCCGTGAGTTCGAGCCCCGCGTCAGGCTCTGGGCCGATGGCTCGGAGCCTGGAGCCTGTTTCCGATTCTGTGTCTCCCTCTCTCTCTGCCCCTCCCCCGTTCATGCTCTGTCTCTCTCTGTCCCAAAAATAAATAAAAAACGTTGAAAAAAAAATTAAAAAAAAAAAAAAAAAAAGTTTTCTATAGCTAAAATCTAAACCAACTGTATACCATACCAAATGCCTTTATGACAATTATTTGTTGCTCTATGTCAAAATCCTTGTTCCATCCTCTCTACCCCACCTTTACCCAGTCATTATCCTTTTCTGGTTTCCTCTTTTTTTAAAAATTTTTTTTTTTTTTAACGTTTTATTTATTTTTGAGACAGAGAGAGACAGAGCATGAATGGGGGAGGGTCAGAGAGAGAGGGAGACAGAGAATCCAAAACAGGCTCCAGGTTCTGAGCTGTCAGCACAGAGCCCGACGCGGGGCTCGAACCCACGGACTGTGAGATCATGACCTGAGCCGAAGTCAGACGCTTAACCGACTGAGCCACCCAGGCGCCCCTGGTTTCCTCTTTACAAAGGAACTCTGGGTCAGTTAGACAGACAGTGATTGAAATAGAATTTTGTATGTAAAGGAGAGTAGTGATAAAGCCAGATAACAGAGGGCCTTGAAAGCTGACAGTATTTAGATTTGAAGAAAACAAAACACACATCACTCTCATGTTTTTGAGGACAAGGATAAAAGGAAAATGGTATTTTAGAAAGATTAATTAGCATGGTGGTGATAAGGAATCCATGACTGGGTTGAACAATGATGCTATTATTCTATGGTTAATTCTATTAGGGCACTTTTATGAATATCTACTATTTTGTGGCAGTTTAAGAAACACTCCTCAATAGCAGCCTTATCTTTCCATAGCTAGCAATTTAAAAAAATTCAATGTGAACTAAAAGGAGTATAGAAGAAACCCTAACCACTCGTATTAAACTCTGCTTTTACAGGGGAAATCTGGAAAAATAAAAAATAAAAAGTAAGGTCGTATATAATAAGCTTTATGGGAATAAACAACATTGGGGGGAACATGTTTTCTCCAAGAAAAAAAAAACAACCAAAAATGCTAAAACCAACTGCTTTATATTGAAGTATTTTAGACTTAGTTTCCAGGGCACAAATTTACTATCAATATAGTTCATCCAAAATTAAAATAATATAGAAGTGAAAAAAATATATGTAAGTGGATTTTGAAAGATACTTACTGTGCTGCCCCTTCCCTGAGGAGATTGTCATTGTTAAGTAGTAGCCGGACATCTGAAGAGGAAAAAAATGTTAAAAGACGTTAAAAATAGAGCACCTGGATGGCTCAGTCAGTTAAGCATCCGACTCTAGATTTTGGCTCAGGTCATGATCTCACAGTTTGTGGGGTCAAGTCTTACACTGGGCTCTGCCCTGACAGCGTGTGCAGCATGCTTGGGATTCTGTCTCCCTCTCTCTACCCCTCCACTGCTTGTGCGCACACTTTCTCACCCCTCTCAAAATAAACATTTTAATAAACCACACCTTTAAAAGATGTTAAAATTCAAATGTTCAGTAAAGGATAAGCTTCAGAAATGTTTAACAAGTCAGGCTTTGCAAAGTTGATCTTCAGATATCCTATATGCAAATGAACAGATGCTCACGTTCATAGATTTTCATGTAATTATTTGCAGTACAATAATCAAACAACTTCTCAAGGAATTTCATAGCAAATAAAAAGCATGGTTTAAAGAAAGTTACAATTAGAACTGTTAATTTTGTATCTAAAGAATCCTTTAAAATAAGATTAAGAACTGGAGGCTTTTCTATAACATCAGACCAAGAAAGCTGGGCAAAATTCAGCCAATGGCAGTGAAACTGCCAAACATATTTTTCCACGAAGGATCAAACGTGGGGCCTACGTGCTTTTAAATAGCTGTATGTCAAGAGTCTAGTCACGCTTATTTTTTAAATTTTAATTATTATTTTTTAATGTTTACTTATTTATTTTGAAAGACAGAGATAGAGAGTGAGCAGAGCAGGGGCAGAGAGGGAGACAGAATCCCAAGCAGGTTCTGCACTGTCAGCACGGAGTCCAGTGGGGGGCTCAAACTCACAAACCGTGAGATCATGACCTGAGCCGAAATCAAGAGTTGGACCCTTAACCTACTGAACTATCCAGGCACCCCTATAGTCATTCTTCTTTTATAAGAGGAGGGTCCTTGTTATAGAAGAAACTATTAAGCATTCATTAACTCCAAGAGGAAAGACTAATTTAATTATAAGCCAAAGGCCATTGACTCTTAGAGCTTCTGAAAGAGGCTGGCAGAGGCCAATGTGTAGCATGCCAATAAAAACTAGTCCTCATGCCACAAGTAGCTTGCCAATTCTTAATCTAATTCTTTCATATCAATTATTCTCATGATATTCCTGTAAAGTCCATTCAGTTGTCAGAAATCAAACAGGGACTTCTAACTACAAAGGCCATTAATTTTGTTAAGAATTTATCTGAGCTGGGGTGCCTGGGTGGCTCAGTCGGTTAGGCGTCCGACTTCGGCTCAGGTCATGTTCTCATGGTTCATGGTTTGAGCCCCACGTCAGGCTCTGTGCTGACAGCCCAGAGCCTGGAGCTTGCTTCCAATACTGTGTCTCCCTCTCTCTGGCCCTCCCCAGCTCATGCTCTGTCTCACTCACTCTCTCAAAAATAAATAAACATTAAAAAAAAAAATTTTAAAAAAAGAATTTATTTGAGCTAATCAGCTTGATAAAGTTCAGGTCGAAGGAAAATTTCCTAAAAGCTCAGTTGTTGAAAATTTACATTTGGTCAAAATGCAAAAAAGACTAGGAAAATAAGGCTGCATTTGTTTATTTGTTTCTCTTGCTGTTAGTGCTCAAAATCCACAAACAAGTCTATAAGGATACATGTTCTGATTTATTTCTATTGTATTATTTACTCCTTAAATTATTATATGTTCTCCTGGTTACTCTTTCTCTGCATCATTAATTATTTTTATCACTGGAGATTAGTGATTGTTCTATGATGTGTGGGGCTCTGGGCCAACTGCAGATGAGTATCACATAGCTCCTCTCAAGTACATACCCCTCTAATGTAAAACTCGAATTTCAAAATAAATGCTTGCTAAAATGAACCAAGATACACAAAGGACTTAAAGATGAATTTAACAACTTAAAATGGGATTATAATGATTGATTTTATCATAAAGCTTAAGATGCCTCATCTACATTTTTTATTCTATATGTTAAGCCAGTGAATAGAAATTTATAAATGTATTGGAATAGCAGTTCCCAAACTGGCTGTGACTCAGAATCACCTGGGAGAACTTGAGGATGGTAAGGCTGGAATCTGTGTATGTAATAAGCTTCCCAGATGTAGTCAGTTCAGCCCCAATGGCTCTTGAAAGTGTCCTGTATATACTACAAGCATGTGTTGAGTGAAAGCACAGAAGAAGCTGAAGCTATGATTTATAGTGATACAAAACTATGAAAATAATTTAATATTGTTACCATATTCATATTAAGCTACTTTAAATCTTTTCTCACATAAGATAGGTATCCTAATTTATGGGTTAAGAGTATGCTTTTAACTCAGACCTGGGTTTGAATCCTTGTTCTGACACTTGCTAGATGACATTAAATAAGTTATTTTAACCTCTTTTAATCTTGATTTCCTTAGCTATAGCTATAATGTGCTGTAAGGATTAGAAGAGATAAGAAACATTCAATAAATACTTATACATAACTATGGAGGGCTTAAAATACTAATGTTTACTCACCATTGAACACTTCATTAAATTCCCCTGGGGGTGCATGAGTGATGAATTTAGCAGCTATGCGTACCTAAAGAGAAAGAAATAAAATAAGAGAAGAGTAACATATAAAGGAAGAAGCAATTAACAGATTACAAAATTTTCATCACATTCATGGAGACAAAACTTCCTATTCAAACCTTTACTATTTAGGAGACTTCAGATTTTTTTCACAAACTATCCCAAAGCTTTTATCATCAATAGAGGTTTGTCCTGATTTTGAGATCTACATGTGGCTTTAAGTTTTAATTCTTCTTTAAAAAGTTGAGGGGCGCCTGGGTGGCTCAGTCAGTTGAGCGTCCGACTTCAGCTCAGGTCACGATCTCACGGTCCGTGATTTCGAGCCCCGCGTTAGGCTCTGGGCTGACGGCTCAGAGCCTGAAGCCTGCTTCCGATTCTGTGTCTCCCTCTCTCTCTAGCCCTCCCCCGTTCATGCTCTCTCTCTGTCTCAAAAATAAATAAACATTAAAAAAAATTAAAAAAAAAATTTGAATAATCAATTTTTGGTCAAAATATACTACAGGCACAAACAGAGAAAGTTATGATCCTAATCACTTATGAACATTTAAGCAAAACTAAATGAAAGAGTAGTAAACTGGTAGGATACCAGTTTGTGTTTACAGCGTTTATCCCAATGCAAAGGTGGTTCAGTATTAATAAATCAGTGTAATTTACAAATTAAAGGAGCAAACCCTTGTGATTCTCTTAACTCATGCTGGAAAAAAAAGATAAAATTCAACATTCAAGTATCATAAAACAACAAAACTACTAATTTTTGGTAGGAATAAACTTCTTTAACTTGATAAAGGATTATCTACCAAAATTCTACAGCATACTTAATAATGATGCAACATTACAAGCAGTGTCCCTAATTTTAAAAACAAGACAAAGATGACTGCTATCACCTACTATTAAACACTGTACTAAAGGTTCTAAAGAATGCTATAGACAGTACTTCTTCTGTTCTTCCTTCTAACTCCCTCTCCTGCCCCCTACTGCCATTCTACTTTTCTGGATCTCCTTTTATAGACAGACACTGAAGTCTTAGATCTAACTTGCATATCCCTTTTTCTCCTGTATTTTTATCTTCTTTTTGTCATTTGGTAGTTTATTTGGGGAGAAGGCCTCAGAGCTCCATTTTTCAATTCACTTAAAATGCTCTTCATTTATGTCTATTTTGCTACTCAGATAGTTATTTTAAAACCTATTTTTCATTTCCAAGACTTTTATTTGTGTGTGTGTAAGAATTATTGAGTCTCCTTGAGGGTATTAACTATACTTACTTTAAAGTATTGCTCTATTGACTGTTCCCTAAGAATTTAGATCTACTTGTTTGTTGAGTTTGATGCTTTTCTTTCATAGTACCAGTTTTCCACAAATGTTTGGTATTCCTCCTTGAATTTAATTTAGCTTGCCTGTTCTGTTTACCAGCAGTTTGTCTCTAGTGATTGTAGGGGAGGGAGAGAGGAGACTTGCTGCTGTGAAGTGGATATGAGCCAATTAATTTCTGAGTAACCCTCATAAGGGCCAGAGGCTACCTGGGGCATCGCCCTGCCTCTCTGCTCTTAGTGCTCATTCTCAATGCTATATTCTGAGGACAAATGCATTTCTGTCTGCAGTTCAGCCCCAATGGAAGAGAAAAGAGGAGCCAATGGTACAGTTAGCTTACCGCAATTAGCTTACAGTTAGCTTAATTCTGCAATTAATCTACTCCAAGACTGTTCTGAGTCCTTTCCTTCTTGCTCCTTAAGTTGAGCTCCTCCAAGTGGCTCCTACTTCCACAACAGTTATCTTCTGATCTCACTTTTTTTCCCTCGTGTATTTACCATTCTGCTTTCTATCAAAAGAATTGCTACAAAACATTGGTCCAGCAATGGCACTCTCACTTAAAAAAAAAAAAAGCTTATTTAAGAGAGAGAAAATAGAGCAGGGGGAGGGGCAAGGAGAGAGAAAATCCCAAGCAGGCTCTGTGCTATCAGTGCAGAGCCTGACATGGGGCTTGATCACACATACCATGCAATCATGACCCGAGTCAAAACCATGGAGTCAGACATTCAACTGCCTGAGCCACCCAAGCACCCCTGTTACTAATTCAGTTCTCTTCTCAATGTGTTTTCCCTACTCTTTTCATTCTACTAAGGTTTGGCATAAAAGATGAGGTGAAACCATGTGCTCAGTCTGCCATATAATTTAATCTCTTCGCTTTTATCAAGTAAGATGTGAAATACAAAGAATGTAAAAATCTATGTAAAAGAAAAAATAATTTCGAGTATCATTTGGCAATATACATATATAATTATGATGCTAGCAATGATAATAGGACTGACCTCTGACAGTCTCACAGTACAATTCTTTTTTTTATAAAGTTTATTTATTTTGAGAGAGAGTGTGAGCAGGGGAGGTGTGGAGAGAGAGAGGGAGAGAGAGAATCTCAAGCAGGCTCCGTGCTGTCAGTGCAGAGCTGGACATGGGGCTCGTTCTCACAAACCTGTGAGACCATGACCTGAACCAAAATCAAGAGTTAGACATTTAACCGACAGAGCCACCCAGGCGCCCCTCACAGTATAATTCTAACACTATGACAGAAAGAATGTTGAAAATTCCCTAATATTTGATGTGATAATGAGTACGAAGATGATTCAACTCACTGATGAGGGGCAAAGAGGAACACAGTAGATCTACCAATAAACTGAGCCCTGCTTTCCAAGTAGGCATCCTCCATTAACCTCTTCATTTCCTTCAAACAACGTTAAGTTCTTGTTGACCCACTCAAATCAAGGCTATCATCAAAGCCAAACCATTCTTAAGCAGAAAAAAGACTTTCAAGAGTCCTTTGAAAATACAACTGGGCACTGAGAAGAGAATTAGAAAGACAAAAAATACTTTACAACTTCAGGTTTATACAGAAGATCTTATATATGACTTCACTCATTCTAAAAAGAATAAAAGAAAAGCTCCATGGACAAATTTTACATCTTCAGTCAAGAAAGGCCTACTGATTGATGGAGCAAGGTAGATTGGAAAACCTGAATTCTAATTACTGGCTCTATTGGTCCATAAACTAACTAGGTTTGTAATTCTAGAAGCATGACTAACCTGTTTTGTACCTGAGTTTCCTCATTATAAGCCAACTCCTAAAAGAGATGAGAAGTTCTGCAAAATTTCTTTGAGTTGTAAAGCTCTACCTGATTTTTTAACCTTAGAATACAAAACCTGTATGTGGATTACCTGGAAGCAGAGATGAGGAATCCATCTGTCATGACAGGATAATTATAGATAATACATTACTTTTCTGGAATAAAAGCTGCTGGAGACTAAGAGGAATACACCATAAAACTCTTATATTAACAAGCAACAACAATAAAAAGAAAATAATTAGGAAGTAAGAAACGCTGCTCAACTCATGAAAATTACACTACACAGGACTTAACAGTTCCCATATAGATTTACAACTCGGTATATTTATATTTGCCTTGGCATGTGCAGTTAATCATATTTCTTTCCTCATCAACTGTTGCTGTCAATCATTTATTTAAGAAATTAGTAAACCTACTTTGATAGTAAACCTATTTCTTAGTCTGTTCAAATCTGCTGAGGGGCTATGATCTATCCCACTTGTCAATGTGCATCTCCCATAATCCTTACATCATTGTGAAAGTCCCTTTAGTCAAACAAATTTAAGTGTGTGTAGTTCAAAAATATACAACCCAAAAAGCATATTCCCTAAAAAGAATAAAGCTATATATTTTACATACTACATATATAACATAATGTTTGAATATGCAATAGTAAAGGCTACCAAAATGAAAATTCAAGATACTAGTATTCCTGAAGTTATCCCTGAGGTTTTAAAAGTCATAAAATCTGATGGATCTGGCATAATTAAAACAAGTATTTGGATAATCAATGAACTGACAATGCATATTAAAAAAGTAATAGTTCATTCATTCAGCAAACATTTGCTGAGCACATACGAAAAGAAGAGTAAATAAAGATTAAACACTGAGTAAGATTTGGTCACTGTCTTCAAGGACCTGACACACAGATAGTAATACAGCAAGCAAGTATTAAAGGCCACGGTGAGGCACAAGGAAGATGCAGTCAACTTTATATATGTATATAAGGAGTGGTGGAGTGGCCTTTAGATACAGTGATGTTTGAGTTGGATTGAAGAATGAGTAAATACCAAGGAGCGCATCCAGTCAGAGGAAACAGTATGCACAAACTAAGACATTATAACACAACAAATTGAATGTAGATATTTAAAAGATTTGCAGAATGTAAAACAGTGCTATTTTTCCCACTAATTCTTTTGTTTTAGAAAATAAAGTTTGGGTATTTTTTTTTTTTTTTCTTTTTTTCCTCAAAACAAAATACCAGGGCGCCTGGGTGGCTCAGTCAGTTAAGCGTCCGAAGACACTTGATTTTGGCTCAGGTCATGATCTCAGAGTTCGTGAGATGGAGCCCTCCAACGGGCTGACAGCCTGGAGCCTGCTTGGGATTCTCTCTTCCTCTCTCTCTGCCCCTTCCCTGGCTCACTCGTGCCCTCTCTCTATTCCAAAATAAATAAACTACAAAACAACAAGAAACAAAATTCCAATTATTTCTGTTAACATATAAATGTTAAGTATGTTTTTAAATGAATTAATACTTTAAGAACTCTTAAGTTTTAATATCTAGTACAATAGCTATAAACTACATAAAAAGTTGACTCCTAAGAGTATAAAGGGGTCCTGAAAACAAAAACGTCTGAGAAGTGCTCTGTTGATACAGGTTGATGTTTTATCATATGCCACTGAGTGCAAAAGTTCACACAATGATATATTCCTGTTTTATTAAAAGTAAATACACTTACATATATGTATAGCTACTAATTTTAATTAGGACTTCTTCTGGTGGTAGTTATTAAAAAGTTTTTCTTTCCTTTTTTGGCTTATCTCTATGTTCAAAAAGTTGTATAAGGAATATAAATTACTTGTAATTTTTTTCTGGGAGTTAGTACCTCTTAATCCCCTTTATTCTACTTCATCCACTACTTTATTACTTGTATGTTAAAGATAATTTTTAAATTTTTAAAAATCAAAGAGGATCATGACAACATCTACCATCTAATAAATTAATTTTGTTAAAGATAAAAAAGGACATTAACAAGATAAAGGCTATGGAGTGACATCAAAACTGAAAGTGATGGATCAAGGAAACTACAGGTCAAGGAAGCTAAAGGACAGAGTAAAAAGGGAGGTTGGCAAAGGCAACAAGGAAGATTTTTTTAAAGTTTATTTTTATTTTTATTTATATTGAGAGAGATATAGAGAGCAAGTGAGGATGGGGCTGAGAGACAGAACATCAAGCAAGCTCTGCACTGTCAGTACAGAGCCCAATGCAGGGCTCTATCTCACAAACCGTGAGATCATGACCTGAGTTAAAACCAAGATTTGGACGTTTAACTGACTGAGTCACCTGGGCACCCCAAGGAAACTTTTTAAAGTTACACTTTGCATATGCTTCTTGACCAGAAGCTTAGCCTTATTTACCTCCTGGCTGCATAGTGCCTTATGCTGGAATGTATGGGATAGTTAATTGGTTAAATGAAGGGATTATATAGGGAAAAAAATGAGCTAAACTAAAAGACTGCTTCTACTTCCTAAAGGGGGGAAAAAAAACCACACAAAGTACACATAAGTCAGAGAGGGAGGAATAACAAGTAAGCAATATTTGAATTCAGGCTTAAGTGCAGAAGAATTCTAATTAAAGTGCTGGAAAAACAAATGAGTGATACCCGTAAATCTAAGAATATCAAGAACAGGAGAAATGTCCAATTAAAGAAACAAAAACATCTCCCAGTTTTTAAATGAAAGCTGGTAAGAGGTGAAGACATATATATGCAACAGCAAGGGTGAAATTCTAAATGAGTGATTAAAAAGAATGTAGTCATCATTAGATGCCAAAGGTAAATCCCAAAACATGGTCATTGTCAACAATCTCCATGTTATTTTCTGAGAGGTACTAAAAAAGTGGACCACTCAGTATTAAATATTTGGCAATCTTTGACAACAGATTTTGAAGTGATAAGTTGATTTGTCACTATAACAATACCATAAAAATTCCTTGAGACAGTAGTTGAAATCTTAATGCTACATTTACACATTCTCTATAAAAATCTAAAGTCTACTCCATGGACTCCAAGGTCCTTCAAAATTTGGTTCCCTCACCCTCACCTCCTACTGCCTAGCTGCTAGACTTCATGGCTAAATTCCTGCCTCAGGGCTATTGCATTTCTCATTCCTTTTTGCCAGAAACGCTTTCTATCAGAGCATCTCTCTTCATTCAAGTTCCTGATGTCACTTTCTGACTTCCTGACTCCTATCTACAAATTAGCCATGATACGGTCTGCATCCTTCACAATTCTAGCCCATTTACTCGCTTTTTCTTCAAGGAACTTGTCACCACTGAATGATATTTATGTTTCCTGCTCAACACTCCAAAAGAAGTCCAAGAGCATAGAGCTCGGGTGAGCAAATTGCTAATACAAAAGGCCAGACAGTGAACATTTTAGGGCTATATGGGCCACATGGTCTCGGTCCCAAATGAAAACAAATTAGCACAATTGTGTTCTAATAAGATTTTAATTATTTATTTTGAATGCTTATTTGAGAGAGAGAGACAGAGAGAGAGAGAGAGAGTGTGGGGGGGGAGGCAGAGAAAGAAGGAGAGAAAGAATCTCAAGCAGACTCCGTGCTATCAGTGCAGAGCCCAATGTGGGGCTTGATCTCATGAACCTGAGATCATGACCCAAGCTGAAATCAAGAGTCGGATGCTCAACTGACTGAGGCACCCAGGCACCCCTTATTTTTTTTTTTTTTTACCATTAAGGTATTATTGGTAAATAAACTCATAAGATATTAAAGTATACAACGTGATTTGATATACGTTGTAAAAGTATTAGCCCCACTAAGTTAATTAAAACATTATTTTGGATTCTCTAATTTGTATTTCATGTAATTTTCACATGTCACAAAATAATCTTCTTCTGATTTTTTCCCCCAACCATTCAAAAAACATTAGCTTGTAGGCTACATACAAACATGCGGTAGACCAGATTTGCCAAACCCTGGAATAGAACGTTTGTTCACTGCTGTACACCCAGAACTGAGACCTGGCACATGCTAGCAATGTAAATGAATGACGACTATTTTATTGTCTACAAAACTTTTTCATAACCTGTTTCTCTTCTGATCTTGAAACAGCTTAATAAGTAGGCGAGACTAGTATCCCCACTAAAAAAGGAATAGATTCAGAGAAAGTGCTTTGTCAAAGGTCACAAACTTATACAGAGGTGGGCCTAGAACTATTCAATCAACTATACTGTGCATTAGTAACAGGTATTTAAATTCAGGAGGATTATCTTTAGTGTGGTGTCACATAGATTTAGCTTAGTCCTTTTAGAATTTTTTTTTTCTTTTATCCAGGAATTGAGTCAAAACCTTGCTTATGAAAGCTACAGTTGAAACAAAGTTGGAAGGAATAAATACAATGATAAATAGTAATGTTAAAAGTCAGTATTTTCTCATCTAGCTTCAAAACTGGGTCAAAACAAGATGAAATTTGGTAGAGGTAAGAATTGGTGGCAGAAGTAAAAGGGGAGAGAGATGGCTAAGTAGCGACAGCAAAAATATTTTTGCTGCAATACAAATGAGGGATGACATTTTTAAAAACAGTGATTTAGTCATTCTTTAGAATGGGGTGGGGAAACAAAGTTGAAAGCAAGTATGTCCCACAGAGGAGAGGCATGCCATCTCCAGTGTAACTGAGAATCACTGATATGGAGGTTTTGGTGGAACAAAAACTTAATTGCTGCTTTAAAAACAACAACAAAAAAGGCTTTTAAAAAACATCCCTATTCCATGAAGTAATAGTTTCACTGCACATAACATTCATCAGATAGTATCTGAAGGGTATAACTCCATGTATATTTTAAAGGGAGAATAACTCAGGCCTTATACACAATTCCAATCCTTCATAGATTTAAATATTCCAATAATGTTAATTTCATGGAACCCACTGTATTACGTTTCTGACCTAAAAAGGTGGAATTTAGGACCTTATAAGCATCAGTTAAAGATAATTTTCCTAGATTTCAATTTCTTCCCCTTCTCCGTATCTTCTCACCTCTTCAAGAGGGAAATAAAAAAAAATACCTAATCCTTGAAAGACTCAAAATTTCATTATTAGTAATACCTGTACTGAAAGTTTAAACATCAAACTGAGAAAGTAATATACCTTATTGTTCCCCAGAAGCTGCTTAATTTTGTTAATTTTGATATACTGTATTTTAGTAAGAAACTTTAGAAAATGTATTAAAAGACACTTGGAAAATTTATAAAACTTAGGTTTTTATTTATTAAATAATCTTTTAATAACAGATGCCACACATTTCAACATTACATCTCTTCATAACTACCTTTTTAAATGATTTTCTTGACAATCACATACAACAGGATTCAAGTTGATTATTTAACAACTGCAGCTCTGTTTGAATGTCAGTGGATAACTCTAAACAAGCAGGGAAGAAATTCTGGGCTAGATAATAGCCACATTCTACTTATCAGCAAGGCCCAGGTCAGTTTATACTGCCCAAACTTTGTATACTTCAGGAGTCAAATCTCCGCCAGCTTGTCTCCCTGGTGTCTACCGAAATCTTTACCTCCCTCATTAGACTACTGCCTGTATTAAAGACTTTGCTTCTGGGCTTGACTTACACTGTCCTTGAAAGTTTTGCCTCTCTCCTTATCTTTACCTGTCTAAACTCTGCCTGTCTTTTAAGGTTGGGTTCTTCTGTTTCTTTCCAAAAAGTATTCCCAGTACTTGTAATTGCAAGAATCCTTTACCATATTAAACCTTACTTTACCATACTTTGACCATTTATTATAGCACCTAAAATATAACTGCTATTGATAATTAGTTCTATAGATACCATTTTGTCCCTAAAAACTAGTTTTCTTTGGGCAAACTGCCTTGCTTTCCTTTTCCTTATTATACAGGGCCTAGCAAAGTAAATGGCACATAGCTGGCAATTAGTTAAAGGTTTACAAAACCCCTTCTACATAAAATGACAATATGGAAGTGTTCTTAGTTTTTCAGATTATGAGATACTATGGCAAAATGGAAAGATATAGGCTCTGGAGTTGGGACAGATCTGGATTTGAATTTTAATCACTTAAGGTCTTTAAATCATATCCTCAGCCTAAAGTGGGGCAGTATCTACTTCTTAGAATTGTTGTGAAGATTAAATTGTTGTGAAGATTAAATTTCACAGTATATTTAAAATATAGGGGTGCCTGGCTGACTCCATTGGTAGAGCATGTGACTCTTGATCTCAGGGTTGTGGGTTTGAGCCTCATGCTGGGTGTAAATATTACTTGAAAATAAAATCTTAAAAATAAATACATAAATAAAATAAAATAGGTGCAATAAATGTCAGCTACTGTTAGCTGGTCCTAGCAAGACAACTGCTGCTTTAAATTATTAAACTAAACAACCCCCTCATATTATTAAGAAAATAATTTCCCTTTTCTAGAAATTCTTTGGGTCTTAGTAACCTTATATTCCCCATCATTACAGTCTTTATCGTGAACTATAAATAGTGGCAACTTTTGTGCTGACCAAAAGTTCTCCAAAATATCACTGCTTCACTTCCCTTTTTAAACACATCTTCCAAAGTTTACCTATGTTTTCAACTAGGCTATACTTAAAAAAAGCATAGTAACCAATTGTACTTTTGTATATGTTTATTTTCCTTACTTTTATCCTGCGTCATTACAGAAGTATTCAAGGATAAATAGCTACATTTTTCTTCCTAAAGAGATTTACCTTATTCTTACCCTGTTAAGACAGTAAGTTCTATTTGCATGGAATTCAATACTGTTTCCTAACAGGTTGTTTGCTGTTTGAAGACATTTAGATATTGTTATTTTTTTAAGACTTTACTTTTTTTTAAGAGCAGTTTTAAGTTCACAGCAAAACTGAGAAGGTACAGAAACTTCCCATAGGGTCTGTGCCCTCCAACATGCATACTTCCTCCATTAACACCCCCACCAGAATGGTTCCTTGTTCATTTCATGAACGTACACTGACACATCATTATCATCCAAAGCTCATGGTTTACATTACGGTTCACTCTTTGTGTTGTACATTTGATGGATTTGGACATATGTACAATATGTATCCACCATTAATAGTATCATAGAGAGTATTTTCACCGCCCTAACAATTTACTGTTCTCTGCCTACTCTTTCTTCCCTCCCCCTAGTATGTTATTTTAAAAAGGAAGAATTTTTTTAAAAATGCATCTTGCCTCAGTGTGGTTCATTTTTTCATCTGGTTCTAAAGCTTTCAGTGAACTAACTATAAACTATCTGGGGCAATAATTTAATAGGTACAAGTTCCAAGCTGTTGACATGCATATATAATAGTATCAAAGCCCTGGAATTTCAGTTGCAGTGTCCTTATCAAATAAACAAAACCCCTCCTGGCTGAGGGTTCTCAGAGGCTAGTGAGAATTTAATTTGGGGCTGCAATTCTAAAAGAAAAATATATTCCTAGTGATGTCTAGGACCAAATGGAATATTGGTTTCATTAACTAAAACTTATTGTTAGCTGCTTTTTTATTTACTTTTTAAATGTTTATTTACTTTTGAGGGAGAGAGAGAGGGAGAGAGAGAGAACGAGTGGAGGAGGAGCAGAAAGAAAGGGGGACAGAGGATCTGAAGAGGGCTCTGCAGTGCTGACAGCAGTGAGATCATGACCTGAGGCGCTTAACCAACTGATCCATCCAGGCACCCCAGTAGCTTTTTAAAATTCCAAATAAACTATTGTTTTCCCAGTTTCCCAGTTTTTGACCTAGAGACACTACAAAGACTCAGAATATACTTAAAAACTTAGCTGTATACAGTTTATATTCTATCATTTTCAGTAATAGCTAAGGCTTAAAAGCATAAAGATATGTTTTAAATTAGGATCAATATTATATAAAACAAAAGATGGCACTTCCAAATATTTTGCTTTGTTTACTCTTTTAAAAGTTATTTTAAAGTAGCTCTTAGAAACTGTTTTCTCTAGGGGCACCTGGGTGGCTCAGTCAGTTAAGCATCTGACTTCTGCTCAGGTCATGATCTCGCGGTTCGTGAGTTCAAGCCCCGCGTCAGGCTCTGTGCTGACAGCTCAGAGCCTGGAGCCTGTTTCAGATTCTGTGTCTGCCTCTCTCTCTGACCCTCCCCCATTCATGCTTTGTCTCTCTCTGTCTCAAAAATAAATAAACATTAAAAAAAAAAAAAGAAACTGTTTTCTCTATTAGTAACCAATTACAAATTTGGTCAGATATAGACAATAGGTGGGAAAAGCAGGCAAGTTTGCTTTTTTAAGTACAGCAATTTCATTCACTCACATTCATTCTCATGGAAGATCTAATTAGCTTTATTAAATGATTCATGAATTGGGCAGCATCCCATGCAAATAGAAAGGAGCTTCCAGCAATTACATTTTAAAAATTTTAACAACTCTAAGGAATAATTGCTCGAAAACTTATTAAAGTAATTATATAACATACATTTAATGTCAAAGTCTCTCCTTAACCAAACTTTAGTCAGGCTCCTCTGAGCCCTCTCTTCTCAGCTAGGCCTTGATCTTGGCTCCATCCTATGTCCTGTCTAACCCAATCCTAGCAAGAACCTGTTGTCATTTTAGTGAGAATACCCCCACTTTAGGTATCTGATCAAGTTCCTTATCCCCCACCTTTGATGCAGAAGTCCTCAATCTGTCTTTAGTAAGGATCCTGTTAAATCAGTTAAGTAAGAATCCCTCTACCCTTATGTGTCCTCTTAGTAATTTTCCATCCACTGACCCCCTCATTCTGCTTGCTGGCTATAGATCCCCAGTTGTCTTTGCTTCATCTGGAGCTGAGCTCTAGCTCTCTCCCCTAACACAAAACTATTGAATAAAATCGTCTTATTATTTTTTTTAATGTTTATTTATTTTTGAGAGAGAGGGAGACAGAGTTTGAGCAGGGGAGGAGCAGAAAGAGAGGGAAACACAGAATCCGAAGCAGGCTCCAGGCTCTGAGCTGTCAGCATAGAGCCCCACATCGGGCTCACAAACTGCGAGATCATGACTTGAGCCAAAGTTAGACGCTCAACCAACTGAGCCACTCAGACACCCCAAGTCATTTTAACAAGTATCAGAAGAATTTTTTCTTTAACAGGGTCATCATTATACTTTATGTCACCTAGTATAATGGTATATAAATATGACAAACTTAAGCATAAAATTTACAACAGACAAGAACCAAAAACCAGCTCTTATCTATTTTATAGTTAATCTTTCCCAACCATTCCCTCTATGCACCAAGTTACAAGGAAATCATCCATTAGTTCTTATTCTGGACTCTTCTAATATAAAACATCAGAATGCTGGTAAAAAGATTTCCAAGTATACATCTTAGTGTCCATTTAGAAGTTCAAAGTCAGTGGTAAGCCTTAAGACATTAACTACTGAACAGGAAAAAATTTTAAGTACTGACTCATTCTCAGTGAAGATTTAAAAATTTGAATTACCTTAAATCCAAAATTGCACTGATATTCATATGGAAGGAGGTAAAAGACAATACTTGTTTTTTGTTTTCATTTTTTTTTATTTGAAAGAGAGAGAGGGAGTGCAAGCTGGGGAGAGGAGCAGAGGAAGAGAGAACCTCAAGCAGTCTCCACATTCAGTGCGAGGCCGACAAGGGCTCGATTCCATGACCCTGGGATCATGACCTGAGCTTGAAATCAAGTCAGATGCTCAACCGACTGAGTAACCCAGGTGCCCCAAAAGGCCCTATTCATTTTAATTATAGGATCAAAATGTCTAGATCAAGAACTGAGGAAGTAGAAAAGTCTGAGATATAATGTTCTAATGAGTCAGAAAAAAAGATAAAAATGTGTGAAAAAGATCACATAAGCAACTTGTTGTTTAGAAGCTTAAATGTGTTAAAACACACACACTCTCATCCCTTATTCTAGGTTACTGGGCAGACAGGTAAAGGGTTCCAAGTGCCAGATATACAATGGACATCATTTTGGAAACAAAAAGACCAATTTAAGAAACTCGGGAAAAATTCACACCATACACTTTGAGATTCAGATGCTTGAGAGCAATGACTGAAGTCCAAAAGGGTAGAGTTTGGTGGTGAGAACCTATGCCACATAGAAACAAAAGTACTGGGAAACAGGAAGCTTCAGCCTTCAAGATCCACTGCATATCTGGCATGTTATGGCATTCTAATTCAAAGGTATGTCTTTTTACCAATTTTATCTTCAAAAACTTTTGAAGTCAGACTTGGTTTCACAAGCCAGCTTTAATATTTCATTGCTTGGGTCTTAGTTTCTTCATTTGTGGATATAATACCTGCTCATATCAGACTGTTTTAAGGATCCAGTGAGGTAACAGGAGATGGACTTAATACATAGCAGATACTTAACTTTCTTTCCCTAAGCAAATGCCTACATGTTACTGAATTTTGAGTAACATGTTTTCTTTAAAGTTCAGATCTTTGTGTTTACCAATTTGTCCATTCACTCAAAACAAAACAACTTACTTAAGAGGAAGGATGGGATAGATGTGGGCTGGGTTGGGGAAAGACACTTTAAGGAAGGGGCAGGTGAGATCTAAACTGAGCTCTACAGAGTGCTTTAGATTAGGAGGCGGGGTTGGGGGGGGGGGGGAGGGAGGTGGGTGTTACAAATGAGGGAATAGTAAAATGAAAAGAGGTGGGGGGAAAACAGTCTTTTGCAGGCAGACCAGTTTGGTAGAAACAGAGGATTTATTTGGAGATAATAAAAGAGAAGGGTTGAATAAGATGAGTCAGATGGCAGTAGTTATGCTAATATCAAGTCTGGTTGTATCTGTAGGTAATGGAGAAGTGCTGAAGCTTTCTGAGTGGGAAGCTCCATTAATAAAATTAAACTGTTAGTAATACGGAAGTACTGGAATCCTTAATACGGCCTCACAAAACCTGGAAATCAGTCTGTCCTCTAAGAGTTAGCTATGAAATCAAGTCAGATGCTATTAAAGTGAGATTTATTCACTCATTCAACAAATATCTGATAGTGCACTACGTGTCAGGCACTGTTTTAGGCAATGGTGATGCACCAGTGTATGGTTCTTGTGGAGCTTACATTCTAATGGGTAGAGAGACAACATTAAATAACAGACAGAAATAACATTAAATAAACTACATTAAATAGCCAGTGATAAATGCTAAAAAATAAAGGAACTTAAGGGGATAATGAAATGTTAGGATTTGGCAATATATAGGGTAACCAGAGAAGACTTCACTGAGAAAATGACTTTTGATGAAATAGCTGGAGGAATTAAGGGAAGAAGGAAGAGAACTCCAGACAACAGAGCAAACACAAAGACCATTTAGGTGAGAATGTGTGGCTAGAACAGAGAAGACCAGAGGAGAATAGGAAGGAGATGAGGTGAGAGAGGTAAGCGGTAAAGACAGAGGGACTTGTCATCAGAGTAAGAACTTTTATTCTGAAGAAGATGGGAAGCCAATGGAGGATTCTGAGCAAAGAAGTGACATGTTCCAACTTACATTCTCCAACCAGTGTATTCTGGGTGCTGCACTGCAGACAGCCTGCTGGGCAGGGAGGAGGAGGCAAAGAGTACCAGCAGGGACACCAGAGAGAAGACTACTGCAATAACCTAGGAGAAATCACAGTGGCTTCTTCCAGAGTGGTTGGAATAAGGGGGTGGTGAGAAACCGTCTTTTTCTGGGTATAGTTCAAAGGCAGAGCCTACAAGATTTGCTATAAGACTATATGTATTGTGAAAGAAACAGGAGTCAAAGATGACACTAAACTTTTTGGCCTGAACAACTAAAGGATGAGTATGTCATTAAGAGGGGAAAGACTGCAGGAGAAGTTGTAATACGCAAATTTTTGATACTTAAGGGTTTCCTTCCAGCTATGTAAAAACAATGTCTGCTGCTGTTAAAAGTTAGAGGGTGGTCTGCCCAAAGACCCTACCTGGTCTTGTGTTGGCTATATATCCCTATTAAGGAGGAAAATGCCATTAAAATGTTCACCTATATAGTTAAAATGTTAACCCGTATCGTTAACTTCCCTCGTTCCAACTCCACACTTCAAGTGTGAAAGAACTATAATTTGATCTCCCATGTCCCTGACCTACCTGAAAGAAAGTTTCTAGTCCTTTCTATATTTATTTTTTTAATGTTTATTTATTTTTTGAGAAAGACAGAGCATGAGTGGGCAAGGAGCAGAGAGGTAGACACAGAATTCGAAGCAGGCTCCAGGCTCTGAGCTATCAGCACAGAGCCCGACGTGGGGCTCAAACTCATGAGCAGTGAGATCATGACTTGAGCAGAAGTCGGACACTTAACTGAGCCACCCAGGCGCCCCCTTTCTATATTTGTTAAATTAGTTGTTCTGCTACTTTTATACATTAGTTTCATCGGCCTAGCTAATATAAGTTTGTTCCTGAGAGATTTAGTTTTAATATCCTGATGAATCAAGTTTCTGAGCTAAAAGGCAGAAGACTAAGATTTGGATAGTGGTTCTGGAGTTGCAGTGGAATTACTGGGAAACTTATTTAAAAATAGATACCTGGGGCGCCTGGGTGGCTCAGTCAGTTAAGCATCTGACTTCAGCTCAGGTCTGATCTCACCATTCCTGAGTTTGAGCCCCATGTTGGGCTGTGTGCTGACAGCTTGGAGCCTGGAGCCTGCTTCTGATTCTGTGTCTCCCTCGCTCTCTGCCCCTCCCCCACTCATGCTCTGTGCTTCTCTCTCAAAAATAAACATTTAGGGGAAAAAAAAAGATCCTGAGCAGTGATCCTCCCAGATTCTGATTCAGTTGGTCTAGGATAGAACCTAGAAATCTGCTTTTGAAAGCAGCACACCAGGGGCACCTTGGTGGCTCAGCTGGTTAAGCATCTGACTTCAGCTCTGGCCATGATCTCATGGCTCATGGGTTTGAGCCCTGTGTTGGGCTCTGTGCTGACAGCTCAAAGCCTGGAGTCTGCTTCGGATTCTGTGTGTGTGTGTCTCTCTCTCTGCCCTTCCCCCACTCACACACTGTCTCTCTCTCTCTCTCTCTCTCTCTCTCCCTCTGAAAAATAAACATTAAAAAAAAAAAAAAAGAAAGAAAAAGAAAGCAGCACACCAGCAACTCTACTGTAGGCAATAATGTTCCAAGGTACTGCTATATGATAACATTCTTTTTTTTTTTTTTTAAACTATTTATTTTTGAGACAGAGAGAGAGAGCGCGCATGAACAGGGGAGAGTCAGAGAAAGAGGGAGACACAGAATCTGAAACAGGCTCCAGGTTCTGAGCTGTCAGCACAGAGCCTGACACGGGGCTCGAACCCACAGACCGCGAGATCATGACCTGAGCCGAAGTCGGACACTTAACCGACTGAGCCACCCAGGCGCCCCTATATGATAACATTCTTAAGAGGATGATGCTCTTCACCTTGTCATGAGGACTATTATGACCATTAAACTTCTAAAATCAAGTGTCTTAACACTCTGAGTTTATAAGACATTTCAAATACTACTGGTAGCACACTTGAAGAAACTCAAAAGAGCACCCAGCTAATTTAGCAGTAATTACAATGTAGTCACAACCAAAGAACATCAGTATTTTAGTATCTGTAGAACTATCCATGTCACTATACCATTAAACTTGATTGCTGTTTAGGGCTGTGTCATTATTTCAGTAGAATTGTTTGCTACCTTAATTTACTACCTACTGTCTATTCAAAGGGATTAAAGTGGGTAAGACCACAGGTGTGGAAGCAGATTATCAACACCGAATCTGCTCGACTAATTGTGGACACTGGTTCATAGTTTTGTTTAATGTCAAATGTGCCTCAGTTTAGTCAACTGTAAAATGTGGATAATACAAATATCTATCCTGTTGGAATGTTTTGAGACAAATACACGTTAATACGTGAAATACTTAACACATAATAAGCACTTAAATGTTACTTAGATGCAAAACAAAGAATTCACAAGACAAAGTTCTCATATGTTCCAATGAACCTACCACCTTTCTTTGGTGAAGTCTGGCATTATGCAGTCTTCTTGCTTATGTTATAATTGACCTACACTACATCATATGATCCATTCAAATGAATATTCCATCTCATAGACACTGCTTAACAATATGTAAGTGCAGTTATAGCAATAACAAATTTTACACATACTTCAAAACTTAATAGTGTGAAGAACTGTGGTAAATCAATGAAAAATGTAGAGAGTAAGAGGCAAAGAGAACAATTAAGAATGTTGTTAGAAATAATTCAAGCATCAGAAAAGGTCGTAAATGAAGATTAACAGAAGGAATGTGGACTGACTGGATGTAATGTTAAGTAAGAAGTATATTTGTATACGCATAGAATAGAAAATATACAAAAGAATACTGGCTGCCTCTCAGGAACTAGGTGGCTGGAAAACAGGGGTGGTGGGGCTTTTTACTCATGCTTTGTCCTACATTTTAATTTTAAGCATGTAATCTGATTATAGTTCCTATACACCAAAAAATAATTTTTCTCAAAAATACTAATGGAAATGGAGGAACAGAATCTAATGACAGGAAGAATTTACAGAACTGGAATACTAATTGAACACGAGAGAAGAGGCTAAGAAGGAAAAAAAATGATGCTAATGTTCTGAGCCTGTGTGACTACAAGGGAACAATGATGAGATGAACTGAAATGCAAAGGATCTGCAGGAGGTTCTGATAAAGGGAAAAGGGAAAATAACAGTTAAGTGCATATTAAAATCATCACCTAGTTCAGAAATCCCCAAGTAGTTAAATTGTCTTCAGTATCATGACTGATTTTTCCTACCCAGGGTTTTTATTTTCAGGAGCTGATCCACATAAGAAGTTTTTTTCTTTTTTTGACATGCAAGAAAATGAGAGAAACTCATGCACCTGAGGAGAAAAGCACAAATGATACCTAACCTTATAGCGTGTGTTTTTCTGAGCTCTAAAGGAGAGAACTTAAAGCAGATGAAGGAAACACTTCTATTAGGGGTTCTGCAAGGCTAGATGTATATATTCATAGTCATTTTGGTATGCATAATGCTTTGTAGCTTTATGGGATTTACTACTAAAACGGCTCCAGAGGAATCTAATGTTCCCAGCAGTGGCATGGCAGATCATCAGTAATGGCAGCAGATACTTAGACACAATGAATGCCCAAAGAAAAACCCAGAGTGTGGACACGTTCCTGAACTTAAGAAATACCTAGAGATTACCAGAAATAATTGGGAGGTGGGATGAGGGAGCATGAACTGGGGAAATATGAGAATGAAGAAAGGTGTGATTGGTTGGTCTCCTTTGTATCAAAACGTTGTCCCTACACTATGTACCTGGTCCTATGCTAGGTACTAGCATAAGAAGATATGCTTTCAGTTACCAAAGAATTCACAGTTCTGTTATCAGGGCAAATGTGCAAAAGCAGACAATGACAGAAAGTCCTGAAACATTTTAATGTTTCAATTTTTAAAACAAAGATTTTTTTTTATTACAGTTTGTAGAAGTTCATTAAACTTTGTTGGGTTACCTTGATCCATTTCTCCTTACCTATTTTACAAGAAAACTGAGGCCCACAGAGATAAGTGATGTTTCTAGAATCACACTGGTGGCTATAAGCTCAGCAAAGAGAGGCCAAATCTCCTAACATTCAGAATCATTCTTTCCCATTACATCACAATATTTCAGTTATAATTCATTAAATGGATATCTCTATTTTGTTTTTTTCACTCATGGTTAAATGGGAAAAACAGTAAAGTGAAAAAAGCACGGCTTCTGAATCAGACAAACCTGGGGCCTGATTTTTTGACAAATTACGCTACTTTGCTTAGTATTAAGGCTGGTCCTAATAAAAGAGCTAGATACTCTGGAAGAAATTATAAACCTACACCAAAGATTGGGCATCTGAGTTTGCACCTGTTTAGGCTTTATGCTCCTGTCCAAGGATTTTGTGACAGATTCTATAAATACTACTCAGCAAAGCTAACTGAAAAAAAGAGAACATAAAAGAACAGCAGTATTAATACTAATTAATGACTTTTAGAAAATACCTATAGCAAATAAGCTCTAGAGTTTATCCTGTAAGGATAATAACTCATCTAGTAAATTAAGGATGTAATAGATAATCAAAAAAATACAGTTTAGAAGTATATTTTTCATGCAGCAGCTAGGTAGCTCAGTTGGTTGAGTGCTGGACTCCTGATTTCGGCTCAGGTCAGGATCTCACGGTTCATGAGTTCTAGCCCTGCATTGGGCTCCTCTCTCTCCACCCCACCTCCTCAAAATTAATTAACTAATTAATTTTTTAAAAAGGTGTATTTTTCATAAGTTCTGAGCCCTCAAATCACCATTTTTCACATCTTTCCTCAACAATTTTGATAAACCTGTTCCAAAAAGTGCCTTAAAGATGACATAGTTGTCTAAGCTTTAAGCATTCATTTCTCTCTTATGGCATTTTTGAGGTTGTTCACAAATATTCTAACAGTTAAGCTGAAGGGGGAAAATATGCTAATTGCACTTTTTTCAGCCTTAAAATTCTCTCTGCAATTATTTTTTTTAAATGCTGAATCATGAAATAAAGGAAACAGTCAGTGCAATGAGTCCAAACAAGTAATTCTTCTCATATTTCAAATTTCCTAATTATGGTATCTTGTCACTTTGGTCCTGTTAAGCGTTTGGAACTGAAGAGTCAGTGACTAGAAGAGTGTAGCTCATTCTCAGAAACTGAACTTGAGGACAAAACTAAAAGCATTTATTTCTGCAAGTTATTACACTTTCAGCTTCCTGTTTTATTTAGGCAGCTCATCATGACCATTTCAGGTAACAATGTAGAAGTTAAAAAACCCAACTTCCTCTTTGTAAAGTGATAAAAACCTAAGCAGTTACTTATGAGAATGGCTGATCTTACTAGCTTTTATAGAAATACTTGCAAGGAAATCAGAGACTATCAACACCAAATTCATCTCTGGGTTCACTGCTTTCAGGAAATGCAACAAAGATAAAAAGTGATATTAAAATATATTCCATGTGATGACATATACGCCTGAAAAAAAAAACTCAAATAAAACGCAGTTGAGATCTTAGTTAAAAAGAGGAAAAAATGGAAACTTTAGAGTTCCTTCAAGGAAGAATCTATACAAATTATGGCTGAAAATATCTTGATTTTAAAAATTTGTAATAGTGCCTTGGTTGTGAAAATTTTATAGGACAAGATCTCACTTAAGGGTTACTTACTGTTTATGAATGCTAAGATATTCATAGCAACAAGTCTTGTTGGAAAAATACTTCAATTCCTGAATTCAGTTAAAAGGAATTAGAAGCCTGGAGGAAAAGGGCTCGGTGTAGGTACGAAGCTAAAGGAAAACTGAGGTAATCTTAGATATCAAGGCCCTTTCTTTTTACTTAGAGATTCACAACAGAGAAATACAGATCAAGTTCTGTCTGGGAATAAGAACCTAACAAAATTTCAGTAATTTCAAATCATATGGATTATATGAGACTTCTTAGTATCAGCTATTCTTAGTTGTTCACAATAATAAAGAAACGTGGCTAATCTAAAAACTGTTCATGAAATATGAAATCCATCAGCATTTTTGGGCAGATTTACAGTACAAATTTTGATTTGCTTGCTGTCTCATTATTAATTAATATTAAGCAACAAAAGAAGTATGCTGGGAGATAAGAGGACACTTCACAAATCTGCTGTTACAAAATTAAGACTATTGATGTTATTAAACATTGTCAACATCCAAAGGCATCTCGATTTGCACTTTAAAATACAGGTATATTTTCCCAAGTTTAATTAAAAGGGCATTCTAACTTAGCCTCAAAGACAAAAACCCACAATACTGGTAAATGTAGTATTGTTTGGACACCATAAATTTTGAAGTTTATTGTTATTTAAATTTTTAGTGAAATTTTGCTGTAACAATATTTTTCCTTAAAATAAGTGGGCCATCAGTTGGGCTAACAATGTTTCGTTATTCCCGATTTTTACTATAATTTCATCCGAATCGTAACTATTTACCTTAGCCAAGACATTTTATCATAGACTTCTCTTCAGCGTTAATTCATATGTAAGATGCTCTTTTCTTCTCTAAGTTTTACACGAGAATTTTCAAGAACGAGAAAATTTAATGCTAAAGTATTGTTCAATGGCTTGTGAACGTTTACCACATTCTCCAGTATTTCAAAATGACATGCTATACGTAGGTATGACATATCAAATTATTCTGTACGGAGTACTCCTGGATCATAAACAGTCACCCCTCTGTCATCCCCATCTATCTTATTAAAAAAATAAAGAGCCCAGATATATTTACAGAGCATGCAAGAGTGCACATTTTGTAACAGCCAATGTGGGAAACAAAAGACATAATTCTTGTCCTATAACAAGTCACCTAGTGAAATCATTCTAATTTCTACAGACCCTAAAATCAAGTATTTACTGAAAAGCCTGAAAAGTGTTAAGAAATGTGTGCAGTTGTCAACAAAAAGTTATTCTACATAACGCAGAATATGCTCTTATGTTTCAAATACTTTTTAAGAAGTAAATAAGCACTTAACACGCTGATAAATTTAACTATAATCAAAGACCACACAGTGGAGCATCGAAGAAGGCACGATGCTTTGTCCAAACTTGAATGTGTTAACATAAAGTTTATGTGCTATATTAAACCTTTACAGAGTTAAAAAAAAAAAATCCTCTGGCTATTCTCGATTTGTTAAGAAACAGAAAACTGTTTTTCAAAAATTACCGTTAATAGGATGTAAGGCGCAAGGGATGGAGTCATCGCGGGCTTACATACATGCACACGATCAATCAAGGGACTGTCTACAGAGAAGAGTGGTGTTCAAATTCTGAAGCAAATGTCCTGAGGCTTACACAATTATTACTGAGAATTAGTTCAGAAGATCGTAAGCGAGAAAAGAGTGGAGGGACGGACAACACATGGGGACCTCTCCCTGTCGAAGAGTCGTGACAGCAAAATCACTTCCTGAGGAAGGAGGAGCAAAAGGGAAGTTAAGAGGCCACTCTGACCAGGAAGTGACTCGCCCTAAACTAGCCTCAATCATATCTAAAAATGGGGGGATGGGGAGAGCCCCGACAGCTAAAGGCGGTAAAATAACTGCTTCCTGACACGTCCAGACATCACCATCGCCCCCTCTCTTAATTACAGAAAAGAGTCCACAGTCATGATTCAATAAGGCAAAATCTCGTCTCTTGCAGGAAGGTCACTGGGCTGTGCCTCAGGCCCCGCAGGAGAAAAAGAGAGTTAAGGAATGGGGAACTGGGGCCACCGTGAGGCAGAGGAAAGCCCCTCAAGAGCGAAGCGTCCCAACTGCAGAGCGTATGCCAGCACGGGCCAAGAAGCTTCTTTTTCCTGGGGACACTGCCGGGGTTCCCACTACAGCCAGGTCGGGCCCCTGTTCCCTGTCGCGGGAGGAGGCAAGAGAGAGAGGCGGACCCCTTACCTTCTCCTCATCCGACACCCGATCCTCGAAGTCGGCCATCTTGGGCTGCTCTGGCCCAGCCCGGCCCGGGCGCGAGGCAAGCCGGGAAGGAAGCCGAATGATGGAATCACCGCGGGGGCCGTCGGAAGGACCCGCCCGGAAACGCCGACCGAAAGGGCGCCATGTCAGTTACGGGCGGGGGTGGTGGCTCCGAGCGCGGGTACTCCAGAAGACTCCGGCTGCCTTAAGGCTTTGCTTTAAATGATTTTAAGTCTAATAACTTTCTCACGGAGTTACATTCATTTCCCCATTCATCTATGAGACGATGGGAGCGTGATTCGACTATTCCTGACGCCCAAGCTCCATCCGACCAAATAGCAATTGCTACTGTAGGTTTTCCCAGTACCAGTGATCTCCGTGGCAGCCGAGTCCAAAGGGCTAAGTGCTGCTCGGGCCCTGGAACGGTCGGTGGCTTTTCCAAACCCAAGAATAGGGTGAAAGGTGACCCTCACTCGTATGGAAGCAAAAACATTTCACTCCGAGGTCACATTTCAGTCCAGTTCCTCCAGAAAAGGTGCCGCTAACCACCCCTTCCCGCCCTTCGAAGGAAGAGGCAGCCCTGGTATGCTCCTCCACCTTCCAAATTTTCTTGGTCCGCGTTCCCTGAGACAGCCTTCACAGAGGCCAACTTCAGGTCCGCCACTATCCCAGGATTCCCGCCTCCCGGTTTCCTGCTCTTCTCCCCTCCCAGCTCCCAGAGCCTGCGGGTGCAGCAAGATGGCGGACGGTGACGGCTTAGGTGAAGCAGCGACTGCTGCGGCATCTCCTCCCGCACCTGCTCCCGGCCAAAGCCTGTCCCTGGGCTGGAGGGAGCGGCTACGGGCTGGGCTGGCTGGGACTGGGGCCTCGCTGTGGTTCGTGGCGGGGCTGGGACTGCTTTACGTTCTGAGGGTCCCGCTGAGGCTGCGTGAGAATTTGGCAGCGGGTGAGAGGCCCAGACCTCCCTGGGGATGGGCGGGGGAACCAGGAGAGGGGCCGGGGACAAGGGGCGAAGGGCAGAGATTCTCTGCAGTCACTGGAGGGCTTCGGAGATTGAGACGGTGGTGCGCGACCTAGTGGGTTCTTTTTCTCTTGGGCCGCAACTCCCCAGCTGATTGTCAAACCTGAGCTGCAGATACGGGCTCCTCCCTTGAGCTCTTAAGACCCGCCCTTTCTCTTCTGTCTTCGTTTACCGATGAAAAGCCACCTGACAAGCTGTAAGCTTCAGGTAGTGAAACAGATGAGAGCGTCTCCAGATTGGCTGCAGAATTTATATACACCCCACCATTGGTAGGATCCCTTGAAAACCATTCCTTTGAGTCTCGCCGATTAGCTGAGCGTTCCCACACTTAGACAACAAAGATGAGCGCTCTCTATTCAAAGGCCTAAAAGAGGGAAAATGCCATGATCTTAGCCCACCATTATCATGTTTTAAGATAGTTCTGTCAAGAAATACTTTTCGTGGTATTTTTGTCTGTTCTTTGCTTTAGGCTTGAGTAATAGAATAGTCCAGGAAGTAAAGGGAAAGGAGCCACAAACAGTAGTGGGTTCTTAGTTCTTGCTTTAAACATTTGTAGAGAGCTTGCTATGTAGTCTGAGCTGAAGATACAGACATGGAAGAAGTGATGATCCCTGTGGATGCTGCAAATACTGTCCTTTACCTGTAGCCAGGACAAAGTGGATGGGAGCCAGGCCCTCTTACCATGTCATTACAATATTTTCACTCAAACTATGAGCAAGATGAAAGTATTTCTGTTGTGTGATGACTGTGACCAGCAGCACTTGTGGTTTATTTTCTGTAACAAGGCAAATGTCCCCTTTTCTATTTCACCAGATGACATGAAATACTGTGAGATAATGTTCTGAAATATTTTGGACTTTTCCGAACTTAGGTTTTATGTAAGTTCAGTCAGATATAACTAACACACTAAAACAAAAAAAAATTGGCCTTCCTAGACTGTTTGAAAGAGCTAATTGAATTTGACTTTGTCAACATAGAAAAATTATTTTTCTACATAATAACGAGATATACCACGTAGGTGAGAGTAGTTAACTATGATAGATTTTTATTTATTTCTGAAACCCAAAGTATTTATGAGACAGTTATTTGAAGTGAAGAGTCTGGTCCAGGCTTTCAGTGAGTCAGGTGCAAGGAGCTCTCAGTTTGCTGTTATTCTTTTTGGTTTATTTTGCCTCTCTAGCTGACATACCAAACACAACTACATGCTGTTTCCTTCCCTCTAATTTGAAACACTGGTTTGTATCTCACCAAAATAATTAGGGAGTGGTTTTAAACCTCATTTGTAACAGAGTGTTTAGTTAATCCTTAAAGATTTGTAAAACTTGTCGAAGTTATGATTTATAAGTTCTTAATTTTATTCTCAAAAGTAAACTAAATTATCTCATTTTGATTTGCTTATTTAACAAATCATCAGTTTAAAATGCTACCCTTACAGAGGTGCCTGGGTGGCTCAGTCGGTTAAGCATCTGACTTCAGCTCAGGTCATGATCTCAGGGTTTGTGGGTTCGAGCCCCATGTTGAGCTCTGTACTGACAGCTTAGAGCCTGGAGCCTGCTTCAGGTTCTGTGTCTCCCTCTCTCTCTGCCCCATCCCCACTTGTGCGTGCTCTCTTTCTGTCTCTACCTCTCAAAAATAAATAAATGTAAAAAAAAATTTTTTTACGCTACCCTGACATGTTCTAAGGCATTTTTTTAATGTTTATTTATTTTGAAAGAGAGAGAGAGTGTGTGTGTGTGTGTGTGTGTGTGTGCGCGCGCGCGCGCACACAAGTAGGGGAAGGGCAGGGAGAGAGAGAGAGAGAGAGAGAGAGAGAGAGAGAGAGAGAGAGAGAGAGAATCCCAAGCAGGCTCTGTACTGCAGACTCTGGGCTTTATCTCACAAACTGAACTGTGGGATCGGGATCTGAACCGAAATCAATAGTGATGCTTAATGAACTGAGCCACCTAAGCACCCAATAGAATTTTTAAGTTACGATAGAATGGGAATTTAAAGTAGCTTTTTAAAAACTACAACTTTCTCAAATGAATCTGATACTAGATATTAATACTATTTATATTCCTCCACTCATAAAGACACCTGCCTATTTGTAACTTGAATACTTTGAATTTACATTTTTTTAAACTTTGGTATTTTGTTTTCCTTTTGGCAGTGACAGTATATTTAAATTCATTGACGCCCAAATTCTATGTGGCACTTACAGGAACATCTTCTTTGATATCAGGACTAATATTTGTAAGTAGTTTCCATTTCCTTCATGTTTTGCTATTTATCTAAAGATCAAATCTCTTTATATGGTTGCAATAATTGTAAATACTTATAGAATCAGGATTCTCAACATGTGTTCAGCACTTGATAAAACACTGCATCTTCCTCTCCACTTTTAGAGATTGGCAGTATTCATAGTATTCATTTGCATATGAAACAGTATTGTATACTGTAAGGGGCAGTGGTTAGAGGTGGGTTGCCAACTAAATCCTTGCAGGGCTCAGTTTAGTAACAAAAATGAATGAAATGGGCAGAGTGTAAAAATTAAATTCCTTATTTATTTTAGGACTGGGTAATTTGGACAATGCATGCCCCTTCTAAAGGGGATAAAGCTAGTTGCTGCCATATAGGTTTGCAGACCACCATTAAGAGATCTTCCAATTTTTCATATGATTTCAAAAACATCTGGATGCAACAAGTGTATCTCCCAATACTTTAATCTTGGCAATGTTGGACAGACTAAAAATGTGTGTCTTGAATTCAGCCTATAGGTTGTCAGTTATCTTCTCTGGAGTGTTTAAGGGCAGAGTATTGGAGCCAAGCTAACCATCACTTTTTTTATTTTTTAACTGTGAGAGATTTTTTTTTTTGAGGGGAGGAGGGGCAGAGAGAGAGAGAGAGAGAGAGAGAATGAATCCTAAGTAGGTTCCACACTCAGCATGGAGCTGGATGGCAGGCTCAATCTCACAAACCCTGAGATCGTGACCTGAGCTCAGATCAAGAGTTGGACACTTAACCAACCTAGCTACCCAGGAGCCCCAGGAGATTTTAATTGGAGTAAACAGCTGACATACAATATTATATTAGTTTTCATAACGATCTCTTTAGTTGTGTGACTTTGAGCAAGTTAATTACCTTTTCTAAGCTTTAATTTCCTCATCTAATAACTGGGAATGATAATATCAACTTCATAGGATCATGAAGACTAAATAAGATAAAGTGTGTAAAAGCTTGCAATAACATGGTATCTAGCTCACAGTAAGCACTTAATGAATTTTGACCATTATTATTCAGAAAAGTGTCATGATAAAGAAACCTATTTAATTTTAATTCAGCTTTCCCTTGTTTTATTTGACTGAGCTATCATTTTCAATTAAGAAATTAAAATCTGTGTGTATAATCTCTATTAAACATCCATGGGAACTAGTGTTTCCTAGAATAAACTTTGGAAAAACACTGCTACAGATTAAAATCTTAGGAAGTATGGCATGCATAACCAATGAATTTTTCTATGCTTTTTTCTCATCTCTAGATGGTGCTCTTCTATTATAGTAGAAATAATGGCATGTGTATTGGAGTGTTTTCTGTTTTGTTTTAATAGGAACTGATACTTGGCCATTTTGTTTAAGTGAAATGCTGGCCAAGAAAGGGATTTTTGTATCTTGACTTAAAAAAATTACTGAGGAATTTAAGGATGAAAACTATGTGTTAATATAGGTAAATTAGTTAAAATTTACTGATTATAAAGCTGACTCATTGTTAAGCATGTTTTAACATATTTAGTCAGTAGCATATAAAAGTCTAAATAAAGGAAATGAACGGTCTTTAAATAACTGATGAGTGGGAAAAGCATTAGTCTTGGAACTAGAAGATGTAGTTTTAAGTCTCGGCTCTGCCACTTACTAGCTAATAACTTTGGACAAGGCACATAAATTCTCTAAGTCTTAATTTCCTCATGTATAAGAGGGGGGAAACTTACATATATATTATATAAGCATGAAACACATAACTTAACATACATATTATATATATAGTAGTTCTTAAAATTTGTTATTTTTAAGAGTTTTAAATTTGCAAAAATTAAGAAATTCATATCATAATAGCATTGTATGGTGACAGATGTACACTTGTGAGCATAGCATACTATAGAGAAGTCAAATCACTAAGTTGTATACCTGAAACTAATAAAACATTGTATATCAACTATGCTCAAATAAAAAATTTTAAATAAATGAATTAGGTGCAGTAAGAGATTAACAACAGTAACTAATAGTAAAATAGAGTGGTTATAACAATATACTTTAAAAAAAATAGGAAATTCAAGTAACATTTTCAAGGTTAAACTTTGTCATTACCCTTATAATATTGATGAGTTTTTATCAGCAAAGATTATTAGGTTTCTAATTTCTCTTACCCACTGAAATGAGGAAGCTAGCTATGCTGTTTGTGTTACTTCCACCTGAGGAGGTAGGAGGTCATGTGCTTGGGAACTTGAAGAATAGCAATGAAGCCGGTTGTTTAACAAATTCTTACAAGTGTAAAGATTACTCTTAAAGTAAAACACAAAACCCAGTAAGAGTGCATATAATACTGCTTTCTGTTCTGTGGAATCAAGGAAAGTTCCTTGAGGACCTGTCATTTAAGCTGAAACCCAGAAGAACCAGGCAAAGGTAGTTGAGAACGCTAGAGTGTCCAAATATGAAACATTCTGTTAATTTAGCACAGAGAGCTTTTTTTTTTTTTTTTTAAAGTAATCTCTAGCCCAACGTGGGGCTTGAACTCACAACCCTGAGATGAGGAACCACATGCTCTACTGACTGAGTCAGCCAGGCACCCCTCCCCACAGAGAGCTTCTTTTAATTACTCTTTTTTTTTTTTAAGTTTATTTATTTATTTTGAGAGAGACAGAGACAGCACAGTGGAGGAGGAGCAGAGAGAGAGGGAGACAGAGAATCCCAAGCAGGCTCCACGCTGTCAGCAACGGAGCCCAATGCGGGCTCGAACTCACAAACCGTGAGATTATGACCTGAGCCGAGACCAAGAGTCAGACGCTTAACTGACTGAGCCACCCAGGCACCCCTTGATTACTCTTTTTATAACAGTGATAAACCATGAAAACAGAAAGAAGTGAATATCCTGATTTTCAAATGGTTCGACAGGAGAATCAGCCTCAACCTACATTAATTATACTGCCAAATACTGAGTAGTACTTCATTGTTCAAAAGGCACTTAAAATTCTTGTTAACCATATTTAATAGCTAGGATATTGAGGTTCTGAGGGGCTAGAGGTTAAGTGACTTGCCCAAAGCACACAGGTTGACTGGGAGTCCAATGTGGTCTCTCTAACCTTAGTCCAATGCTTAATCCACCATGCTAATTGTTTCAAAATTGTTTTTCTTTTCATTATGCTACAGATAGAATAAAATGACAATGTGACATATCAGAATTAGATTACTTACAGATTAAATGCTTCTTGCTTGTGTGTGTGTGTGTGTGTGTGTGTGTGTGCGTGCGTGTGTGTGTGTGTTTTAAGTAATGTCTGTAGCCAACATGGTCTTAAACTCATGACCTGGAGACCAAGAGTCATATGCTCTGCCAACTGAGCCAGCACCCTTGTTTCTTATTTTTTAATGTTTCATTTATAGATATATTTCTTATAGTTTTGCCTAAGCTTGTCTAAATTTCATGGCGAAGTTGTACTTTTACCTGACATATATTATTGGAGAATCTTGTGTTTGGCTTATTTTTTGGAGGGAGAGTGCATTTAGTGTGCTGAATTAAATAGGAACATCTTGAAAGATATTTTAATTTGAGCTCATATTTCTGGTGATCAGTTTTACTTTAAGGATTTTTTTGTTTGTTATAGATGTTTGAATGGTGGTACTTCCATAAGCATGGCACGTCTTTTATTGAGCAAGTATCTGTGAGCCATTTGCGACCTCTGATGGGAGGAACGGAGAGCAGCATTTCAGAGCCAGGTTCTCCTTCTAGCAACAGAGAAAGTGAAACCAGCAGACAGAATTTGTCAGGTAACTATTTAATATGTTTTCAGAACTGTATGGTTAAGATTGTGTTTGTCTATGGGAGACAGAAAACTCACAACAGAGAGAAATTTATCTTTCATGAAAATATAGGTCATCTGTGTCTGATATGGAGAACAATGATCAGATACTCAGTCTCCCATCTTGTTAGCCTGCCATCTCCAAATGAAGTTTTTCCTTGTGGTCCAAGACTGTTGCTCTGGTTTCTACCATCATATCCACATTCCAATCAGCAGAAAGGAGACTAGGCCAGTAGGCCACCTTTTCCCCCTATTCAACCCCACAGCAGCCAAGGATACTCTTCAGAGTGTTACATACTATTTCATCTTACTTCCTATTGGTCAGACCTTTGCCAAATGGCTGGCCACAAGTAGCTATATAAGGCAAGTGAGAAATTGTTAAACGTTTTCTCGGTGTACATATGCTCAACTAATAATTAGGAGATTTTATTACATAAAGGAAAGAACAATTAGCCATCTCTGCCAACATAGCAAAGTTAGAAAAATACTTTTTCTTCTTGATATATTTATAAAGACATCAGGGGCGCCTGGGTGGCTCTGTTGGTTAAGCGTCTGACTTTGGCTCAGGTCACGATCTCATGGTCCGTGAGTTCGAGCCCTGCGTCGGGCTCTGTGCTGACAGCTCAGAGCCTGGATGGAGTGTGTTTCAATTCTGTGTCTCCCTCTCTCTCTGACCCTCCCCCATTCATGTTCTGTTTCTCTCTGTGTCAAAAATAAATAAACGTTAAAAAAAAAATTAAAGAAAAAAAGACATCAAAATCTCAGTTATTCACATACGGATACCCCATTGTCATACTTTAATTGTAGGCTGTTCTTTTATATGTAACCAGTAATACAAAGTAAATATCATTAATGATATACAGTTATTAAAGTAAAAATTTGAGGGCCAGATAGAAATAATATTTTTTGGATTATTGTTCCTTTAATTTGGTATCAGTAAAATTCATATAGTGGGTGGGCGGGTGTTGACCCCTTTTTTCCTCTTTCATAAAATAATTACAGAACTCTTAAGAATGAGATATATTGAGATGAATATGACATAGATCTGTCCTCAAGAAGCTAAGTCTAGTATGTAAATAATTAGAACAATAATATATTATATAGTCTTACTCCCTGTTGTAGGATTGAGTATATCTTTACATATGGAGAGTGAAGACACTCCCTACCTTGCACTCTAGCCTGTGTGGTTTTATGATATTTCCTCTTCTTAGAACGTTCTTCATCCAGCAGCCTTCTACTCATCTTTTACCATGATTCAATGTCAGTTCAAATGTCACCTCCTTTCTAAAGTCTTTTTTAATTTATTAGAAAAATTTAATTACTTTCTTTTTTTCTTCTCTTAGAACAAAACATATCTCTACTATAGCACTTATCACACAGTTTAGATGGTAGTTTACATGACTGGACTCTGATGTGACATTCAATTCATTTAAACAAGTTAGTTCCAAATGTTGCGCTAGGCTCCAAGAATACAAAAATGAATAAAGTTGTAAGAGTTCATATTTTATTTTATTTTTTTTCTTTATTTTTTTTAAAAGTTTTTATTTATTTTTGAGACAGAGAGAGACAGAGTATGAGCAGGGGAGGGGCAGAGAGAGAATGAGACACAGACTCTGAAGCAGGCTCCAGGCTCTGAGCTGTCAGCACAGAGACTGACGTGGGGCTCGAACTCATGGACTGTGAGATCATGACCTGAGCCGAAGTCGGACTCTTAACTGACTGAGCCAACCAGGCGCCCCAGAGTTCATATTTTAAAATGAAAAAAACTGAAAACCAAATGGATAATCACATTGTAATATGGTAAATGCCATAATTGAATTATGAACTAATGCCATGTATGAACTATGAACTATGAACTATGTCATGTATGCTGCATGACAGCAGGGGTGATCCAGGCTGTGTTCATCTTTGTGCTAACTGGCTAGCACTGTGCATAGCACACAGTGACTATACAATTAATATTGGTGAAAGTAAGATTTAACTGCATTTGATTAACCTAACTTCCCTTTTCTTTACCTTTGTTTTTTAGAATGCAAAGTATGGAGGAACCCTCTAAATCTTTTCAGAGGAGCAGAATATAGGAGGTATTACATTTTGCTTTCAGTAGAATTATGGCATTAGTTTTAGACTAAAAAGTATTATGGAAACATTTGTTTTATAAATATATCACAGCTCTTCTAGTTGGAGACATTGATACATAAAAAGGTAAAATGATGAGCCCAAGGTTTAGTTGGCAGCATCTTCACTGTATTTACATTTTTTTAGTTTATTTATTTATTTTGAGAGAGAATGTGAGCAGGGGAGGGGCGCAGAGAGAGAGAGAGAGACTCAGACTCCCAAGCAGGCTCTGCACTGTCAGCACAGAGCCCAACACAAGGCTGGATCTCACCAACCATGAGATCATGACCTGAGCCGAAATCAAGAGTTAGACACTTAACCGACTGAGCCACCCAGGTGCCCCTAAAGATTTTTTTTATTAATTTAAGTAATTTTTACACCTAACATGGGGCTCGAACTCGTGACCCTGAGATCAAGAATCACATGCTCGTCCAACTGAGCCAGCAGTCACCCCAAGAAATTTCTTATCTTAGTATCAGGAACACTTATGCTTCCTTTTTTTGTGTGTGTGTGTGTTTGTTTATTTGTTTATTTATTTATTTGAGAGAGAGAGCACGAGCAGGGGAAGGGCGGAGAGAGAGGGGGACAGAATCCCAAGCAGGCTCCACACTATCAGCGCAGAGCATGATGCAGGGCTTGAACCCATGAACCATGAGACTATAACCTGAGCCAAAATCAAGAGTCAGGTGCTCAACTGACTGAGCCACCCAAGCACTCCATGCTGCTGCTTTTTTTTTTTTTTTTTTTAAGTGTATTTTTTTGTTTTGAGAGGAAGAGAGCATGAGCAGAGGAGGGGCAGATAGAGAATCCCAAACAGGCTCTGCACCATCAGTGTAGAGCCCAATATGGGGCTTGATCCTACAAACTGTGAGATCATGACCTGAGCCAAAATCAAGAGTTGGATGCTTAACTGACTGAGCCACCCAGGTGCCCCATTGTGCTTCTTTTTGAATGATTAGTTTCTCTTAAAGTCTAAACTGTATTGATGATCATTGTGTGAATTTAGAAAGCTTAAAGTCCTATTGTAGCCAACCGTTAGCAAAGGTACAAAAGTCTGGTATGTATTTCAATTAGCTTCATTCCAGAATCCACTGTATGGCCCAATTTTTGCTTTTACTGAGTCTTTTTTATGTGCTTCTAATTAGGGCTATTAATATTGTACATTATATTTTAACTGCTTTAAATCATTTTGGGAATAATGTAGATCATTAATAAATATTTTTTTATGATTTTACAATAAGTAGCAAAACTTTGCTGGGGTGCCTGGGTGACTCAGTCAGTTAAAGTGTCTGACTCTTTTTTTTTTTTTTTTTTTTATTTTTTTTTTTTTCAACATTTTTTATTTATTTTTGGGACAGAGAGAGACAGAGCATGAACGGGGGAGGGGCAGAGAGAGAGGGAGACACAGAATCGGAAACAGGCTCCAGGCTCCGAGCCATCAGCCCAGAGCCTGACGCGGGGCTCGAACTCACGGACCGCGAGATCGTGACCTGGCTGAAGTCGGACGCTTAACCGACTGCGCCACCCAGGCGCCCCTAAAGTGTCTGACTCTTGATTTCAGCTCAGGTCATGATCTCATGGTGGTGAGATCGAGCCCTGCATTGGATTTTGTGCTGGTTGCAGAGCCTGCATGAGATTCTTTTTCTCTCTCCCTTTGCCATTTCCTTGCTTGGGCATGTGCACTCTCTGAAAAACAAACAAACAAACAAACAAAAACAACTTTGCTAAGTGAACAAGTTGTTTCTTTTTCCTTTATGATAATTTCTCAAAAAATAGCTAAAAACTTTAAATAGCAATGTAATTTATACTATTAAATTACTTAAAACCTTTGATCATCTACACATAAATAACACTTATAATGTACTTTTAAACTGCTTTTTTTTTTACATTTTAAAATGTATGCATATTCACTGTAGAAAATTGGAAAATAAAGAGATGCATAAAAAAGAAAGTAAAAATCACCTTTTCCTATCACTAAATGATAAATGCAATTAGTATTTCCATTCAGTCTCTCTTCTATATGCATGTATAGAAACAAAACTTGAACATCACAATGTGTATATAATTTTACATCCTTTTTTTCTAGCATATGAATTTCTCACAGAACCTTTTTATACAGGAATTTCTTCAAAAACATGATTTTATTCTATTTTGTTACATGGAGGTACCATACCTTACCTACTGCTCCCTATCTGGGTCACAGATTATGTTTCACTATCAACATTTACATTAGAAGGATATCTGTATATATAAATATTTAACCTATGATAATTAAACACCTATGATTATTTCCTTAGAGTTGATTTGTAGTACTGGGGTTCCTGAATCAAAGGGTGTGAACAGGTTGTCTTCCTGTGTCTTCTTTAGTATTTTCTTTTTTTAATTATGGAGATTTTCAAAAATCAAAAAAGTAAAGAATGGTATGATAGAATTCCATATACCCATTTCCTAGCTAGATGTGAATATTTTTAAGACTCTTAATAGATATTACCTAATTCATTTTTGGAAAGAGAAATGTATATGCCAATTTATATTTATACTAGCAGAATATGTGTGAGTCCATGTTCCATCTCATCCTTGACATGTGTATTTTCCGATTTATTTTAACAGGTGAAAAATAAAAATTTGTAAATTTAATTCACTATTTGTTCATTACTAAGGAGATTGGACCCTTAAAAATATATTTATTAGCCAGTTTGGTAACTTGCTATTAATTTTTGTGGGTTTCAGGGGGATAGGAAAGTTTAAGTTTCTAATTTAGTAAAATCTGGAAAAAGTTTCTATTTATTTTATCCTTTTCAAGTCCTTTGCTGTTCTGATAATCTCATAAAAATCCACCTATGTTTTCTTCTAGTTTCTTTGTAGTTTTATTTTTAATAATTCTAATTCACTGAAAATTTAAGTATATTTAGTAAGGTATGTATCTTAAGTTAAATTGTTTTATCCCTTCAAATCTAATTTAGAAGCACTAATAGTCTAGCCTTTTCCATTTTTTTTGTTTGTTTTGTTTTTAATCCACATCCAAATTAGCATATAGTGCAACAATGATTTCAGGAGTAGACCCCTTAATGCTCTTACCCACTTAGCCCATCCCCTCTCCCACAACCCCTCCAGTAACCCTCTGTTTGTTCTTCGTATTTAAGAGTCTCTTATGTTTTGTCCCCCTCCCTGTTTTTATATTATTTTTGCTTCCCTTCTCTTGTGTTCATCTGTTCTGTATCTTAAAGTCCTTGTATGAGTGAAGTCATATGATATTTGTCTTTCTCTGACTAATTTCACTTAGCATAATACCCTCTAGTTCCATCCACGTAGTTGCAGATGGCAAGATTTCATTCTTTTTGATTGCCCCCTCTTGGTTTTTGATGTTTTATTATCATAATCAAAGTAGTTTGTATAAGTTTTCTCTTATTTTTCTGATTATAATAAACTTTTAAAACATTCTGCAATAGAATTTGTAGCAATATATTTTTGCATTTTAAATAGTGTTTGTTGTAGCAGATAGAGGCTCTCTCATGTTCAATTTACATATTTTCTTGTATTTTGGTAAAGATACACTTGGGTGACTGGTAAAGAGCCACTTACCTACTATGACATGAATTTGTCAGCTCAGGACCATCAGACCTTTTTCACCTGTGACACGGACTTTTTACGTCCTTCAGACACAGGTATGTGTCATATCTGTTCATGGGGTAAACAGTGGTAATGAAAATTGTTTTAAAAGCTCTTTAGAGTTACTTATTAGAATATACAAATTTATTTGGCTTGGGTTGTTTGCATCATTGATAAGAGACCCAGATTAAATTGAAACGAATTATGAGTGTACATTAACTTGTTACACTACCTATCCTTCTTATAAAGAATTTAAAATATTTTATAAAAATATGAAATTGCTTCTTTTGTTACCTAAAAAACATTTCAGATCAAATACAGCAACTGCTCATGGGAAATTAACACATGAAATTATATACATAAAGGAAGAGTAAGACAGTGCAAACACTGGGGCATGGCATGTGGATTAGAATGGAGTATATTTTACCCTAGTCATTAGTTAGGGGTGCATATAAAGTAGTGGAAGATCATAGAAATGTCTATATTTAGGTGTCTCAGTCTTCTCTATAGAAGACAGTATTGAGATTCTTAAATGCATGGTTAAAGACAGGGACCTTTATCACAACTATTCTTTTACTTCAAATGCTCTCTCCCTTCTTATCTATCCTCCTACTTTTATGCTTCCTGCTTTTATCCTTCAAGATCCAGTTAAAAGTCACATTCTAGAAGAACCCTTCTCTGGCAACTCCAAAGTTAAACACTTTAATCTCTGTAGTTCTATAGTCCATGCCTCACTGAAACAATTCTAGTTAATTTATTCAACCACAAACATTTACTTGTTAATTTTGTCATGTTGCTTCAATGTTTATCTTCCCTAATAGGGTATGAAACTTTGGAAAGCAGGGACTAGATTCTCATCATCTTTGAATCCTTATCATCTAGCACATTGCCTGGCATACTGTAAATATTAATATTTATTCTTTGATGAAAATATGAATGAATGACCTTGGTGTCACAGACGTCTTAAGCAATTTCACTAGTAATAGCTAACACTCGTACAGCACTTATTATGCACCAAGCACTGTTCTAAGCAATTTGTATAAATGTTCTGACTTAATCTTCCCAATCATTTTATGAGTTAGGTACTTTTATCAGCCTCAGAAATAAAGGAATGGAGGCAAAGGGAATTAAGTAACATGCTCTAAGTAACCTAACTAATGAATGGTAAAGTTGGGTTTCAAATGCAAGTCTGACTCTTAACCACTATACTACTGCTGCTTCTATTCACCACAGTGATAGGCAGATGAAAATCAACAACAACAAGGGTCTGAAATATAGCCAGTTTTCCAGCATTAAAGTGAGTTCTTTGTGATCTATATCTGCTGGGTTAAATATACTAAGGGTAGATAATAGCAGGAAAGCCAAGCATCTTTGGAATGGTTACATAAAGTGGTTTAATTGCAAATAGAAGAAAAAGAAATTGCTTTATGTTTATATGCTTAGTGTTTACATTAATGGCAAAAGTGTCATATTGGGGGAATAACAGAAATGGAAACTAGTATTTTATGTTAACTTTAAAGACTTCGAGAAATGAAGGCTTCACCTCCTTCTCACAAGCAGAATTATAGACATTGGTGGGCTTTGCAAATAGCAACCATGGCTATCCACTAAAGCTGTGCTCTTAGGACAGTTTTGCTCACAGACCTCCTAAAGGAATTTTGAGAAACTATGTATCCTTTCACACATTTTTAACTTGATATCATAAGATTAAATAATTGTAAAGAATATAATTTTTGACATGTTACAGACAGTTAAAAATAAAACGAGATTACCCTATATTTGGATATATCTCAAGTAATCTAATGACTTGATACCCACCATTATCCATTGAAAAAGACATGAATTAATACTCTTTAGCAGTAGGAAATTTTATAAAGTCCATTTTCTTCTTGAACTCATCCATTTTACACCTCTAATATAATTTTCTTACAATTATTATATACTTGAGAATCTTTTATTTATCACACATGCTTTTCCACCATAAAAATTATTTGCATAAGTTTCTTAAAATTTAAATTTCCTTTGATCCTAAGTTCTAAATGATAGCATGTACTTTAATTATATTTTTTGTCAAATCCTTAGAGCTACATATTTGGCTTTTTTAACTTTGGAAAATGTCCTCCATATAACCTAATTGGCTGGGTGAGTTCTCATTATCAATTCTATCAACCAAACCAGACTGACTTTCTGACAGAGAAGTCTGACTTCATTTTTCAAGTCAAATAAACATGCTAACATGCATCCCTATGACAGCCATCTCTCTTCTGAATTTAGATTCTAAGATAGAAAGATAGATAAGTCTTGGAGCTTTGCCTAGAGCCTATCACTTGGCCAAAATAAGATTCCAGTGCCTTTAGTATCCTTTACTAGTGCCCCCTTTGCTTGCTGTGAGGAGACCTCCCCTTAGGAGCAGCACATTCTTTGATAGTAAGGGGAGAGCAGTGCTGATAAATGGAATTGATAAAAATTGTTTTCACTCTCTCCCCACTACAATATACTTGAATTCAGAGCATCCAGGGGCCAGACTACACTTAGTTCTTTTTTTTTTTTTTAATTGTTTTAATGTTTATTTATTTTTGAGGGGGAGAGGGACTGAGTGTGAGCAGGGGAGGGGCAGAGAGAGAGGGAGACACAGAATCTGAGGCAGGCTCCAGGCCCTGCTCTGTCAGCACAGAGCCTGATGCGGGGCTCAAGCTCACGAATGGTGAGATCACGACCTGAGCTGAAGTGGGATGCTTAACTGACTGAGCCACCCGGGTGCCCCAGGGGTACACTTATTTCTAATGCCTAACTTCATTGTTAAGTAGAAGGAATCCCCTGACAAAAAATGGCTGCCCCTAAACCCAAGCTTTGAATTGTCCTTTTTGGCACTTGCAGATGTTTATACTCTAGAGAATGCACCTTAGAAAAATTCAGGATGGGTGAAAAAAGCCTTTCTTTTGTAAAGGAGAAGAGAATAAATACATCTTTTGGGGAGTGGGGAAGCAGATGTTGGGTAGGAAAGGAAAACCAGCATGATGTACAGACCACTCAGAAACATTCTTCAAGTAGATCAGTTCTAGAAAAGAGTCATATAAAGTTGAGACTTTACAAATTGATTCTCTTAAAACCATGCATCCTATTTTGGTCCTTGCAAAGTTTCATGTACTTCTAGAGGTATGCATACTCCCAGCTAAATGCTGAGCTCAAGGACAGACTTTTATCTGTGAATTGATCCATATTGATCTTTTCAGACACTCACATAAAGGTAATGATTTATATCTGTAGTTTTACATTAAAAAAACATGTACATATGTGATGTGACAAATTTCTCTTGACTAGTGTCATCAGTTACTAAGTTAGTAGATTCTGTTCTCTTCCTATTGACTTGTTTACTTAAGGCAGAAAACAAATATATTCTCAGGGCCAGCCAGCACTGTTTTGGTTTTTTAAAAGATTTTATTTTTAAGTGATCTCTACACCCAGTATAGGCTTAAACTCACAATCCTGAGATCATGAGTTGCATGCTGCACTGACTGAGCCTGGCTAGCAGTGTTTTTTGAATAATTTGTTTTCATGGTATTTTCAACACTTAACAATCAGGAGATTTGATATTAAAACCCAGGTGTACACTTGTTACAAGTTGGAAAATATGGCAAAACTGGACCTGCATGTCTACTTGGCAATAATCAGTTAGACCTTTTAGTTTACATATTTTTTTCTGCCTGGTCTTAGTAGGCATCTACATTTATGACTCCTGATCTTGAGATTGGCTCTTCTCTTTTCTGCTTGATAGTATACTGGAATGTTATTTAACTTAAAAAAATAGATTAAATTGATTGAATTGCTAATTGCTTGTGTTATTTTTTTGAGCATGTCAAGATCTCTTAAAGAGAACAGTTGAATACTAAATCAATATTTTCCTTTAAATTATTCCTAAGCCTTTTTAAAAGAAAGAAATACACATTTTTCTTCTTATGCTTTATTTCCCCTTTCCCTTTTAGCTTGGAACTGCATTGGTTGTGAGGATTAATCTTGAAAGGCTGGGTAGAGCAGTTTAAAACATAATAAGAATAAGAACAAATGCTTAAAGGTGGATCATATGACCTTACTAGAAATAAAAGAAATGCAGGGGCGCCTGGGTGGCTCATTCGGGTAAGCAACTTCAGCTCAGGTCCTGATCTCACAGTTCATGAGTTTGAGCCCCGGGTTGTGCTTCCTGCTGTCGGCACCAGAGCCCACTTAAGATCTGCTGGCCCCCTGTCTCTCTGCCCCTCCCCCCGCAAAGAAATGCAAATGAAGATGAGATAGTTTCCACATATTAAATTAGCAAAATTGTTACTACTCAGTGTTGCTAAGCAGGGAAACTGTCTCTCTTTCTCTCTCTCTCTCTCTCTCTCATCCACTGCCTGAAAGAATGTAATTTAATACAATCTTATTGAGAAGAGTTTCGGAGTGTATATCCAACCATTTAACCAACCATTCCACTTCTAGAAAGGAAATACTTGGTCAGGTATGCAAAAGTAGATGTTGAAAGATGGTTATTACAACATTTCTATAATTATAATCAAAAGAATTGCTTAAATAATTCCAGTATACTAGAATATCAAATAACCATTTAAAATGTTAATAAAGATTCAGCATCAAAATTTGACTTGTAAATATCATGTAACTTAAAGAAGAAAGCCCCATCATTAAAACTGGCAAGTCTAATATTAGTCTTTATTTTTATGTAATATTTTAATGTTTCAACAAAATGCTATTCTCTTTTTTTTTTAATTTTTTTTTTCTTAATGTTTATTTCTGAGACAGAGAGAGACAGAGCGTGAGTGGGGGAGGGGCAGAGAGAGAGGGAGACACAGAATCCGATGCAGGCTCCAGGCTCCAGGCTCCAGGCTCCAAGCTCTGAACTGACAGCACCGAGTCTGACATGGGTCTTGAACTCACGGACCATGAGATCATGACCTGAGACGAAGTCGGTCACTCAACTGACTGAGCCACCCTGGCCCCCCAACAAAATGCTATTCTTTACCTGGTTATTATCAGATGGGTGCTGACTTGCATCAATTTGTCAAGTTCAGGAAACATTAGCTGTCAGCCAGATGGTGACATATTTGATATGAGAAATGTATTTTTGTTACACAAGTAGAATATATTGTCTTCTTTTCTAAGCCAAGACTAATATTTTGTTTCCAAAGGAAAACTCAAACATTTTCCACATTATTCTTTCTGGACAGTTGTAGGTTTTGTTCCAAAAGCAACATTCATAGATTCTCTATTTTTCTTATCAAACTTGAAATAGGCCAGATAGTTTCATGAATCTACTTTGTTTATTTGTTTATTTAATTTTTAAGAAACTTATTTTTTTAGCATGAAATCTTATTTGGTATTTATTACTATGAAATTTTCATTTTGGTACAGTAATTGGTAGCAAAACTAATATTGTTATTCTAGAAAGATCTTCATTTAGGCTTTGTTGAATCTTGGTAGAGACTGACATTTTCCACAAATGGACAATATTTTAAATTAATTACTTTTTCCACCTTTTTATACAAAATGCAAATTCAAACATTGTTCCTGCATTGAATCATTGGTTAGACAAAGCCTTTTTTTAAGTTTTGTATATTTTAACAGTTCCATAGACTCTTTGCAAAGTGATTTAAAAAGTAGAATATTTCATATTGATTATAATTTGATGTCACTCAGACTCAATATGCATTTAGAAATATAAATGTTCATGTATAATAATGATGCAATCAAATGGATTAAACACTTTATATGTTGTTACTTAAATCAGAGAAAGAATATATTTTTATTGTATGTGAAGCTTCCAAATTTAATGCGAATTTCTCATAAGATTAATGTGAACTAACACCCCAATTTCTTGTTTCTTATGTTTAAGAACATGTTATTTAAAGTTCTGTTTACTTTCATAGCTCATTCTTCATATGTTTTGAGTAAGATTATTTATGTTTACCATCTCATCTACTTTTTGAAATATTTTTCCTACAGTTATGCAGAAGGCATGGAGGGAAAGAAATCCTCCAGCTCGAATCAAAGCAGCCTATCAAGCTTTAGAATTAAACAATGAGTAAGTTTGAAATATATGGAAAGTAAGTTTGTTTTGAAGGAAACCCAGGCAAATGATTTTATGTTATCTTTTGTCTGTTCCTAAAACACTTGGAGTCATTACCAGTCCCCTTATTTTGCATACTAGAGAGAAATTTTGCAGTGTTCACATCTGTACTTTGCTTCCTAAATTACAAGCTTATCTATGCTTTTGAATAGAAATTATCCTAGAAATACTTTTTAAATGGAGAATGCTGAACTAATTGGTTATATACTTGATAGTTAAAGAGTACTAAAATACTTATGCCACCTGTATTAATTTTGTTTTTCATTTAAGTCATTCATTTAAAGCATTCATTCAGTCCTGAGAACTTTAGTTGCTAATGGGATTGGAGGCATGAGAAGAGGATTCAAAATAAATGATATGTAGCTCTAACTTTTTTTCATGTTAAGAACATTTATTTTTTATAGCTCTTTGTATCAACTCTACATTTTGAAAAGGCAAAATGTAAAATCATAATATTTAAGTGGGGCAGATCAGTAAGTGTTAATCTGATACTGAATTAATGCCAGGAATAAAAATACAGCCCTAGTCAGGGTTAATCAAGAAATGCTTCCTGAATAACGTGAATTTAACATTGTCCCCTGTATCCTGCAACAAGATATATTATCCTTATTAAGAAGACCTTTCCAAGGTGGAGCAAAATCACAGTGTGGGGAACTCCAAAAGCAGTGAATCAGCTTTATTGAAACCCTAGAAACTAATCAAAAGTTTATAACATCCTGGAGAATGCATAATCAATTTAAAAAAACAGCCGAATTTCTATAAGAGAGCATTGTGGTGTTTTAACTTACACTGACCCCATCCCCCACTCCGTAGCTCAGTGGGGCAGCCTTGAAGACAAAAAGTCTTCATTTTGGGTATAGGTTCCAACTACCAGAGGAAGTGGAATGGATTTTATTCTTAAAAAATTGTGGTTGTTTATTTTGACCTGTCTGGTGTTCCCTGAAGGACCAACTTAAAAGGCTTGTCTTTATTTGGGTTAATTCTGAACTCTCCCAGCATTGACACAGCTACACTGGGGGGCATTTGTTGAAAACGTTTAAAGGCAAATGCATTAGTCCCTGCTGCCCTGGGGGCAAGGGATAACAGCTGGGGCAAACAATAGACAAATCAGAAAGCTTGTGAGGAAAGGTTGGGGAATTAGATACTTTAGGAAGTAAAGGCTTTCAAAAGCTCTCACATATTCCTGGGAATCTCAAACGTCCCACATATACCTAAGGTTGGGCATATGCTCAGAAAAAACTTAAGAAGGCCCTAAGCTCTGTCTAAATTTCAGGTTCTGCACAAACAGAAAGTAAAGGCTAAGGCAGAATTGTATGCCTGACTGAATGTTGAAGGTGTGCCCCAACACACAGAACCAATCTGCAAAGACTTGGTTTTCTTGTTTTGTTTTTGGTTCCAGGTATTTAAGGCAGTCTCTATCACATCACTGGCTGATAAATCAGGCAACAGAGCAGAGGCTTCACTGGTCATATATGATAAAGAATACAAACTTCATAAAATTCAGAAAAGTCACTAAGCAAGTAAACAACTGCAACAGGCAACAACAGCAAGCCACGGGGAGGAGGGGGAAATCTGATTTCTAGAGTTGCTAGATTATGATATTCAAAATTTGTAGTTTTCAACAGAAAAATTACCAGACATAGAAAGAAACAAAATATATCCCATACAAAGAAAAGAAAGGAAAGGAATGGAGACTGTTCTTGAGGAAACCCAGACTTTGGACTTTCTAGATAAAAACTTTAAATCAAATATTTTCAATATGCTCAAAGAGGTAGAGAAAGCCATGTACAAAGAACAAAAGGAAATCATGAGAAGAATGTTTCACCATTAGAGAATATCAATAAAGATCCCGAAATCTAGAAAGAAATCTAAGGACAAAAGTAGAAATAAATCTAGAAACAAAGACCAAGAAACTCAGTGAACCCCAAGTAAGATATAATCAGAGACATTCACATTGAGACCATAGACAAGGGGAGATTACTGAAAGCAGCAAAAAAGAAGTGACTCATCATGTATGAGGGATCCTCAATAAGATTAACAGCTGATTTCTCATCAGAAACCATAGAAGCCAGAAGGCAGTGGGATGACAAAGTCAAAATTCTGAAAGAAAGAAAACTGTTAACTACAGACTCTATATCCAACAAACCTGTCCTTCAAAAATGAAGGGGAAATTAAGACATTCCCAGATGAACAGAAACTGAGAGTTCATTGCTAGTAGACCTGTAATTATGCAAAATGCTAAAAGGAGTTTTTCAGGCTGAACTTAAAGGACATTAGACAGTCTTGACTCTACACAAAGCAACAAAGAACACCAGTAAAAATAATTTCATAGGCAAATATAAAAGTTAATATATTTTGGGTTTGCAATTCTTTTTTTTTTCAATATGACTTAAAAGACAACAATGTAAATAATTATAAATTTATGTTAATGGACGTACAGTATATAAAAATGTAATTTGTGACAATAACAGCATAAGGTGGGGGGGAAGGAGCAAAATTTTGTATACTATAGAAACTAGGTTAGTATTAATTGAAACTAGATTGCTGTAAATTAAGAAGTTAAATATAGGGGTGCCTGGGTGGCTCAGTCGGTTAAGCGTCCGACTTCAGCTCGGGTCACGATCTCGCGGTCCGCGGGTTCGAGCCCCGCGTCGGGCTCTGGGCTGACGGCTCAGAGCCTGGAGCCTGCTTCTGATTCTGTGTCTCCCTCTGTCTCTGCCCCTCCCCCGTTCATGCTCTGTCTCTCTCTGTCTCAAAAATAAATAAACGTTAAAAAAAAAAAAATTAAAAAAAAAAAGAAGTTAAATATAATTGTTAATTGTTAATCACCTAAAAGTAACTAAAAAACATAGTAAAAGAAGTGACAAGGAAATCAAAATGGTATGCTAGAAAATACCTAACACAATTACTTCAGGAAATAAGGACAAAAAAGGACATATAGAAAACAAATAGGAAAATAGTAGAAACAAGTACTTCCTTTCCATTAACTACTTACATGTAAATAGATGAAACTCTCCAGTTAAAGGCATTTTTTGGCAGAATGGATTTAAAAAATACTTAAATCATATGCTGTCTATAAGAGACTCATTTTAGACAGACACAGAGAAGTAGAAAGTAAAATTATGGAAAAAGATTTTCATGCAAATAGTAACCAAAAGAGAGCTGCAATGGCTAAACCAATATCAGACAAAATAGAGTTTAAGACAAAAAATATTTTTTAAAATTTTTTAGTGTTATTTTTGAGAGTGGAGGGGATGGGCAGAGAGGGAGGAGGCCAGAGGATCCAAAGCAGGCTCTGTGCTTACACGGAGAACCCGATGTGGGGCTTGAACTCATGAACCATGAGTGACCTGAGCCAAAGTCAGACAATTAACCAACTGAGATGCCCCAAGACAAAATTTTTATGAGACAATTACATTATCTAATGATAAAAGAGGTTCAGTTTATTAAGAATACACAACAATTTTAAACTTACATGCATCTAATAACAAAGCCCCAAAATATATGAAGCAAAAACTGACAGAATTGAAGGAAGGTAATAGACAGTTCAACAATAATAGTTAGAAACTTCAACATGCAATTTCAATAATGGATAGAATAATTAGACAAAAGATACACAATGAAATGAAAGACTTGAAGAACACTATAAACTAATTAGACCTAACACATCTGTATAGTACTCTACCCAACAGCAGTGGAATACATGTTCATCTCAAGTGTACATGGAACATTCTCCAAGATGCATCACATATTATGATATAAACAATTCTCAATAAATTTCAAAACATTAAAATTATATAAACTATTCACTGCAACCGTATTTTCTAATAAAATTAGAAATCAATACCAAGGAAATCTGGAAATTCCACAATATTGGAATATGTGGAAGTTAGACAAGTTTTAACCAATGAGTCAAAGAATAAATCACAAGGAAAAAATCAGAAAATACTTTGTGATGAGTGAAAATGAAAGCACAACATACCAAAACTTATGAGACACAGAGAAAGCAGTGCTCAGAGAAAAATTTATAGCTGTAAACACTTGCATTAATAAAGAAAAAAGATCTCAAATTAATAACTTAAACTTTATACCTTTCGTAACAAATGAGAAGATGGGAGCGCCTAGGTGGCTCAGTTGTTTCAGCAACCGACTTTGGCTCAGGGCATGATCTCACAGTTCGTGGGTTCAAGCCCTGTGTGGGGCCCTGTGCTGAAAGCTTAGAGCCTGGAACCTGCTTTGGATTCTGTGTCTCCCTCTCTCTCTGCCCCTTCCCCACTCCTCTGTCTCTCTGAAAATTAAATAAACATTAAAAAAAATTTTTTTAATGGGATGGGGGATGGGCTAAATGGGTAAGGGGCATTAAGGAATCTACTCCTGAAATCATTGTTGCACTATATGCTAACTAACTTGGGTGTAAATTTAAAAAATAAATAAAAATTTAAAAAATGAAAAAAAGAAATGAGAAAATGAAGAGCTAACTAAACAACAAACAGAAGGCAGTAACAAAGATTAGAGTGAGATAAACAAAATAGAGTAGAAAAAAAGAATGAAGCCAGAGGTTGGTTTTTTAAAAGATCAACAAAATTGACAAACTTTTTAGGTAGACTAAAAAAGAGATAAGACTCAGATTACTAAAACTAAGAATGAAACTGAGAACATTACTACTGACCTTATAGAAATGAAAAACATAAGAGAATTCAGTGAACAATTATATGCATACAAATTAGGTAAATGGACACATTTCTAGCAACACAGTACCAAGACTGACCCAAGATGAAATGGAAAATCTGAATAGACCTGTAACAAGTGAAGAGATGGAATCAATAATTTAAAAACTTCCAAACAAAGGCAACCAGGACTAGATCCCTTCACTGGCAAATGCTACCAAGCACTTGAAGAAGAAATAACACCAGTTCTTAAACTCTTCAAAGAAATAGAAGGGAAGTAACTCTTCCTAACTCATTCTGTGTAGGCAGTATTGCCCTCATACCAAAATCGAACAAAGACATCACAAGAAACAAAAACTATAGGTTAATGTCCATTATGAATACAGATGCAGAAATCCTCACCAAAATACTAGCACGGAAAATCCAGCAGCATGTCAGAAGAATTATATACCATGAACAAATGGGATTTATCCCAAGAAGGCAAGGGTGGTTTAAAATATGAAGATCAGGAGCTCCTGGCTGGCTCAGTCAGAAGTGCACGTGACTCTTGATCTCATGATGCGTTTGAGCCCCTTGTGGGGTGTAGCGATTACCTAAGTAAATAAAACTTAAAAAAATATGGGGGCACATGGGTGGTTCAATTAGTTAAGCATCCAACTCTTGATTTCAATTCAGGTCGTGATCTCACAGTTTCTGAGTTTGAGCCCATGTCAGTCTCCATGCTGATGGTGTGCAGCCTGCTGGAGATTCTCTCTCCCTCTCTCTCTGCCCCTCCCCTGTTCTCCCTCTCTCTTTCTCTCAAAATAAATAAACTTTTTTAAAAAATATGAAAATCAGTCAATGTAAGATACCACATTAATAGAAAAAAGAATGAGAACCACGTGGTCATCTCTATTGATGCAGAAAAGGTATTTGACAAAATCCAACACCATTTTATGGTAAAAACACTAAAAAAAAAGGACAGGAATGGAAGGAAACTTCCTTAAATTGCCACTTCCTGCCACTTCTATTTAAGGTCTGGACTGGACTGGAAGGGTTAGCTAGTGCAATTTGGTAAGAATGGGGGAGAAATGGCTTCCAAATCATAAAGGAAAAAGTAAAACTTTATTCACAGATTACATGATCTTATGCATAGAAATCCCAAAGAATCCACACACAAAAAAACTGGTAGAGCTAACAAAAGAGTTCAACAAAGTTATTGTCTATAGGACATAAAGAAAACAAATAGGAAATGGCAGAAACAAGTCCTTCTTAATGTCTGTCATATATCTATACACTAATAGTAGATAGTCTGTAAAAGAAATTTGAAAAACAATTCCATTTATAATAGCATCAAAAATGGTAAAATATTTAAGGATTAAATTTAACCAAGGAGTGCAAGATTGGTACACTAAAAATGATGAAGTATTTTTGAAAAAGTTAAAGAAGACTTAAGTAAATGGAAAGACATCCCATGTTCATGAATTGGAATACTTAATATTGTTAAGATAACAGCACTCCTCAAGCTGATCTTCAAATTCAGTACAATTCCTGTCAGGATTTCAGTAGCCATGATTATGAAATGGACCAGCCGATCCTAAAATTCACATGGAATTGTAAGAGCCCTCAAAGCCAAAACAATCTTGAAAAAGAATAAAGTTGGAGAACTCACTTCCTGATTTCAAAACTTACTATGAAGCTGCAGTAATTAAATAAAGATAGACATCTAGGTTGATGGAATCAAATTGTGAGTCCAGAAATAAACCCATGCATTTATGGCCAATTGATTTTTGTGCCAGCACCATTTTTAAAAAATGTTTATTTATTTATTTTGAGAGAGAGAGAGAGTGAGCAGGGAAGGGCAGAGAGAAGGGAGAGAGAGAATCCCAAGCAGGCTCCATGCTGTCAGCCTAGAGCCCAATGTGGGGCTCACTCTCACAAACCATGAGATCATGACCTGAGCCAAAATCAAGAGTCTGACACTTAACCAGTTGAGTCACCCAGTGCCCCTGACAAGGTTGCCAAGACCATTGCGTGGGGGAAAGAATAGTCTTTTCATTAAGTGATATTGGGCAAATGGATAACTACGTAAAAAAGCAACCCTTACATCACATCGTAAACAATTAAAAATTAATCAAAAACCTAAATTTATGAGCTAAAACTATAAACTCCTAGAAGAAGACAGGGGCAAATTTTCAAGACTGGATTTGGCAATGGTTTCTTAGATATGACACCAAAAGCGCAAGCAACAAAAACAAAAACAAATTAGATAAATTAGACTTCATCAAAATTAAAAGCTTTTGTGCATTGAAGGATACTATCAAGAAAGTGAAAAGACAACCCACAGAATGAGAGAAAATGTTTGCAAGCCATATTTGATGAGTCTGGCATTCAGAATATATCAAGAGCTGTTAACAACTCAATAACAAAAAGATAACCCAATTAAAAATAAACAAAGGATTTGAATAGACATTCCTTCAAAGAAGATATATAAATGACCAATAAGCACATGTAAAGGTGGTTGACATCATTCATCACTAGGGAAATTAAAATGAAAGCAACAATGAGATGTCCCTTCACAAGATGGGTATAACAAAAACCTCCAGAAAATACCAAATGTTTGCAAAAATGTGGAGAAATCAGAACCCTCATACATTGCAGGTAGGAATGTAAAATGGTATAGCCACTGTGGAAAACAGTTTGGCAGTTTGTCAAAAAGATAAAACTAGAACCATCATATGCCCAGCAGTTCCACAGCTAGGCATACGCTGAAGAGTACTGAAAGCAGGTGTTCAAACAGAAACTTTTAAACATGTTCCCAGCAGTATAATAGCCTCAAACTGGAACCAACCCAGATGGCCATCAGGTGATGATGAATGGATAAACAGAATGTGGTGTATCTATACAATGGAATATTATTCAGTCATAAAAAGTAGTGAAATACAGCCACATGCTACATGAATGAATCTTGTAAATATATTGAAAGTCTGTGGATGACATACTTTAAAATGGCTAATTTTGTGATGTGAATTTTACATTAATTTAAAAAAAAAGCAACACTCCTAATAATTCTTTCAATATTCATAAAGTTAATTTCTGTATTAACATGTCCATTAAAAATATTTTTGAACAAATACAAGAAAGCTCTGAGAGGAAAGAACTTCTTTTTATCATATAGCTATGCTATAATTTAAAATTATATTCATATTTTGATTCTACTCCATCAATTTATACCTATCTAGATCTTTTAAAAGTGCTTTTATTTTGTTATTTAAAAGCATTTGAATTATGTTTAGAATGGCAGTTTGGAAGCCTAGCGTTTAAAGCAGCAATATATCTAACGCTTCAGAGAAATCTAATATAATGTAATAGCAAAATGTCTGTTGATGAGTGAAATTATCATATAGTCAATTTAGTGTAGTATTTGAAGGATGCCGAAATAGTCCAATTTCCATTTGATACGTTCAAAAGATCCTTCTTGTCCCCAGTTGTTTGATAGTTACCTTGCCATCATTTTTGTTTTATGCCTGGTCTTGTAGTTTTACCAACAATTTCTCTTCCTAAATACTGTTCAATAAAAACATAACATGATCCATATAAGTAACTTTAAATTTTCTGGTAGCCAGATTTAAAAAGTAAAAAGAAATAAGTGAAATTAACCTAAATAATATATCTTCTTAAGCTGTATTCAAAATATTAAAATATTATTTTAATGTATAATCAATATATTTTTTAAACTTTTAAAGTATTTTATATTCTTCCAAGTCTTCAAAAGCCATTGTGCACTTTGCACTGACCTCCCATCTCAGTTCAGATTAGACACACTTCAAGTGGTCAGTAACTACATGTGGTAATGACTACAGTACTTGACAGTGCAGGCTTAGATAACTAGCATATTATCTCCAGGAGAGATTTACTTGCTGTTTCTGGAAATGGAAACTTTTTCTCTTTTTTTGCCCCCAAACAAGTTAATTTCTCTTTATTAGCCAGCTTTTGACTTAATTGATACAAAGAGAAATCTTTGTGTTTCAGTAGGGTGAAGAAACTTAGAGTGAGTGTGGGTGTGACAAGTATGAGCAACAGTGCAGGAGGAAAGACTAGAATTCAGACCAAGGGAGTTTTGCCACAACATGATTGTGGTTAAGTCTAAGAGAGGATGGGGTAGCATGCAGAAGGAAGGCTCAGGGTTGGGAAAAAGGGCTATTTCTGGAATGATCGGTTTCTAAGTCATATGTTAAAAGTGCCTAGTTGGCTGTGGGACTTTCTTCTCAATCTTCACCATCTTCCATACCTGCCGTCATTAGATCGATATTAACAGTATAGAGTGGCTAAGAGTAGGCATGACCACTAGAATGCATAGTCCCTTGAACTGCTTTCTACATAATTCTTTATATATCTTTCTTACCCCTTTCCCAAAAGAAAAATATGGGACAAACAGAGAATGGATATAGAAGTAAAATAGAAAATAAAGAGGAGAAAGGTAGGAAAGGAGAAAAATTGCAGAAACACACAAAAAATATACCAATATACCCCTAATAAATTATAAAGTACTGAGTGAAGTTTTCTTTTTTTCCTCCAAGAGATGGAAAGTCTAGGTAAAGGTAGGGAAATGTGATGCAGAACAAAGGGACATATCCAAGAGAAAATACTTGCCTTAACCATTTTACTTAAAATTGCCTTACTTGCTTTCTTCATAGCTGTGCCACTGCATATGTTCTACTGGCTGAGGAAGAAGCAACAACTATTGTGGATGCTGAAAGGTTATTTAAACAGGCACTCAAGGCAGGAGAGACAATTTACAGGCGGTCACAGCAGTGCCAGCACCAAAGTCCTCAGCACGAAGCTCAACTGAGTAAGCAAATCTGAACTGATTTTACCTTTTAGCTCCTGAAATTGGCTCATTTATGTTTAAGACACAAACAACAATAAGTAAAAAAACAAAAACAAAAACACACACAAAAAAATCCTTACTATTTCGAGGTTAGCTTCTTTTCAGAAGAGATAGCTAATGTATTCATAATGTCTACAAGCCAGCAAGACAAATATGCATTAGCTAGAGAATGCTTACAGAAGGGAACAGATGTGCTCTGGATATTGAGAGATGTGCTGCTCTTAGACTTAACAGTAATTTATTTCACGTGAAAACTGGGTTGGTCATTGGAGAAATACAGCTCAAAAATATTCAAGATTCAGGAGACCATTCTAGTAACGATAAGCAGGTATTACCTTTATCCTCACCCTTAACCCAAGCAATGGTGAAAATACATCATTTGGTTTGCTCTTCAGACTGTATGTATCTCCACAGAGTGCCAGGGAGTCACCCCTTTGGTATAAAAATTCAGCCTTACCCTTGGCATTGATTCTTTCTTTGACTTTTCTCTATGATGTGTTTGAGAGCATATGGGCCATAGCAACTGAAATTCCTTCCACTCTTAGGGATACTCTCTCAGCTGTGATTGAGATACTTCCACCAAAGATGTTAGAATCTGTAGTGCTGTTGCTTCCTGCTATTTTTTGTGGCCAGAGCATTTTAGTTTAATGATTTTGGCAGATTATGGGCAATAAATTGAAATATGTTTACATAATGTATTATCTGCTAGCAGTTAAGTTCTAAATCTTTTGTTTGTGGAAATTAAAATTTGGATAATGTTTTCTCTCCAAACTAAATATTGATGTATACAGTATGTTTCATTAATGTATGTTGTTATGGCACACAACTGTGGGAATATATAATTTTGCAGTCTGGAACTAATGAAACTACATCTGTGAAAAAGCCATGCCATTTGTCTTTGTATAATCTCAAATATGATTATGAGGTACTTACAGAAATATTTGTTAGCTCTTTCTAGAAATAGTTTTATAGTTTGTTAGTTACTAGCTGTTGAGCAAAAGCTCACTCTAGCCATGGAAATTTTGTTTTGAACATATTTTATCAGTTAAAACAATAGAGAATGTTAAAATAATAGGTTGTTTATGCAGAAACTCAATAGGTTAGATTTATTTTTTCTATTTAATGTATATCTTTCTTCTATGTTAATATTAAAATATACTTGTCGAGTATACACAAATTAATTTATAATGTACTCAGATTCCTTACTGTTAGAGGCAAAAGTAATTCTGTATATGTAGAAAGATTTTAAGCTTTTACCATAAAAAAACTTCACACATACACAAAAATAGCATAATGAACTCTCATTCAATGTTCATCACCCAAATTCAATAATCATTCCATTCGGAAACAATTTAATTTTAATTGAAGCTTCCAGGGTAAGCCAATAAAATTAATGGATAATATGTTAATGAAATAGTAGGTCATAATACAAAGTGATAGTTGTGTCATTTTTTTTTTTAAATAGGAAGAGATACGAATGTACTGGTATATATTAAAAGAAGATTAGCAATGTGTGCAAGAAAATTAGGAAGAATAAGAGAAGCAGTAAAAATAATGAGAGATGTAAGTAAATTTGATGATTGGATGTTTATAATTTTTCCTTGAAAAACTGAAAATGTGGTTTAAGTTGCCAGTTATTTTAATGCAAAATCATTATTTTTTAAATGGTAGTCTTTATAACAAGATATTTAGTATACGTACATTTCTTAAGGCTTGAGTCTTCACAGTTTTGTTAAGACACTAAAGAATTTCTACTTAAATGAATCAGATTCAGCTCTGTTGAGTTCCTTTGCTATAATTTTAATCTTTTTTTCCTTTTAATGTACAGCTGATGAAAGAATTTCCTCCTCTTACCATGTTGAACATCCATGAGAATCTCCTAGAATCACTTTTAGAATTACAGGCCTATGCAGATGTTCAGGCTGTCCTAGCAAAATATGATGGTGAGTGATAATTGACTTAGTTGATAGCATGATTAAAATATTTTTTCAATTATGTAATCATAAATATGATTCTGTTCTGGTATTTCTTTGATTTTCTCTTCCTATTCTAAACAGTCAGTATTTAGAATCCATGGATACAGTTATATTAAGTACTTTCTTTATCAGGACTTTTGGGAGCAAAAGCCTGCAGGGAGGAACTTTTCTTCTGTAAAGATTTAGTCATTTGTTTATTCAGCACCCAATAGGAGTGAGGCACTTGGAATACAGTGGTGAATGAGAAGACATGGACTTAGTCCTTGTAGGATTTACAGTTTAGGAAAGGAACATACAGACAAATGAATAGTAGTTGTATTGAAGCATAGTGTGTTAGGTGAGATAATTGGAAAAATATGGGGTGCCGTAGACATAGGATGGTGCCTTATTTGTTTTGGAGTATCAGAGACCGTTAACAAGTTGTATGAGTAATTCAGAATACCATTTTTAAAATGCTTTTTGATTACAAAGTGTAATTTATTTCATATCTGTATAATACTCTTGTGAGGTGGTAGGACAAGTTTTTTTTTTTTTTTTTTTTACTCTTGTTAGTGAAACAAGGAAACTGGAGTTGAAGAAGGTAAGTAATTGGGTAAGGTCTCCCAGCCAGTAAGTGGTAAGCCTGCACTTAAATCCAGGTGTTCCATTTCTTTGTTTACTAGTCTTCCAACAGTAAAAAGTCAGTATGTATTGGCTATTTATTATTATACTAAACAGTGCCAGTTCACCACAAATGGAGTTGGGAGAATTTTTAAGAAGCATAGCATAATGTTTCTGGTCATATCTTTTACTGTAACAGAGCATGTACAAGTCACTTATTCATCCTTGTTCTGTTATAAGTTCCTATCCATTAGTTTGAGAATCCCCATGACTTGCAAAGTTTGAAATGTGTTACCCTTGGAAAGAGAAATTTATTTCTTTGAAACATCTGGAATTCTTAGGAAGTGCTTCACAGTAGTGTAGGCTCACGAAGAAATTTGTGAGAAATTCTTTCCATATGTAATTTATCGGGTACATGGCCTGCTTATGATACTTACATGACCAAGCTTAGGAACCAAATACTAAAAATCAGATAGGACCTGATTCATTCAAAATAAAACTAACAACTTAGATATGCTTCTGTGTTTTCAGTTGATTTTATGATTCCGGAGTTTTTACTGTTCTAGAATCTTGTAGAAGTTAAAGGCAAATTTCTTTCTTTCTTTCTTTTTTTAATGTTTATTCATTTTTGAGAGAGGGAGAGTGCAAGCGGGGGAGAGGCAGAGATTGAGGCGACAGAATCGGAAGCAGGCTCTAGGCTCTGAGCTGTCAAGCCTGATGCAGGGCTTGAATTCACAAGCCATGAGATCATGACCTGAGCCAAAGTTGGACGCTCAACCAACTGAGCTACCCAGGCACTGTACAGATTTATTTCTTTAGTTCTCTATTTGCTGGTATAATTCTGGAATCTAAAACTCAAGGTCCTTGGGGCGCCTGGGTGGCTCAGTCGGCTAAGCGTCCGACTTCAGCTCAGGTCACCATCTCGCGGTCTGTGAGTTCAAGCCCCACGTCGCGCTCTGGGCTGATGGCTCAGAGCCTGGAGCCTGCTTCGGATTCTGTGTCTCCCTCTCTCTCTGCCCCTCCTCCATTCATGCTCTGTCTCTCTCTCTCAAAAATAAATTTAAAAAAATGCTAAAAAAATTTTTAAAAAATTAAAATAAAATAAAACTCAAGGTCCTCAAGTCCTACTTCCCTGATAACATTATTGTGTGCATTCTTTAAGAAAGGATTTATATAACTAATTATATTATAATTCCTGATTAATTTTTTAAATTTTTTTTAAAAAGTCATTTAAGGGGCGCCTGGGTGGCGCAGTCGGTTAAGCGTCTGACTTCAGCCAGGTCACGATCTCGCGGTCCGTGGGTTCGAGCCCCACGTCGGGCTCTGGGCTGATGGCTCAGAGCCTGGAGCCTGTTTCCGATTCTGTGTCTCCCTCTTTCTCTGCCTTTCCCCTGTTCATGCTATGTCTCTCTCTGTCCCAAAAATAAATAAAAAACGTTGAAAAAAAAATTAAAAAAAAAAAAAAGTCATTTAAGAAAATGTAGAAAATACAGAAATATTGTAAGGAGAAAGAATTAAAATCATCTGTTGTATTACCTGCATTTAACTACTATTAAGTATTTCTATTTTTTTAATCTTAGTTTTTCTCTGTGAAAGGTGGAATTTTCAGTATTTCCAGCTATAAGTAAATCTTTTTCCCTGAATACTCCTATGTAAGCATAACATAAATATTTGTTGAGTGCTTTTCACCATTGTGTGAGGGCTTTCACAGACATAATTTAATTTACTCTCTGCTAGAAAAGTATTACTTCTCTATTCTGAGAAGCGAAAACTAAGGTTAAAGGTTAAAGAAGTTGCTACTAGTTCAAGGATGCATAGCTAGTAAATACTAGAATCAGGATTAAAACTCAGGTCTGCATGTCTAACTACATGTCCACATGCTCCTACTACTATGTTGCATCTGTTGATTTTGTATCATGAATTATTCTTATTAAAAATTGTCTTAAGATATGTTTTGTAATTCTTACCTGAGTTGAAAATTACAATTACAGATATAAGCCTTCCAAAGTCAGCAGCAATCTGTTACACAGCAGCACTATTGAAGACAAGGACTGTTTCAGATAAGTAAGTAATGAAAACTACAGTAGTTTAGAAAGACTGCTAAACTCAACATGGGTTCTCCTGCTGTCTGAAAGTTTACTTTATGCCACCTCCCTTTTACAAGAGACCTGCATTAATATATGTGTTCACTAACTGAAAGAAATCCAAACAGGATTCTCACTTTTATGAAAAGGTAATTGCTTCTTCACTTTATGCCATTCCAGCTTAAGGAAAGGTTTGATAGAAACACTCGCAGATAGCAGGGGAAACTGTGTTATGTTTTTCACCACCGACTTTAAACACTGCTTTTTCCTCTCTACTTCCTTTTGAATAACCCTTGATCTTATGAGGCTTCTTACTAGTGTAGTGGAAAAAGCAAGGTTTTTAGAGCTATACTAAACCTGGATTCCAATTCAAAGTCTACTGCATACCAGCTGTGGAACTTTGGGCATGTTAATCAGTTTGAGTCTCTTCCTCTCTGTAAAGTGAGAATAAAGCATGGGTATGTGAGGATTGTGTGTGTTAAATGCTTAAAGCAATGCTAGAAAGGACAGAGAGTAGTTATAATGGTACTGATAAGGTGTGTTGTGGGGAAATAGTTTCATACTATCTGTTCTGAGATTATAATTTCAAGTTATTCTGTTTATCTTTATCCTTTGGGCTGCCCTTAATGAATTTCTCTTTATTCCACAGATAAAATTTTCAGAAACCAACCAAATGGCAACCATTTTTTTCACCTTAGATTACTATGCCTTGATATAAATTAGAATGGAATATTACTCTTTCCTCTCAGTGAAAATTTAATAACAATGTACTTCCATTTCATGAAACTCTCTGGATGTCCCTGTGTAGCATTTTATATTTACTGCCTTTCCCAGAGTGTGCCTTCAATGGACTTCGAAGGCTTTCCTTACCTAAATTTGAGGATTTCCATTGCTTATGCTGCTTTTCTTTATATGTTAAACTAAATAAAGGCTTTACTTTCACGTTTACTAGTTATTTGGCTTTGTCTTTGGCCATCACCAGAAACCCCTGATCCAGGAAGTTAGATTATGATCAAAATCATGGGTTTTTACATTCATTTGTTCATTTCGTGGTTTTCTTATAGATTCTGTCCTGAAACAGCCTCCAGAAGAGGGCTAAGCATGGCAGAAATTAATGCTGTGGAAGCAATTCATAGAGCTGTGGAATTTAATCCTCATGTTCCAAAAGTGAGAAATTTTATGATGAAACTACTACTTTTATTTAAGTTTATCAAATTCATGAAAGTATGTAGACCAAATTTGGGTCTCCATAATTTGAGTCAGAATTGTTTTAGTCTGTTATATTTTGATAGTCACTATAAGGGGGATGTTAAAAGGCATTTAGCAAGGTGAATAGGAGCAGGAGTTCACTCTAGGCTTTGTAATTGCTTTCAAAATAAAATTTGAAATGTATTCACCTAGCTGTTCCTTTTACTTTAGTTATAGAGAAGAAATAAAATGGCATGGTCTTAATAAAAGATCATTCATTTTTCAGATCATTAAATCAAATTTCCTGTTACTGTAAAAGCTTTTTACTTCTAGACAGGTGCCTGGGTTTTTGAACTAGGGATAGACAAAGACTGAAGACAAATAGATTAAAATAATCAATGATAGGAAACAGATGTGGAAGTTCCCAGAAAAACTGCTGAGTTGATGTTTATTTAGTCCCAGATGAAACTATACCCATCTCGTTTGTCTTTATATTATACACCTTGCAGACATACAGATTATTGGTTAATCTTTGTGTCTTATCACCCGAGATTAAATTTGGGGTTTTAAAAGCAATGCTCCATGTTAGGAACTATAGAATATTCAAGAATATATGCATCTGTTACCAAATGTAATTATAACTGTTGGTTCCAGTATAATGTACGTTAATGGAATTTGGAAGCAAGTAAACATTAAAGAGATTAATCTCTAAAAGATAATCTCCAAGAAATTGAAGTTGTAAGTCTCTTAGAGTAAGTATAGAGTTAAGAAAATTACTGAAATTTAAGAATGACAGTCAACAAATATTCTACCATTCTCTTATTAAGTGACACTGGTCCCATAAATTTAAATTTTATTTTTAATTGTATTACATATATATCAAAGTGTAAAAAGCAGAAATGTGGATCTTAATGATTTATTATAAAGCAAATGAGTGAAAACTACCATTGAGGTCAAGAACCACCTTGCCATCCCCCAGAAACTATGCTTCCTTCCCTCCTGCTTAAAGGTAACCACTGTTGTGACATTAATTATGTTCACTTTCTTTTTTTCTTATGTTTTTGGCCTATACTTTTCATTGTTGGCTTTATAAAATAAGTTAGGAGTGGTCTCTGTGTTTTTAAATTCTCTGGAATAATTTGTGTAAAATTAGAATTATTTCTGTCCTAAATAATCGAGAGAATTTGTTGATAGAGCCATCTGATTCTGGAGTTCCTTTGTGAGAAGGATTTTCATTACAAATTTCATTTCTTTAATAGGTGAATTATAAATTTAGTTTCTGTATTCCATAACTATTCAAATTTCTTCATTCTTCTTGTGTTGGTTTTTGTTAAGTTGTATTTTTCTAGGAATTTATTTCATTATAATTTATTGGCATAAAGATTTCATAAAATCCTTTTATTATCTTGTTAATGTTTGCAGGATCAGTTGTGATATCTACTATTTAGTTCTTAACACTGGCTACCATTTTTTTTTTCTTGACCAGATTTCCCAGGGATCTATGAATTTTATTAGTCTCTGCAAAGAACCAAGCTCTGGCTTTGACAATCTGCTCTACTGTTTATTTTCTGGTTCATTCATTTCTGCTCTTTATGGCCTTTCTTCAACTTACTTTGGCTCTATTTTATTATTTTTTATTTCCTGTATCTTTTTATATAGGTACTTAAGTTAACTCATTAGTTTCAGTCTTCCTTCTAATATATTTGTTCAAGTCTATAAACCTCTAAGTACAATTTTAACTGCATACTATAGTAATATTTTGTGTATAATTTAATTCAACATATTTTCTAATTTCCATCTTGATTTCCTCTTTGATTTAGAGATACATTTATTCCATTTGGCTATTTCTTAATTTCCAAACATGCGAAGATTATCTTTTTATCAATGATTTCTAGCATGATTGCATTGTGTCCAGAGAATATACTCTGTATGATTTCACTCCTTTGAAACATTTTTCAGTTCTTGAATTTCTGTTTATTTTTCACATCTCCTTTGCTATTTATAGTTTCTAATTCTCTGCCAAAATTTAAAGTATAGTCTTTTATCTCTGTGAAAATAGTTTAAAGTAGTTATCTTAAAGTCTTTTTCTGATAATCCCCATATCTGGAACTTCTGTGTCTGTTTCTATAATGTGTTTTTTTTGTTCTGCTACATTATGTTCTTCTTGTCTTCTCTTATGCCTGATTTTCTTTGACTATGTATCTGATATTTTACCTGAAAAAATTGTAGAAATAACTTGAAACCTCAGATAATAATATTTTCCTTTGGAGAGGATTTTATTTGCTCTTAGATGCCTAGGAGAAGTAATTAGCAGGACAGAATCACCTTAATTCAGTTTCAGGGATTGATATTTTCTGGTCTACCTAGATGACTAGAAACTGGGCTGTAGCCCGTGAAAGTTTGGGTTTGTATCTGGTTCACCCCTATTCCCAGGATGCAGCCGTTCTGGATGCCAATCCAACCCTGAGAGTTTTACCAGGGCCTTCACTCTTGACATACCTTGAACTCCTGACTTTTGTTCCTTTAGCCTTATAAAACTGGCAGAAAGTTTGAACAGCCTCTTTGCCATCTTGTCCAAAATTGGCAAATGTCTCTATGGTAAAAGAAGCCCCAAATGTGGTTTACTTCTCCAATTTTTGCCTTCTTTAGACTGTGGGCTGCTAATTCCTTACCCTTTGTGAATTCTCTGATGCATTTGATTGGATTTTTAAAAATATTTTGTTCAGCTTTTCTAGTTGTCTGAGAGGGTTGATTTGAATTACCCAGTGTTCCATTACTGGAAGCAGAGGTCTGAAAATAACTCCAAATGAAATGCTCTGTTCTCTCATGCTGCAGAGTGGTTAAGAGCATGGATTCTGCAACTAAACTGCCTATGTTTGAATTCTGGCTCCACTACTTCCTAGCTGTATAACCTTGGACAAGTTACTCAGCTTCTCTCGAGTGACCTCATGTGTAAAATGGGAATAATATTTCTTATCCCTCAGAGTTATTAATTGAGATTAAATGAGTTCATATCCTTCAAGAGCTTAGAAGAAGGCCTGACACACAGTAAACGTTTCAGAAGTGATTTGTATCGTTATTATCCAGGATGGGATGGAAATCTTCCTGTGTGAGAAGATAAGCAATTGTTATTAACCGAACTATTCAAATTAAATACATCACTAAGATGTATAAAAATTTTATTTAATTCTCACTAAGAATAACAAAATATGGACCATGTATACCCTGTAGTTGTGGACTTGGTTTCTGTTTCACAAATCCTCTCATACAAAGTGTATTCTCAGCAGTAACAATTCTGATGATGTGCATTGTGCATTGGTCTTCAAAACTACTGCTGGAGGCACTTGGGTACAAGGGAGGGTAGTAGAAATCCTAGGCATTGCCCTAATTAAATTAAATTGTTGGATAGATAATATATCCAGATTGAATCTGCTCTAGATAATCTATAATGCTTTTAGGGGATACTTTTTTTTATCTTGAACACACACACAAGAAATTAAAGAAGACCTAAATAAATGGAGATATGTTCCATGTTTATGGATTAGAAGACTCAGTATTGTTAAGACCACAGTTGTCTCCAAATCGATCTATGGATTCAATCTAATTCCTATTAAAATCTTATCAGGCTTGTTTGTAGAAATTCACAAACTCATCCTAAAATTGATATGAAAATTCAAAAGACCTAAAATAGCCAAAACAGTTTTGAGAAAGGAGAAAAAAGTTGGAATTCACCCAAATTTATCCAATTTTAAGACATTAAAAAAATTTGTTTTAATGTTTATTTATTTCTGAGAGAGAGACAGAGCACAAGCAGGGGAGGGGCAGAGAGAGAGGGAGACACAGAATCTGAAGCAGGCTCCAGGCTCTGAGCTGTCAGCACAGAGCCAGAGGCAGGGCTTGAACTCATGAACTGTGAGATCATGACCTGAGCTGAAGTTGGATGCCCAACCCAGGTGCCCCAATTTTAAGACATTTTTAAAGCTACAGTAATTAAAATAGTATAATATTGGCATAAATATTGAAATGTAGGTCAATAGAAGACAATAGAGAATCCTGAAACAAACTCACATAATGATCAGTTGATTTTCAACGAGAGTTCCCAAGCAATTCAGTGGGAAAGGATAGTATTTTCTATGGTGCTGGAACAATCAATATGGAGGAACAAAAGGACCCAGACCCTTCCTTCATACCAAATATAAAAAGGAACTCAATATGGATCATAGATCTAAATATAAGAGGTAAAATTATAAAACTTCGAGCTTTGTGACCTTAGGTTAGGCAAAGATTTCTTCAAAATCATGCTCCATAAAAGAAAAAATTGATAAATTGGACTTCTTAAAACATTTGCTCTTCAAAAGACATCATTAAGAAAATGGAAAGCCAAAGACTGGGGGAAAACATTTGCAAGTCATATACTGTTGAAGTTCTGTATCCAGAACTCAGAAAGAACTCTTACAACTCAATAAGAGGACAAAAAACTTATTTAAAACATGAGTAAAGGAAAAAAAAAATGGGTAAAGGATTGAATAGTCACTTCACCAAAGAAGATATATGTATAGCTAATAATCACATCAGAAGATAGCATCATGGGTCATTGGGGAAATGCAAATTAAAAGCACAATATGGTACTACTTTATACCCACTCAAATGGCTATACTCACAAAGACCAACAAAATCAACTGTTGGCAAGAATATGAAGAAACTGTGTACATTCCTGCTAGGTATATAAAATAGTATAGCTACTTTGGAAACAATTTTGCAGTTAAACATACACTTGCCATATGACCCATCCATTTCATTCCTAGGTATCTACCCAAGAGAAAGGAAAACTTAGGTCTACACAAAGACTTGTGTGCAAGTGTTAATCGTAGTATTATGCACAATAGCCAAAAACATGAAACAGTCAAACACAAGTAAATGAACAAGTAAATTGTAGTATCTCCATGTAATGGAACACTTCTTAGTACTAAAAAGGAGCAAACTATAAGTACATATAACAACATAGATGGACCTCCAGTGCTTCATGCTTAGTGAAAGAAACCAGACACAAAAGACAACATATATGATTTCATTAATATGAAATTTCTCAAGCAGGGAAGACTGTAGACAGAAAAGCATATCAGTGTTTCCCTGGAGCTGAAGTAGAAGTATGGATTGACTGCACACAGACATGAGGAAACTTTTGGTGGTGATGATTGCACAACCATACAAAGTTACTAAAAATCTTTGAACTGTATACTTACAATGATGAATTTTGTGTCTCAATAAAACTACAGTGTATAATTTAAATATAACCATATTCAACTAGTATATATTGTGTATATACTTTAACCTTAAAAAAATTTTTTTTTCAATGTTTATTTATTTTTGAGAGAGAGAAAGAGAGAAACAGAGTGCAAGTGGGGAAGGGATAGAGAGGGAGACACAGAACCTGAAGCAGGCTCCAGGCTCTGAGCTGTCAGCACAGACCCCGACATGGGGCTTGAACTTATGAATGACAAGATCCTGACCTGAGCTGAAGTCAGCTGCTTAACCGACTGAGCCACCCAGGTGCCCCTATACTTTAACATTAAGTCATTTTTATCTGTAGGTAGAAATTTACATATGTCCCCTCAACTAAATGTCAAAGCCAACTCTATCAAAATATCCAACTATCTCACGGTTCAGGAGTTCGAGCCCCACATCAGGCTGTGTGCTGACATTGTGGAACCTCCTTGAGATTCTCTCTCTCTCTCTCTCTCTCTCTCTCTCTCTCTCTCTCATACCCCTCCCCTGCTCGCACTGTCCTGTCTCTCTCAAAATAAATAAATAAATGGGGCGCCTGGGTGGCTCAGTCCGTTAGGTGCCCGACTTCAGCTCAGGTCATGATCTCATGGTTTGTGAGTTCGAGCCTGCTTCGGATTCTGTGTCTCCCTTTCTCTCTGCCCCTCCCCCACTCACGCTCTGTCTCCCTCCATCTCTCAAAATGAATAAACGTTAAAAATTTTTTAAAAATAAATAAACTTAAAAAAAATCCACCTAAGTAGAGTGGTGCTATAACCTTACATTACTGTTTGTGGATATACACTTTAACCTGGATATTTTCAAACAGGATAATTATTTTTTTTTTTTTTTAGAGAAATTTTAAGGTCCAACAACTTGGATAATATCCCACTTAAATAACATTAGTATTATATGAACTAGAAGAGCTCTGGTATTTAAGGCTGTTTTTGTGAGGGATTTACAAGTTATGAAGTATGTACAGATTCAGATTTTCTTCCACCCCCACTTATGCTCTCTATCCCTGCCTCTCAGCCTGAAGCCAAAAAAAAAAAATAAAGGCTTTAGAAATTTTCTTCCTCAGGGCACCTGGGTGGCTCCGTCGGTTAAGCGTCGGACTTCGGCTCAGGTCATGATCTTGCAGTCCGTGAGTTCGAGCCCCGCGTTGGGCTCTGTGCTGACAGCTCAGAGCCTGGAGCCTGTTTCAGATTCTGTGTCTCCCTCTCTCTGAGCCTCCCCCGTTCATGCTCTCTCTCTGTCTCAAAAAAATAAATAAACATTAAAAAAAATTTTTTTTTAATTTTCTTCTTCAAACTTAAGCTGTGGGTTGTAATAACTTATTTACCCTAATGAACAATGACCTGTAAGTAACTAAGTAAATTAATTAATCTTTTATTCTTAAAAATTTGTTATGCAAATTTGCCAAATGTTATATGACTTTTACCAGTAAGATGACATAGGATGAAGCTGTTTTAGCAGGAAAGATTTTTGGGCAACTTTCCATAGAACTACAACAGAAATGACTGTAGGTCTCAGACTGTGCAGTTTGTTAAAGCTGGAAACTATTAGAAACGCAGTAGAAAGAGATCACATAAATCTCTTCAGGCTATGCATTTGCTTTAGATATCTCATTAATATTGATTGTACAGATTTTTTTAATCTACTGAATGAATTTCTGTGTACAGTAACTATGATAGTAATAGCAAAAAATTAAAACAATGTGTTTTCATGGTTTTTGACTTGTTCTTTATTACTTAGCTATGGTTTTGGTTCAAAATTTTTTTTAGTTACCAAACAAGAAAAAGATTGTGTATCTTTCAGCTACTATAGAAATTGTCAAGGGCGCTCGGGTGGCTCAGTTGGTGAAGTGTCTGACTTCATCTCAGGTTATGATCTCATGGTCTGTGAGTTCAAGCCCTGTGTCGGGCTCTGTGCTAACAGCTCAGAGCCTGGAGTCTGCTTCGGTTTCTGTGTCTCCCTCTCTCTCTCTGCTCCTCCCTACCTTGCACTCTGTGTGTCTCTCTCTCTCTCAAAAAATAAATAAACATTAAAAAAAAGAAAAAAGAAAATGTCAGGCTTTTTTTTTTCTTTTTTTAAGGATGGAACACGTTTCATACCTTCTGATTATTCATGATAGCCCCAAACTGGAAACAACCCAGATGTGCATTAACAAGTAAATGGACAAATTGTGATATATTTATTCACTGGGATACTTTTCAGCAACAAAAAGAAAGAACTGATACAAGTAAACTATGGATAAATCTCAAGAATATAATGTGTACAAAAGAGTACATACTGAATGATTCTACTTATGTGGTGTCGAAATATGATCTGGGCTGGTAGATATTAGAACAGTTGTTGCCTCAGGTAGTCAAGGTAGGGAATTAACTGGAAAGGAGAACTTTCTGGGGTGATGGAAATGTTCTGTGTCTTCATTGGTGTGTGGCTTGTCTACATTTGTCAAAACTCATCAAATTGCATGCTTAAGATACGTGCATTTTACGGTACATCAGTAAAGGTAAAAGAATCTGACTCAGCATGGAAAGCACTGTCAAAGTATCATGCCTTCTGATTAAATGCGTTGATATATATGAAGCACTTAACACAATGTCTGAGTGTCAGGCAACAGTACTGATCATGGTGATTATTGCTTTATTACACCTCCATTACCATTTTTGCTTCCTGTTTAAGCTGTTCCTCTATGAACTCTTTTTCTTAGGAGTATTACTTTAGTGCTCATGGCCTTAGCATGTGTCAGATTTGGGGATTCTTTTGTTGAGATGAGGTAAAAGTGAAGATATTGAGACAGCATTAACTAATTTGAATTAGTTAATACCCTGAAGATAATTTGCATCTTGTAGTAGAAGCTCTTGGGGGAAGAGAACATTTAAAAACAAAACAATAACAATTTGAGTACATGTTTCAGAATATGTTATCTGTAGCTTTGAAAAGTTATTAGTTCTTATTTTATAACAAAAGCTGTTTTGTGTTTTCAAGAAACCAGACCATGCCTGGAGGCTTCTTTAAGTGCAAGGGGAATTTTAAAAATAAATTGATACAGAAAAGGTAAAATTCATTTTGGTTGATCAGAAATTGAAGTATGTAGGATGTTCTGAGTCCCATCCACTAATAGAAGATACCAGCTCTTTAGCAGCAAGCTCACATTTCTTTTTTCTTTTTTCTTCTTCTCCTCCTCCTCTTTCTTCTCCTCCTCCTCCTTCTCCTCCTGCTTCTTCTTTTTAATTTGATAGAGCATGAACAGGGGAGAGGGACAGAGGGAGGGAGGGAGTGAGAGAGAGAGAGAGAGAGAAAGAGAATCTCAAGCAGGCTCCATGCTCAGGGTGAAGTGTGATGTGGGGCTCAATCCCATGAAGCTGGGATCAGGACCTGAGCTGAAATCAGGAGTCGGACGCTGAGCCAACTGAGCCACCCAGGCGCCCCTCAAGCTTACATTTCATTGGTCAGATTACCTATATTATAGCAGCATATACAAAAGATGAGAGGGAAACAGGCACTTGATTGAGACTGAGTGGCATAGCGGTAGTAAAGGGAGAAATGGGGAAGTGGTGTTGAAGTCCATGACCCAAAGTTAGGGCACAGTGAAGGCTTTGCCTTTCTGTTATGTTATGGTGTGGTCTAGGTGGAAGAGTTGATCTAGAAAACACTTCTCTCTAGAGGTACTGCTCTGTAGGATGATGTGGAAAGAAGTTTTCCCTTGGCAAATGCCCTCTCTAGTCTCCCTTCCCTCTCCTTTCAATAGAATATCACTTTCCCTTTGCTCCTGAGACTGCTAGGAGTGTTATATTTTCTTTCAGTTTATTCATACAGCTGTTCTGTTTACTTTCTATCTGGGAACTGTCTTTAGTCTTCCCCCAATACACATCAATGTGGACTCTTTGCACTCACCCTGCCTGTCCAATCTCATAGAATGTGCACTGAGAAAACTAATTGCAGAGATAAATTGGTTCTTGATGTGCATGACTGATCAAGAGCAAAGTACCTTAATTTCAGATGCCTTCAGAGAGATTTTTCTTTAACCTCTGCTTTTAAGAAGAAGATTATAAAGCATTATCATTACTTCAGGTCAGAATTATATTGCTTTGGTCAAAAGCTGTTGTAAGATTTACAAAGTAATAGAAACAAAGTAATCTAAAGATAAATTATAAAGATCAAAGCAATTCAAAGTTAAAGTGAATTTGAGTGTAAGCATAGGTATGGTTTTAGATTTAAAAAAACCATACATTATTATGTCTTTTTTAAAACTATTTATAGCTATTTATAAGCTATTTTCCAAAGTAGCTTTAATTTTTTATTTTTATTTTTAGGAAAAAGCAAGAGACTTGAATAGTCATCTGAGTATATTGTCAATAGTTGAATACAAATTGTTCCTACAATTTCTGATTTGTTCCAGATAGAACAGTAAGGTGACTCCAAGGTAATATGGAAGGTCCTGCAGCATAGTATAGTAGGTACCGGCCTTGGTTTATGTCTTTTATTATATTTTATTTGCTGATAATTTCCAAACCTGTATCTTATAAATCTGGCTTCCTTCCTTGTCTATAAACTTGTGTTTCTATCTGGTTGTGGAAATTTTTACCTGGATATCTGGTTGGTACATCAGCCTCTTCAATATGTCTCAAACTGAATTTTTAAAATTTTATTTATAAGTTTCTTCTCCAACTTGCCTGTCCTAACTTATTATTATAATTTGGTTTATGGCTTCATTATCATCTTCTCATCATTAATCTTTACTTCTGCCCTTTCCAAATTACTAACTCATATTATAACCTTTGAAATGTCTTTCAGGTCTAGTCACCTACTCCATTCCCTTTGTCACTGACCAGTGTTTGTCTTCACTACCTGTTCTTTAAAACATTATCATTGTTGCTGTAAAAGTAATGAGTGCTTTTTAAAAAAGAAATCAGACCCTTTAGGAGTTTATAGAATAAAAAGTCCTGTTCTTTCTCTCCCAATTCTACTTCTCTCACGCAACCATTGTTTCTGTTTGGTTCTGTGATGGCCAGACATATTATATGCGTTTCTTTATTTTTGAGAGAGGGTGCAGGTAGGGGAGGGACAGAAAGAGAGGGGGGAACAGAGAATCTGAAGTGGGCTCTACACTGACCGTGTGCAAGCCTGATGCAGTGCTCGAACTCAGCCCGATGCAGGGCTTGAACTCAGGAACCATGAGATCATGACCTGAGCCCACGTTAGATGTTCAACCAACTGAGCCATGCAGGTGCCCTTTCTATGCATTTCTAAACATACAGATAAAGATATAGAAATTATTTCAAATACTTTCCATCTTTTACTTGGATGACTAAAACATACTTCTTACTGGTTTCCCTGCTATAAACCCATCTCCACTCTGGCCATTGCCATAGTTATCTACCTAAATAGCAAAACTTGCTCTGCTTGAAGAGCCCTTCTTATTCCCTATCATCTCTCAGATAAGGACCAATCCCTTAGTATTGCATATACAGAAGCCTTTCCCAGTCTGGGCCGGATATCTGTCTCCAACATTACTCCTTGCTACTTCTGCTTTGCTCCTTATCTTGTTATTCCTGAGATTGGTCATGTCTCATCATGTCTCCCTACCTTTGTATATATGCTCAGTCTCTTCTCTACATGGCAACTTTCCTACTCATTCTTCAGGATTCTGCTCATCTGTTGCCTCCTGTATAGAAGTATCTTTTATCATTTTTCCTAAGCAGAGATAATGACTCTCTTTTCTCTGTTCCTTCAATGCTTTAATCATGTCTTGGGTTTTGTTTTGCTTGTTTTTTGGTCTATTTGTATGTCTCTTCCTTAGTTCCCTATGAGCTTTTTAAACAGCAGAATTCTTGTTTTACTTACCATTTTATGTCTGAAATGCTGCTTAGAACATAACGGACATGCAGTAGATGTTTGGTAAGTAGACATGTCTGTGTTTTAGACCTACATTGCTATAAAGACCTGTCTAAGTTAAAGAAAGTGAAATTTTAGATCCCATCATTTTTTGGAGTTTTTAAGCCATTTTACTTAATATTTTTATAAGCTTTGCTTAATGTTATTATTTTTGACCTTTTAAGAATGGTAGTACAATTTCAGCATGACCTTATTTCTTAACTTATAAAATAACTCAGTTTTTAATGGAATACTATACAACAATTAAAAATAATGAGTTAGATCTGTTAGAGACAGGATGAGATGTAAAGATGTATTGTGAAGTAAAAAGCGAGTTATATAAAAGTTTGATCCTGTTTTTAAGGATGTTACGCTTAAAGAAATCCAGACAAATATAACTTGGATTATCTTTTTTTTCTTTACTCTTTTATCCTCTAATATATTAATATATTATTTCTCCTATGTAACTCTGCAATGTTTGAACTTTAGAACACTAAGCATGTACTTTCAGAAGCATAAAAAAAGACCAACACCAAACCAAACCAACCACTCTTCAGTTTTCAACCTCTCCTATTTTTATTCACGGAAAAGTAAAGTCTAGGTAGAAGTTTGTTTTGTTTTGTTTTTAGTTTGCCTAGAGAGTTAAACAATATCTTTAAGTAAAAACTGAAATATAAGTATGAGTGTGAAGACATTTTAACTATATATATGAGATCAAGTCAGTCAGTTAGTGTTTAAATGCCTACTTTGGTTAGTGTAGTGTGCTAGGTGCTATAGTAGAATATGAAAGATGTAATTTCCATTGTGTAGTAACTTACAGCTTATACTGGGGGGCAGGAATTGCTGAGTAGCAGTTTGTGAAGGATATAAAAAGCAATAATCCTTTAACATATTTTAAATATATTTTCCTTAAACTGAAAATTTTCCCTTATATTTTGAGGGTGCAGTTTTAATTCAGTAGTTTATTAGAAGCTGAAAAATAAAAATTACTTTGCCTTAAAGTCAAATTGGAAAGGACCTTTGGTGGTAGGTAAGACATGATAATGAAAAATAAGATAGCAAAAGAGATTTTTTTTCATGATTAAATAGCAAAGATTTTAAAATATAAACTTAAGTATCATTTCCTAATATATGTGCCATATGTGTTTGATTACTATCAGAATTGTCGCTTAGATTATTAAACAGTGAAAATACAGATATATAGTTGCTGTTCAAGTATTTTCTTAACGTTTTAAATTGATATCTCCTGGATAATTGTTAACTGAATATCGTTTGCTTACCTCTTGCTATGTGACTACCAAGATAGGGTTTAGTGTAAAGCTTTAAAACTTCAGGGTTCTAAAACTCATTGAAAATAATTTGGGATATTTTATCTCCTCTACCTGTGAAATGAAGCGGAGTTTTAATAGAAAGGGCTTGGTTTATTTATTAAAACAGTTTTCTTCTGAAAATGAGATACTCTTTTTATGATGGAGATTCCACTGTGATTGTTGCATTTTTTTTGCTTCCTACTGAAGAAGCTCTTAGCGCACTTGCTAAGAACATAAGGAGTCATGTCAGAGGTCAGCTATTTGAGTCCATTTTCCCACAGCCGCCTGGTGCGAGTGATCTTTTACTGTGTTTTAAAAAAATGGGCAAGGATTAGAGGGGATTAGAAAGAATATTACCCTCCTGAATATAGGCCCAAGGCACTAAGGGGAGAGAACCCAACCAGGCAGCAAATGGGCTTTGCTTGACCAAGACACAACCTCTGCTGCATTCCTTTAAGAAACTGAATGGGAAATGTTAAGTCCCCAAACTGGATTAGTAAATAATCTCATAGCTTGTGACATCTGCTAAAATAAATTGATGAGCAGACTGCATTCTTACACTTTTAGGAGAGAGCCAGAGACATCAAGATTAAGAGGAGCTATTTTCCCCCCCAGCTTTATTGAGGTATAGAGTAATTAAAAGATGGGCATTAAACTTAGTATTGGAAAGGCACATTTCATAAAGAGTAATTAAAGATGGGCATTAAACTTAGTATTGGAAAGGCACATTTCATAAACAAAAAAAAATTATTTTAGATATATTGATACAATGTATACATATATGTTGATTAATAGCCTAAGGCTTAAATTTTGAAGTCACTACACCTTTTTGTTGCTTCCTGCTTGTAGCAGTTTTGAAACATGTTCCACAAATTCAGCTCTTTGTGTTGTTCATCTCCTTAGTTTGTATAACAGCCCAAGTGTGAGAATGTATCATTTATGACACATCTCAGGAGTGTTTCTCTTTTTATAACAGAAGTTAATGTGGTTTAGACGTTATGATACATAATTTGCTATCAAATTATATAGAACCAAAGAGGTTGTTTCGAACTGTTTTAGTAGGGGAAGTATACTCTGGTCTTAGTCTTTGGAGAAAGTATTTAGCTAACTAAATATTTTTGAAGGTTTTGTTTTAAGTTGACCACTTTAATAGTAAAGATGATAAACAGGTGGTTAAGTTTGCACCTTTATGTAATTAGTACATTTGATTATACTGCTTTTGTTGTGGATTGCAATATTAAGGCAAGTATTTTCTTTAAGAATTTAAGGTAGCATTTAATTTTCATGTGTGAATAAGAACTGATAGGTTATAACTTCTTTAATAGGCACATCCACTAATTCCTTAAATGTGTCTTGCACTGTACTTTCTTGGCCTTGTTCAGGTTGGCCTGTACTCCAGCCCCTGTGTTTTCCCACCCCACTGCCCAATCTGTTCATCCATATTTTACCCATCTTTATCTATAAGCTCAAATCCCAAATGCCATCAAGTGGTTTATTTTCACCACCTAAATCATAACCAATACCTCCTAAACATAGAGTTATCATATGATCCAGCACTTTCACTGCTAGGTATATACCCAAGAGAGGTGAAAACTTCTGTTCACATAAAACCTTGTATGTGAATGTTTACTGTAGCATTATTCATAATAGCCAAAAGGTGAAAACAACCAAATGTCCATCAAATAATGAATGGATAAACAAGTGTGGTATATCCATGTAATGGAATATTATTCAGCTGCAAAAAGGAATGAGGTACTGGTATATGATACGACATGGATGTACCATGAAAACATTATACTAAGTGAAAGAAACCAATTACAATAGACCATATATTATGCAGTTCTTTTTGTATGAAATAACCAGAACAGGCAAATGTATAGAGATTCAAAGCAGATTAATGATTGCTTGATTAGAGGGTAATAACTAAAGAGGATGTGGATTCTTTTTGAAGTGATGAAAATGTTCTAAAATTGTGGTAATGGTTATATATATCTGTGAATATACTAAAAACCATTGAGTTGTACACTTTAAATGGGTGAAGTGTAAAGTATGTAAATTATGTCTCAATAAAGCTGTTAAAGAAAAACTAAAAAACATGAATACCTTCAATCCAAATTCCTGTATACACTGTTTATATCTCTAATAAAGCATAGTCTTGTTATAGTTATTAACTTAAAAAAATCTGTCTTTCTCATTACATTAGGAAATTCCAGAGAATATAGTGTTTCCTAATAGATATAGTGCTTGCACTCAGTAAATATTAACTTAATTGAACTTATTCACAATTAAGTTCCTCACTTGTAAAATGGGAATAAGAGAAAAAAGAATTCAGTGTCACCACAAAATGTTTCCAAATTTGTATTTTATCATTTTTATACTTAATTTTCTTTTGGAAAAATAGATATTTGCTTTCACATTATTTCCTCAGCTTGAGTTTCTATTTTGTATTTAGCAAGGTCATACATAAGCCATTTATCTCCTTATTTCTGTCTTTAGGGATATTCTGATTTTTGGAATTTGCATATACAAGCATTTTTTATACACATACTATCAGTATGACCTTCTTGTCATCTCAACTAGCTTAATGTGTGTTTTTTTTTAACCAAATGGACTTTATAAAATTTGAGTCTACATTTTTTGTTTGAATGTAACATAATTTAATTTTTCTCTTTTCTGTGGTGTGTTTCTCTGTGTGTCATTTTTCTAGTATTTACTAGAGATGAAGAGTCTAATTTTACCTCCAGAACACATTCTGAAACGAGGTGATAGTGAAGCAATTGCCTATGCTTTCTTCCATCTTCAGCATTGGAAGAGAATAGAAGGTGCTCTGAATCTGTTACAGTGTACGTGGGAAGGCAGTAAGTATTCTCCAAATGTCCCACTAATCTCTCAGACTATTCATTGCATCCACAGGCAGCCCTTTTAAATGAGATTTCTGCGTTTCCCTAAGGATTGGTTTCAAAGTGAACTCAGAGGTGTTTATTTGGTTTATTTGTAGGAGAAATGCATAATGTACTTATACTGATGCCATATTTAGGAAAAGCAGAATGAGAAGTCGTTATGGTATTCTGTCATGTTCATTTAAATTACATATTTGTAAGGAAAGAAAATGAAAACTTACATCCCTTGGTTTATAAGCTTTTTAATGTGGTTGAGTTATTGTTCTAATATTTTTTAAGTTAGACTTTTATTTTCAGATGTATACATCACAAAACTATTTTCCTCACAACCAATATCAAATCTATTCTTTTTTTTCAATCTATTTTTTTTATTGTGGTAAAGTACACATAACATAGAAGTTACTGTTTTAACCATTTTATGTTTTTAATTTAAAAAAATTTTTAAAGATGTTATTTTATTTTTAAGCTCATTTATTTATTTTGAGAGAGAGAGAGTGAGTGGGATAGGGACAGAGAGAGGAGAGAGAATTCCAAGCAGGCTCCTCACTGTTAGTGCAGAGCCTGACGTGGGGCTCGAATTCACAAACCGTGAGATCATGACCTGAAACAAAATCAAGAGTCAGATGCTTAACCGACTGAGCCACCCAGATGCCCCAAGATTTTATTCTTTTTTTTTTTTTAATGTTTATTTATTTTTGAGACAGAGAGAGACAGAGCATGAACGGGGTAGGGTCAGAGAGAGGGAGACACAGAATCCGAAGCAGGTTCCAGGCTGTCAGCACAGAGCCCGATGCAGGGCTCGAACTCATGGACTGTGAGATCATGACCTGAGCCGAAGTCGGACGCTCAACCGACTGAGCCACCCAGGCGCCCCCCCCCCCCCCCCGCAAGATTTTTCTTAATTAATCTCTACACCCAGCGTGGGGCTCAAACATACAACCCCGAAATCAAGAATCACATGCTCCACCCACTGAACCAGCCAGGTGCCCCATTTTAGCCATTTTAAAATGTATAGTTCAGTGACATTATATACATTCACATTGTTGTGCAACCATTACCATCTTCTATTCCCAGAGCATTTTCATCATCCCAGACTGAAATTCTATACCCATTAGATAATGACTCCCCATTCTTCCTTCCTCTCCAGCCCTTGGTAACTATTCTGCTTTCTGTCTCTATAAGTTTGACTAGTCTAGGTATCTTCTGTAGTGAAATTGTACAATCTTTGTCTCATTAAATCAGGCTTACCTCGGGGCGCCTGGGTGGCGCAGTCGGTTAAGCGTCCGACTTCAGCCAGGTCACGATCTTGCGGTCTGTGAGTTCGAGCCCCGCGTCGGGCTCTGGGCTGATGGCTCGGAGCCTGTTTCTGATTCTGTGTCTCCCTCTCTCTCTGACCCTCCCCCGCTCATGCTCTGTCTCTCTCTGTCCCAAAAATAAATAAAAAACGTTGAAAAAAAAATTAAAAAAAAAAAATCAGGCTTACCTCACTGAGCATAATGTTGTAGCATGTGTCAAAAAATCATTACTTCTTAGGGCTGAGTAATCTTCCATTGTATATATACACCATACTTTGTTTATATAGTCATCTGTCAGTGGATATTTGGGTTGTTTCCACCTTTTGGCTATTATGAATAATGCTGCTATGAACATGGGTATACGAATATCTGTTTAAGTTCCTACTTTCAGTTTTTTTGGGTGTATACCTAGAAGTGGAACTGGTAGATTATATAATTCTATGTTCAATGTTTTGAGGAACTGTCATACTATTTTCTATGGCAGCTACACCCATTTACGTTCCACCAGCAATGCACAGGTTTTCACTTTCCCTATATCCTTGTCAACACTTGCCTTTTTTTTTTTTTTCTTTTTTTTTTTTTTTCAACGTTTTTTATTTTTTATTTTTGGGACAGAGAGAGACAGAGCATGAACGGGGGAGGGGCAGAGAGAGAGGGAGACACAGAGTCGGAAACAGGCTCCAGGCTCCGAGCCATCAGCCCAGAGCCTGACGCGGGGCTCGAACTCACGGAGCGCGAGATCGTGACCTGGCTGAAGTCGGACGCTCAACCGACTGCGCCACCCAGGCGCCGCCTTTTTTTTTTTAATAGCCACACTGATGGGTGTGAAGTGGCATATCATTGTGGTTTTGATTTGTATTTTCCTTATAATTAGTGCTGTTGAACATTTTTTAATGTGCTAATTGGCCTTTTGTATATCTTCTTTGGAGAACTAGGTTGTTTTTCAATTAACTACCAGATCTCTTATTTGTAACTTCTTAAAATCATTTAGAAAATGAAAAAGCTTGATCAAAATGTTTTATCAGTTGAATTTTTATAATAATTGTCTTGGAAAGTGCATTTCTGCTACCATTAAAAATTCAAAAATAAATTCAATACTCATTAACTAGAGTTGGTTGATCCCCCTCAGTTCCCAAACTTTGCATTGAGGCACCTTGGGGCGTTGCGGCAAATTCATAAGAGTGCCATGGCATATTTAAAAATTTCAGTGGAAACAACAGTAATACTCATGTGTCAGGCATCATTGTTAGTTCCATGTAGTTCAAGGTTTCACCATTAGGTGGCTCTCCATTGTCTCTTTCTTTTAATGCTGTCATAGCTTTGCAAAGCTCGGTTTTTTATTAGCTGCTGTGATTAAAAGAAGTACCACACACACACACACAAAAATCAGTGTGGAACAGGAAAGTACGATGGCAGTGTCCAATCTGATTCCAAGGTTTGAAAAGGTATTCAGCGCCCAACAGGTACATACATCCCACTAGTAAGAAAAGATGGTTGTTTAAAAATGAAATAATTGGGGGCACCTGGCTGGCCCAGTGAGTAGAGCATGTGACTCTTGATCTTGGGGTTGTAGTTTCAAGCCCCACATGAGGGTAGAGATTACTTTAAAAAATTAAAATATTTTTAAAAAATGAATAATTATTTTTTCCTTTAATTAAAAAAAAATTTTTTTTAATTCACTGTTAAGTTGTTAGCACACAAACCTTTAAAGTTGTTTGGATCCACTACTTAAGTGGAATTGTTATGTTTCTTTCAGCCTAGGGGCATCATAAAAAATTACTGAGACATGAAGGGCACCATGTATCCTTGAGGCAAAGAGAATTTGGGAATCTATGCATTAACTACTTGCTAAGAGTCAGACACTATGCTTACCTCTGACAATATGCAGATTAATGAAATTGGGACTAATAAAACTGAGGAGCACAATGTCTTTGTGTCATTAGGCTTCTTTTTGCTGTCTCTCTAGTAGTCTATAAGCTCCTCAAAGCCTGGTACTCTATCTCATTGATCCTGTGTGTGTCTTCAGTGCCTAATGGTCTGCCTGGCACATAAGAGGTTTTGAATAAGGATGTGACTTACACTGAATTTCATAAATAGTTTTATGAATGATTTTTCTAGTGTTAGCACTGATTTGCTTTGTGACTTTGGACAAATCCCCACTTTTTATTGTGGCAGAACAAAATTCATATTTTGACAAAGGTTTTTTTAAATGTTTATTTATTTATTTTGAGAGAGAGAGACAGAGTGTGAGCAGGGGAGGGGCAGCGAGAGAGGGAGAGAGAATGCCAAGCAGGCTCCATGCTGTCAGCACAGAGCCCGATACCGGGTTTGATCCTGGTATCTCACGAACTGTGAGATCGTGACCTCAGCTGAAATTAAGAGTCGGACACTTAACCAGCTGAGCCACCTATGCACCCCTTGACAAAAGTTTATAGAGCTAAGCACTAAAGGAAAAACAAAACTTAATCACAGTTTTGATGAATACTTAGCTAGTTAAGTAGGTAAACAAAGATTCCCCCTTTAAGAAGTCTTCAAGAGTTGGTGATAATCTAGATCAGGGATAGGTAAATTTTTTTCTGTAAAAAGGCAGATGGTAAATCTTTAGTCTTTGTGAGCCATAGTCTCTGTTACAGCTACCCAACTCTTGTAGCATGAAAGCAGCCTAACATAATATATAAATTAACAAGCAGTTTTAACATCTGTATTCTTTTTTTTTTTTTTTTTTTTTTTTATTTTTGGGACAGAGAGAGACAGAGCATGAACGGGGAAGGGGCAGAGAGAGAGGGAGACACAGAATCGGAAACAGGCTCCAGGCTCCGAGCCATCAGCCCAGAGCCTGACGCGGGGCTCGAACCCACGGACCGCGAGATCGTGACCTGGCTGAAGTCGGACGCTTAACCGACTGCGCCACCCAGGCGCCCCTAACATCTGTATTCTAACAAAATTTTATTTACAAACATAAATAGTGGTCCAGATCTGGCCAAAGGGCCATACTTTGGTGACCTCAGAACTAAATTAAATTCTGCTTGTAGAAAACTTTGGTGACATCTAACACATGAAGTTAGTAGCCATTGGGAACTCTTTCTGGGTTGCCAACAGTCATGGTAACAACAGTGATACATGTTGCAATTTTATGAAGGTTCCTGGTTAAGTCTGTTGTGTTTGTAGTGAGGAGACAGAGGCAAGAAGGACTCAGCAACCTTGTTATCCACTACTCCCTTTAGTTTTATTTCAACCAGACCATTCACTATGCTCTGAATAAATCTTATTCTTCCCCTTATTCCTTCTTTTGCTTCCTTTGTGTCTTTCATCTAAAAGATATCTCTAAAGGAATTAATAAATGCTGTATGAAAATTTTATAAAAATATGTATCCACAGTAGCTTTGATCTGTAGTATGGGATGGAAGTGAGTCTGAATTAAATGTCAAACTATATATTTTTTTTCCTCAGCTTTTAGAATGATTCCATACCCTTTAGAGAAAGGCCATCTATTTTACCCTTACCCCAGCTGCACAGAGACTGCTGATAGAGAGCTATTACCTAGTAAGTAAATATTCTAGTTTTCCTAAACTTAAAAGTAGTTGTGAGATTGTTTTTCATAGTATTTTCTCATGATAAAAGTGCCTTTGGTTGAAATTCAGGATACTGTTTAAAATACTATTTTAGCCATTTCTTTGATGTAGTTGCAAAATTCAGTTCATTCCCATGTATTTTGGGGGTAAAATTCTGTGTTAGATGTGATAAAGAACACAAAAATTGAAGATATTTAAAAGAACAGTCAACTAATAAGCATTTAAAGAAGAAATAATACCATTCATTCACAAACTCTTTTCAGAAAATAAAGGAGGAGGGAACACTGCTCAGCTTATTCTGCGAGACCAGTATGACCCTGATACCAAAACCAAAGACATTACAAGAAAAGAAAACTCTAGAACAATATCCCTCATGAATACAGATACAAATATTAGCAAACTGAATCCAGCCACATATAAAAAGGATTATACTCCATGGCCAAGTGGGATTTACCTCACAAATGCAAGTGGTTTAACATTTGAAAAGGCAATGCATCATGTTATTAGAATAAATGACAGTGGATACAGAGAAAGGGTCTGATAAAAATCCAATGCCCATTCATGGTAAAAATTTTGAAAAAATTAGGAATAAAAGAGAATTTCCTCAACCTGATAAAGAACATCTACAAAAACCCCACAACTGACATCATACTTAAGTGGTGAAAGACTGAATGCTTTCTCCCTAAGTTAGGAATAAGGCAAGGATGTCTGCCCCTCCCACTTCTCTTCAGCATTGTACTAGGGGTCCTAGTCAGTGCAATCAAGCAAGAAAAATAAATAAAAGGCATTCATATTGGAAAGGAAGAAGAAAAACAATCTTTATTCATAGATGACATCATCGTCTATGTAGGAAATCCTAAGAAATTCATAAAAATACTATTAGAACTAATAAGTTCAGCAAAGTTGCAGGATATAATATCAGAATATAAAACTCAGTTGCATATTTAAATACTGGCAGTGAATAAGCAATCCAGAAATGAAATTTAGAAAACATTTCTAATCATAGTGGCATCAAAAAGAAGAAACAATTTAGGAATAATTTGATGAAAGAAGTGCAAAGCTTGTATACTAAAAAAAAAACCTACATAATTTGCTGAGAGAAATTAAAGACAAATCTAAGTAAATGGAGAGGTGTTCCATGTTTATTGATTGGAAGACTCGATATTATTTATATGACAGTTCTCTCCAAATTGATCTATAGATTCAATACAATCCCTATCAAAATTCCAGGAGAGATTTTTGCAGAAATTGACAAGCTGATCCCAAAATTTATATGGGAAGGTAAAAGACTCAGAATTGTCAAAACAGTCTTTACAAAGAATGAAATTGGAGAGACTACACTTTGCAGTTTTAAGAAGAGCAGTCATAGACTTAGGAAGAGAACCAGAAATATGTAGGGTTATGATTGCTGAAAGTCCCACTGAGTCCCTGCTTTCAGGAAGCCAAACTTCTCAAAAGAATGGTCTATATTTATTTGTCTGAGTTGTACTTTTTTTCTGTGAACTGGTAAATTTCTGTTTAACTTTTCTTTTTATGATTTAACCAATAAATAAGCATGCTGAAGGGTGTAAACACTAGCGCCATGTTTCCTTATGTGATATAAACCTGTGCCATAGTTTTTACAGTTCTGGGGCTGTTAGAGCTCAAGTCTAACAAGGAAAGTTGCAGTTTTACAAACGCCAAATTTAGGGAACTGAAAAGTTCAAACAAATAGATGAAAATTTAGGAGAGATTATGGAAGTTGAGTATGCTGATATTTTTCTCCCAGGGTCTTTTATTTTCTTCCGTCCTCTGAGATAATTTACCTGTCTTTTCTTTGAACTCTCAAAGTATTTTGTGAACTTCTTAACCTCCCCCTTCTAGATTGTAAACTTGAAGGCCAGGATTCTCTTTATCATCTCTTTGGGTATTTCTATAATGTTCATCGTGAAAATTGTGTAAATATTTTAATTAGTCAAATTTGTTAATGCATTCTTATAAACATGCTAAGTATATTGTAAGTACTCAACAAAAATATTAAATATTAGCACCTTTTCCTCTTTATCCTACTCCAAACTCCTGAACTGCTTACGAGTTAATACAAAGACTGATAAACAATGTGTTTAGTGCTGTGGGTATGGAATAGATTTTAAGGAAGCTGGAATGGAGAGTGCCTATCTCTCTAAGGTCAGGGATGATTCCTAAATCTGACTTGAATGACTTGAAGAATGGTAAATCCAACATACAGCACAAGGAGCAAGTTTGGGAACAAGAGTCGGGAAAGTAAATAAATTCAGGCTTTGAATATGTTGTATGTGTAACCTTTCACCCATGCCCACACACACGTGTGTGTGCATATGTGTATGCATGCTTAAATATCTTATTACATAATCTGTTTCACACACACATTATATATATACATATTTATATTTCTAAATAATATATGGTTCTAAGATATGTTTATAAGAAATATACATATAGTAAATATATATTATATAAATAGTAAATGTTGTAGGTATTCTTTAGATAAAAGTAATAGAGAGCTGTTTTAAACTTAAAGGGAATTTGTTAGAAGACTGGATTATCTCAAAGAATCCCAAGGCAGCAATTACAGTTGGACCTCAGAAGGGACTAGAACCAGAAACTAGAAGGCTATAAAGATTTCCAGGAGTCAGTTATCTGTATATCTTGATCTCAGGCTGCCTTTTTCAGGCTCTCCTATTCTCACTTTTCTTTTTTTTCCTTCCCTAGTGCCATCTCCTTTTTGTATGAGCTCTCCTTTCTGCTTCTCTCAGTGTGTCTGCTTCATTTTTATATCTTTCTCTTTGTAGTTTGGCTTTCCCTTCTTAGACACTCATGTAGCCAAACTTGATGCCCCTACATCGCTCTAGTTTACATGTCATCAGTTCAGGCAAATAGTACAGTATGAATAATAACTCAATCCTGCCTGTAAAACTTCTGGGAGACAGAATCAGATGCTGACAGAATCAGAATCCATGTGTTTATTCCTGGTTCATTTAGCTGTGGGCTAGGGACAGGGTCAGGTTGTGTAAACAAAATTGCCAGGGGTTCTGATACCTTTCTCTTGACATCTCTCTACCTCACCAAACCAACTTGGTAGTCATCATTTCCTAGCTATGAATGAGATCACTAAGGGAAACTGTAGAGTGAGAAGTAAGCTAAGAGCAGAACCATGGGGGCACAAAAATGTTGAAGGAATGGGTGGCTGATAAGGAGTCTGGAAGATTCAGTGAAGTAGTGGTCAGGGACAGGACAAGAACCAGAACTAGATAGGCTAGGAACTAAAAAGAGGGGAAAAAATCCAAGTGAGGAGGAGTATCTGATACCAAGGAAGGTGATTCCTGAGAAGAATCCATTGACTTCAGCAATTAGAATGTCATTAGTGAGAGAAATTTTATTTTCTTTCCTAGGATGGTGCTGGTAGTAGTTGCTCTTGTTGTTTTCCATTTTAACAGAAATAAGGCAAAAGAATAAATCTTTGATTATGGAACATCAATATGCAAGAGTATATTATATTAGGTTAATACATTTAGCCTAAAATACCCCTCCCCAAAATTATAAAGGTTGCCTGATATAAGGCCAATTTTACATAGTAATATGAATAAAGTCAGGGTTTTTCGCACGTGTTGCCAGAGTCCCAGCCTATAAGAACAGAGAGTTTGCTTTTTGGCAGGCCTTGATTATTTCTAGGGTACTTAGACATTTGCAAATTCCAGGAGGTAGGAGAAGAGGGATATGCTGGGGTCTTTGTTTGGTTATATTGTTTGTTCTGAGAATATTTGTCTGTGTCTGACTGTGGTAGAATGAACAAATTTTTAATAATGTGGAGTTCTAATACCCAGGAGTACTTAATGTTTTTTGTTTTCAATTCTCCTTCAACCTTGATATGACTTACAACATTCTGGAATTTGCTTATGAACCTCATAAGCTCAGACTTGAACTATTCCCTTAGTTCACATAGCTATTTAGTTGTCTTTTATGCCTCCTGATAAATTCTTCTCTACAAGCCAGTGATGAAATTTGAACTTTACTTCCAAGGGAGTGTTTCTGTACTAGTCATCCATTATATTGATGTATTAGCCAAACATTGACTGACAAGTGAATCTACAGAAAGCCATCCAAAAAGAAAAACTTAAGTCTCTCCTATAGTATAAAAATTTCATATTTTAGGAGATTATCTTACTAAAGCTATATAGTTTTCTGCCTTATAAAGTGGAAATAATATCTATCTCTTAGGGAAATTGGGAAAAAATCAAACTAATGTAAATTAAAGCACTTTGTGAGCCATAAAATGCCATACAGTTTAATTAACTTTATTAATGTTGCCATCTGTCACATAATAAGAGTATTAGTGACCATTGGTATATTTAAGTGTTCCCTGTCTTTGCAAGTACGATGGTTTGCCTCTCTTGGTTTGCTGGAAGAAGTTGTCTTCTCATGGCTGAGGGACAGGGCAAAAGGGACTGCTGGTTTTTTGGGTGCTGAAAGTTCAATGTTGTCCGTAGCTTCTAATGTTTCTAACGTTTTTAAAAAGTTCAGATTTGGTGTGTTTCTACTTTAAAAGTGATTCAAGCCTCTGGAAATTTTCTGGATTTTTAATGAGTTTGGTTTTTGGCATATTCTTTCAGAGTATAGTATAAGACATAAAAAATATGGCTACCAAAGGAAACTTAGGTGTAATCTTCTCTGTGAATCATTATGTTTAAAAAAGTGAAATTTATAGCTGACCTTGATTCAGCACTGAATTAGTCATCCCTTACTTATGTAGGATATTACATCAGGAATTCCTGGGTTTGTGTCCAGCCCTGAGCAGTCAACTTACTGGACTAATGAAGTCCCAGAATAGCTCTCAGTTTAACAGATGTTTATTGAGCACCTACTATGTGCCAAGCATGGTAATAGGCTCATCAGCATTGGTATGCAGGTATTTTCAATCAAATTTCAAATAAGATATAAATGCTTGAATACTGTTAGTAATGAAATATCCAGTCTTTAGAAAAATAATCCCTGATTTAATGTGTGAATGTGGTAAAAGAAGACAGGGTACTTGGTTTATGATCAGAATCCTAGGGCTTTGGTGTTCTAGTTCAGGTTTTATAGTGCTCTATGAAATGCTACAGATAGAACATTTATTAATAACTGGGTAAAATTGTGGTTCTGGGAAATCTGCAACCACACATCTGTCTCTCGATTCTGTACTTGTCTCTGAGCTCCTAAAGAACAAGAATTATAACAACTCACATTTAGTAAGGACTTACAGTGTTCATCATAACAACTCCATAGCAACTATGAGAGGGTTTAGCAACTTATTCAAGATCACACAGCTAATAAGTGACAAAGCTCTTTTTCAAAAGCACCTCAGCATGACTTTACAATTAATGTTCTTTCCCACGATGCCATCCTGTTCTTAGTCCCCAGCACAGTCATCTGGCTCCGTAGATAGGCTGTTGATGCTGGAATAAATAATGAATAACTCTCTTCTATCTTGCTACCCCGAGATGCCTTGTTCTTTTAAAAAAAAAAAAGATTTTCCTTTTTAGTTTTAAAAAATAAACTTTGTTTGAAAACATTAAAACTGGCTTACACTGTATTCTTAAATAAAATCCATTTCAACCTTTTCTCCCTTGCAGCCTTTCATCATGTTTCTGTTTACCCAAAGAAGGAGCTTCCTTTTTTCATCCATTTCACAGCAGGACTGTGTTCTTCTACAGCAATGATAGCTCTTCTCACACACCAGTTTCCTGAAATCATGGGTGTTTTTGCTAAAGCTGTAAGTATGATCTCAAGGACTTGTGTAGAGTATTTGTAAAACACACAAGAAACCATCTCTGATCTGTTTGTGCTAAGCCAGTTGATCAGTGGAAGATGTTTGTTATAGTAAATTACAGGAACTGATTTGTAAAGTTGCTGCCATAAATATGTCAAACATAAGTTTCTTGGTGACTTGAGCTATATTTTTGTTGCTTAAAAATTTAAAGACTACAATGGTGTAACATTATACAGTTGGTCTTTGTAGATCACTTTTGGTGGTAGACACAGCACTTGTTACTAGCTGAGGAATAATCCAACTCTTTTAAATGCTTTCTTTTTGGCATTTAAAAAAATTCCCTATTTTGTAAACAAATTTTGATTTTTCCATTTAAATGAAATCATCAGTTGTAAGGTTTGCTGATGGAGAATAAGTAGGTAAGATGGTACAGATGCGACATTTGCCCTGAGTACAGAATACGCTTCTTTACTCAAAGCTTCTCCCTGTTGTATCTTCATGTTCTTATTGACTTTCCCCAATCTTGGGTGTAAAACCGTGTATAGACCTTTAGTTTCATTTTTGTCCTTCAATTTTGAACTACTTCCCCATTTCCTGACCCAGGTCCAGAAAGTACTTGATATTAGAGAGAGTATCCCATGATTATTTACTCTTCTACATAAAGTTAGTAATTAGTGGCACTGGCTTAAAGTAAAATTACCAAAGATAAGTCCCTTTGAGTCTCTGAGCCTTTAAAAAAATGTGTCTCTCTTGTACATCTTGGCATTTTTACCAGGTAATAATAGTTCAAACCCAAAAGGAAAATGCTAATTCATTCCAGTCCCAGATCAAAAAGCATTGAGAACTGTAGAAACACTGGCCCTTACTCGGTAATGTAATTTCTATATTTTTCTCTATATGCCTCCATTTTGACTCTCTGTTTCCTCACAATTTCTTTTTCTGCCTTAAGAACAGTTTATTTTGTGCCTTAAAGATCAGTTGGTTTTCTTTTGGCACCAGTAGTAAAAGCACTGGTTTCCCTTTTTCCCTGAAGGTCAACTGTATAATGTGTTAACTTGCCACTGGCTGTAGGCCTAGGAGTCTGCGACTGCACTTGATTCTGGGTCAGTCTTCAAGGGGAATGACTTCCCACTGTTGTTCAGGGAGTATAGATATTTGGGTTGGAAACGGACTATTTCCTTTTAGTGTAAAAGGGAAGTGTAGTGATCATACCATAACTGTTATTCGCAGTGGTGCTGCCTAGGGAGTGAGTGCATCTCAAACTGAAATGACCTTACTGTGTAATCTGGCATGGAAAAAGTTGACTAGAAAAGGAATCCTGTCCATTTAACAACTGGAAAAATATATGCAGCTGTGTATTTGAGATCACAGGCGAGCAGTGGAAAACTCCTTGGGTTTCTCTCAGGGCAGTGGGGAAAAGATAAAATTGAGTGAGGAGCAAGATCTAGAATCTGGAATCGATAGGTAGCAATTGTTAGTAGTATACTTCCAGCTAAAAATAATGTGGAGTGTACTCACTATCTGTTCTGTCCATTCATGTTAGTATATAGTGTCTGTCTTTACCTGAGACATTGCTGATGGCACCGGAAGAGCCTTTAAGATTACATAGCACAAGCTCCTTAGCACTCTTCTAGAAGAGTCTGAGAATGAATAATTATGTATTTTAAAGTGGACACTTTTTTTTAGACCAAAAGTTATTAATTTACTGTGATTCTAGTTAGTGAACAATAAATAGGCATTTATTTACTATCTTTTGATATTTGTATGGTTGGTGGTATATAGTGAAAAATGTGCCTCACAGCAAACTTTTATAGCCACATTTTATCCTCTGGCCTTTACATGCACATTTTAAGTTCCTAAAAGCTAACTATTTACTGAAAGTACCTGGAAATCGGGGCGCCTGGGTGGCTCAGTCGGTTAAGTGGCTGACTTCAGCTCAGGTCATGATCTCTCGGTCCGTGAGTTCGAGCCCCGCGTCGGGCTCCGTGCTGACAGCTCAGAGCTTGGAGCCTGTTTCGGATTCTGTGTCTCCCTCTCTCTGACCCTCCCCCATTCATGCTTTGTCTCTGTCTCAAAAATAAATAAACGTTAAAAAAATTAAAAAAAAAAAAAAAAGTACCTGGAAATCAATATTTGGTATGCTGCAGTATCAAAGTCAGGTTTCATTGAAGACTTTATGGAAAATTATTACATAAGGGCCATCCCCATCTTATGAACACAACGTATAAATGCCGAACAGCCAATCAGCCAGCAACGGAGCTGGAGGCTCAAATTCTACTTCTTCACCTCTTAATATAGTGTGGTCTATGGAGTAGGAACGTCACCATCACCCAGAGTGGTCTATGTGGTAGGAACATCACCATCACCCAGGAGCTTGTTAGAAAGACATAGCCTCAGGTACCACTCCACACGTCCTGAATCTGCTTTTTAACATGGCCCCCAGGTGATCCTATATGCACATTTAAAATCTAAGAAGCCTTGCTCTCCTCTACCCCCATAGGAGGAATGTAGATTGCTTGGATAGTGCCACTTTTTTGAGGTAGAGAAGGGGGGCAGCATTGCAGAATGGTGATGAGCATAGGTTCTGGAGCCAAACTGCTTTGCTTTGAGTTCCAGCCTGACATTTACTGTCTGTGCAACTTCAGATAAGTTACTTAACCATTTCTCCCCCTCATCGTGAAATGAGAGTAGTACTACCTCATGGGTTTTTGTGAGGGTTAAAGGGGAGTGTTACTGTTGTTGTCACCTGTCATGGTCATCATTATCACCAAAGTGCAGCTGTAGTGAAGAATACTTCACGCTGCGGGAGTCATGTCCCAATAGTACATTCAAAATGTGTTTCCCACAGAAATTGTAGTATAAATGGTGGTTATATGTCATTTAAACAAGACTGTCAGTACCATACTGCTGGTACACTATGTGTATTTGTACCACCAAAAGGGGAGAAATGTTTCAGATTCTAGGAGCTGGCAAACTGCCTCGTAGAACAGAAACTATTGGTCAATTGCAAACTGCCTATGTTAGGGTTTTCAATTAAGTCATATATTTGATAGCCAAATATAGTGGAACTCAATCTATTTAGGAAGGCAAAACAATTTAAGAAAATTTCCTAAATTTCTTCCATTGTTGTCATGGTCCCCTCCTCATCTAATATATATTTTTGTTTTAGCTCACATGCTAGAGTAATTTACTTTGAATTTGTTAAAATACATTTGTTACAAAAATTGCTTTTTTTGTGAAGCAAGGCACTACAGATTAATGATTTTTAATAGCCCCACTGTATATCAGATTGAGATAAATGGAAGGGAATGAACTAGAATGGTTAGTGGTTTTAGTGCCTGGTTGTTGTTGTTTTGTTTTTTGTTTTTGTTTTTGTTTTTTTTTTGCATGGTATAAAGCTATATGGAATAAGACTTCAGTGTCAGCAAGTTAGGACTTTTTTCTTGTTTTTTTTTCCTGGCTGAGATGAAAACCAAGCCTGACATTCGACATAGAGCAATAATAATAATAAAAAAATGCATAAGTCCCTGGAGATGTGGAATGTGCTGATATCAGAGCCGATATTCTCCAAGGCCAGAATTCCTGAAAAAGGAAAAATTGCTTTTAAGTGGTAGGTCATTTTCTCACCTGCTTTGAAGCCTGCTGGGTTAAATATGAGAGTTCAAAGTAAGGGTAGCCAGCAAACCAAATGAACTGGAATCTGATTCTGCTTATCTGAAAGGAGCTTCTTTATTTAAGAGCAGCACTGCCCTCTCCTTAGAGAACCAATCTTCATCTACTCTGGCCCCTTTCATTTCTCTCTTGCAAGAAAAGCTTTCTTCTTAGTAAGCCTTGGGAGGGCGTTATCACAGCAGTGAAGACTAAAGATGGTCTTTGGGGATTTCACTAACTTGCTGATGAATTCAGGCTTGTGGCATGTGACTTTAGTACTTTGAATTCAGAAGTGTGTTTGAATATAAAAATCCCTAGTTGGGTTTTAACTAAATAGGATAGCCTTTGCAACTTGGCAGAAAAAGGTGTTAGTGGGTAAAGACAGGAATAAAAAAGATTCCCAAATAAATTGTTTGTTTCACTAAAGCAAACCTCTGTTGAAATCTGTTTCACTGAACACATATTGTAGCTGTGCTGAGGTGGGAATGGGCCCTGTTTCCACATATTTTTACTAATCTTTATGTGGGAAAATGTGGTTGGACATGCCAGTGATGAATTTCTGAGCAACTCATAATTGGCTGGCTCCACTGTAACTAGGGCCTAACAATCTGCTTGATTAATTCTTTAAGGACTACATTAGCCAAGTTGCATGATTTCCAAAGATATAGAAGGTCAGATGTTATACTAACAAAAGACCTTTCTACAGAATGTCTCACTGGGATTTCTTCAGCCCCTTCCCAAAAATAATTAATATTTTTCTCCCCAAATTACATTTTTAAGAATAATAAGCAGAAATAAATGGCCAAGTGTGTTTTACTGAATAGTGATCAAAACTTTGGAGGTTTGTACACTATTCTCATGTTTTTTTCCAGGGCAAAGATCATCCTCGTAACTAGGGAAGTTGGTGGATAATTATAACTTTATATTGAGAAACATACTGGTAGAAAAAAATATATTATTTTTAAAGGTTCCTAATTTTCCATTGTCATAACAAGGGACATGAAATCTGTTCATAGGTGAAAGTAATTTTTTATATTCTCCATCTGACTTCATTCATAATGAAAACCTATGATAGTTACATCCCTCTTTCTTAAGTAGGGTCACATTCAGAAATTCAACCGACAAGGAAAATAAGTCTCTTTACTTTGTTTGAAAATGGATTATTTTTCAAAGCTTTGAGACTTCTTTCGTTCCTAAGAACTGACATGGCTTTTAAAACATTTTTGAATTGTAACCAAGCTTATATTCGCATAAAATATTGTTCTGTAACCATGCTATTTCTACAGTAATATATCTGAGGTATTTCCCAGAGATTATACTGATAATAAAGGAGCCCATTGTGTGACAGGTCAAAAAATGTTAAATGTTTTTATTTTTGTTTCTTTGCTAGTGCCACTGAAGTCTTTATTTGGGCAATCTAGCATGTTCCAATTTTGATTTTCTTAATAAATAGGGGTATTTCTAGCAAGGGAAAAGATGTTCTCTACTTCCACTAACGGCATTTCTCATGCTTCATTCTCATTGCTCCCCTTCAAAAAGAACCAGACTGAGAAGTTTGTGAAATCACTGATGTTCTTCTTTATCCATATTTTCTGAGTACTAAATTCTTCTTTTCAAAGGCAGGAAAAAAAAGAATAAAAGTTAATGTACTTTTTTTTTAAAATGCTTATTTATTTTTAAGAGAGAGAGAGAGAGAGAGAGAGAGAGACAGAGCGTGAGTGGGGGAGAGACAGAGAGGGAGACACAGAATCTGAAGCAGGCTTCAGGCTCTGAGCTGTCATCACAGAGCCCAACACGGGGCTTGAACTCACAAACTGCAAGATCATTACCTGAGCCAAAGTTGGATGCCCAACCAACTGAGCTACCCAGGTGCCCTGGCAATGTGCTTTTTAATGCATGTCTGTATTCCTTTCTCCAGGGTTTAATTCAGTTTTGAAGTTTATGGAAAGCACTCTCTTTCCCAATTAACATGTGCCTGTCAAGTATGAAGTTCACAAAAGCTCACCCTGAATTTATTTGGCAGTATATTTAATCATCCTTTCCCCCTGAAAGTGAACATCTCAATGCCAAAGTTTAGAACATCCTGTCACTAACTGCTGCTGATCTATTGATTGCTTAATCATTAGCACTTGGGGCAAAGTGGACTGCATAACAGTTTTTGGAAGAGCTGCGCCTAAATATTGATGTAAATTGCTCACTCCAAACCCATTACATGAGTGATATTAAAATTCATGTTAGGAAACCTACTGATTTTTCTTTCAGAAAACATCTTTGTTTTTTGCAGACCCAGCATAGTCCTCTAAATGGAGAGAATAATGGGAATGCAGAATAAAATTATAATCTTGAGGAATAGTTTTTATTGGCTTGTTTCTTGAGTCGAACTTTGCTCCTTCTCCCACCAATCAAATTACTAATACTCAAAGGAAATAAATTTGTACTACTACATAATATATTATGATTTTAAACCAGGAGTAATTTAGATTTCTGTTAGTTATTATCTCTTCTCTCAATAGTGTGTACACATATTCTCATTTATTCTTACCTGAGCCATTGCAAGACAGACTGTGGTTTTCTAGCTTTATAGATGGGGAAGTTTGAGTCATTCAAGTTAAGCAATTTGCTTGAAATCATACAGTAGATAGCCCTTTAGTCATGATATATATGCTTGGTTTCAGTAATATGTCAGTTCACAACTCACACCAAAGCAAGTACAAAAGAATAAATTTCAAACTAAATATAGTAATGGTAATGGGATATAGAATGATAGAATGGTGATAGTAATGTGGTTTTGCTAGAGAAGTCTTCCTATAGGAGATGAATTTGGAGGTGTTTTTTTTTTTTATTGCAGCATTTTTTTAAATTTTATTTTTTATTTTTTAAAATTTACATCCAAATTAGCATATAGTGAAACAGAGTTTTAAATGAAAAGGCTGATACTGATTTTCAGAAAATAGAAAGGACACTTAGGTTGCAAAAATGCTTCCTGCAAAAATAAAAATATAAGTATACAAACTGTCTGGGGAACTCTTCACTCATCACAGTATTAGTCTATTTGATGAACTCTGATGCTTTAAAATAAAGAATGCCCATTTGCTTTTCTGTCTTCAAACTGGTTCATTTTCATTTCATTCCTTTTCTTGCTAGTAAGTCACTTAAGAAAGAAGAACACTGGTTATTTACATCACATACTCAGACAACCGTATAAAGAACTTAAGTCTTTCTAACTTTTGGAAATGTGCAGTAATACTAAAGAAACAGTAGATGCTGGTTTGTAATGATTCAGAGGGAATTTGACTCTCTGAAATGGTAAAAAAAAAAAAAAAGTTTTAATACAAAGTACAAATATATACGCTATGTTTCAATATCACTGTTCTTTCAAAATCAAATAAGTTTGTGAAGGATTAGGGAGGGAAGTTTAACTGAGCAGAATAAACTTTTGGTCTAAAATTTAACTTGTGGGTATTTTTTGGCTAACATGGGGATTTTAGATAGTAAAGGTACTTCTAGGAGCTGTTATCAATAGGTAGGGAACTTGGGAGGTGTCTGGGTGGCTCAGTTGGTTAAGCATGAAACTATGGCTCAGAAACTATGTGCTGACAGCTCAGAGCCTGGAGCCTGCTTCGGATTCTGTGCCTCCCTCTGTCTCTGTTTCTCCCCTGCTTGCACTCTGTCTGTATGTCTCTCTCTCTCTCTCAAGAATAAATAAAGATTAAAAAAACATTTAAAAATAAATAGGGAACTTGGGTGTGTTCTTTAATGGTGATAAGGCCTCAATACAAGATTGGGTGTTAATGGTGCTCTTTCCAAATTAGAGGAAAAAATAAAATCATCTGCCTTAGTTCTATAGTGGCATTAGATTGAAGCCAGCCTCAAGAAAAGAAATTATTTTGGCTTTAGGTGATGCTCAACAAAATTAAGAGAACTGATATTCAGAGAGTTCAGACCACATAATTACCCTCTCAATCTCATCCTGTAATTTCAGGCATTCTGAAAATGAAATGTAAATGTGTTATTCAAAGTGTCGAAAAGGCTATATTCTTATTGTATATTACCAATAGGATATACAGAGAGAGAAGCAGTTTGGGGAAGAATTTAAAAGGGAGCATATTCTCACACCCTTTGTTAGGAACACGCCAGCTCTTGTTTTCATGTGTTCAATATGCCAGAGTCCCAGTTTCTTTCTGAAGCCAGAGTTCAAGCTTTTATGCCCAGGTAGCAGGAGCTTTACAATTAAATTTTAATCCCTTAGTGTTTGTTAGACTCTTATCTAGAGTATAGCGACGACTATTCTTGGCAAGCAAAGACATTGCTGTTTTTCCTTCAGTCACAATGAGATAGAAAAATGTTCTCTGGCTGGGGTGTAGATGAAGGCACTTTACTAATCTTATGCATAATTCATCTTTGGTTGCTGAGGTACTCAGAGTTGAAACTTTGCCCTCTGATAAAATTCAGCTGGATTTTTTATTTACTTGACTCTGATCCCTTTGGATTTAGCCCTTTATGGGAGCCTAGGGATTGTAATTCAGCTAAGTCCTAGCTGTGTAGACTTTTCTTATTAATTTGCTCTTGCTGTATTTTAGCTATTGTTAAGACCGCCTTTAACAACAACAGCAACAACAGCTGTACTAAGAACATGCAGTTCAGAGTCCTGGATACTCTGAGAAGATTCTTCTTTCAGTATTGGCTTATTGACTGGAAGGACTCCAATAGGGCTCATCTTAGTTTGTTTTCAAAGTTTAGTTTTTAAAGAGCCTCAGCATTTAAAAACATGCTAACTGTTGTCCTATAACATGCTATAGTATGGTAGTGATTATTCTGTACTATACTCCCAAGTTTTCCACATTCAATTTCATTATTTCAAGATGTTACTACTAATGAACTTGTTTCTTCCTTCATTCAGTCAACAAATGTGTTATCAGGTACCTTTATGAAATATAAAACACAACTTGTTCACAAGTAACTCGTAGTCTAGCCGTAGGGGGTTTGAGACCGGCAAGGGATGCATTCGTGTAAGACAGAGGCTGCTGCCACAGCGATAGATTAGCTCACCCTTGCATGTTTATTCATCTGACTGGAAGTGGCTGAGGAATTATTTTCACGTGCCTCACATAAGATGTAGTGACCTAAAAAGTCATTTGAGACTCAGAGAGGAGTTTTCCCTTTAGATCTAGGCTTTGTTTAGTCAGGGGTCCTTTCAGTCAAACAAGGCAGATAAGGGAGTCTCTATTTTATTCTCTTTCAAACAGGAGACACATAGGACTTTCATCTTTACACCTAACGGATGAAGTTCATGTCTTTATAAACTGTGGTACTCATTATGTCTATCTGAATAGTTTAAACTTCATCAAAAAGTGAAGTGCTCCACAATTCAAAATTGAAATAAGAAAGGTCTTGCCTCAAGAGTCACATAGTAGTCGCCATAGTAGCATAAGACAGAGGCCTCTCTCACACTTACACTTCCATCGTCCTCTTTTATAACTTCTCATTGCTAATAATGACAGACTGATAAGGGTTAAAGGCCATTCTGGTTTAGAATATGAAACAGTATGATGTCATTGTGAAGCAAGATGGGAGAACAAGAGTTAGGACTAAAATTAGTTGGGTCTGTGGCCATGTGGGAAAGATGGGAAAGAGCCACTCCAAATTTCCCAGAGCCTACCGTTAATGTTAAAGCTGCATCCTGCAGTGACTGATTCTGAACGTAGGCACATGTTAATTTTAAAAAATCATAAAAGTATATTGGGGTAGGCACTGAAATAAGGTTCCAAAATTCCCCAAGCTGAATTTTGCCAATCAATTCTGCATCCTGACAATTCTGTCTTTTTATAAGGAGAGCCACCAAGATTTTCCAAGTAACTAAAAAATATTTCCAATCTTCATTGGGCTCAATCAAATATATGTGCTGGCTAGGTCATTAGGGATGACCTTGGAATACATATTTCAGAATAGGCACAGAGGAGCTGTGCCTTGGGGAGCTTATACTAATTAGGCGTGTAATAAATAAATATGATAATATGATGGAAGTATATGGAGTGGAAGAGTAGGCCTAAGGTTGTACTAGGGGTCAAAGAATATACTGATTTAACTCAGTGTGGCAGCAGAGGAAAGGAAGTGGGATGATTTGAACAATGACTTTAGAGGCAGAAGACTGCAGATCAGGCTTCAGAATTTACTGGTGACTGTTCTCTAAGAGTCCATCTGAGCTTGCTCTATCTGATGGAATAAGTAGAAATTATTAGTGTTTGGGTAGGTTAACAGAAAATGTATCTCTGGATAGTGAGTTAGATGCATGACAGGATCTTCCAGTTCAGAAGTCTGATTTGTAACCTGCTAATAAGGAGTCACATTCATATTTCTGGGTTGTAAGGAGCCCACTCTCATCCATTCACCTGTGTTCTCGTTTATCCTAGACCGTGTCTGCTAATGCTAGGTCTCTAGAAAAAGAGTTAAGTCGATTCCAGGCCCCCTGAGTTCCCACCGCCACCAATTCCCTTAGGACTTGGACAAAGATAATGAATAGAGTTACTTAAAAATTTTTTTTTAACTTTGATCTTTCAGATGGCATTGAGAGTAACCGTATCTTTTGTTTGGTGTCAAGCTCCCTATTGAATTATTTTTTTTAACGTTTATTTTTATTTTTGAGAGAGAGAGACAGAGTGGGAGTGGGGGAGGGGCAGAGAGAGAGGGAGATACAGAATCCAAAGGAGGCTCCAGGCTCCGAGCTGTCAGCACAGAGCCCGAAACAGGGCTCAAACTCACAGACCATGAGATCATGACCTGAGCTGAAGTTGGACTCTTAACTGACTAGCCACCCAGGTGCCTTGTATTATTATTTTTTTAATTGCTTTTGAGCAATAACTTTTTCTTTGGTTGCTTAACTGGTCGTACAAGTTAAGACTTCTATCTCTATTTCTATTTTATAATAGCTGCCCTGAGAGAGCAGATGAAAAATAATAAGTCAGTTAGATATTTTATGAGTACTGAAATCCCTTTCATTCAGAAATGTAAATAAAATAAGCAGCATGAGGAATCAGCTTATGGCAGATTCCGTGGGTTTATGTTACATAGGGAAATTATAGTGCAACCTGAAACACACTTCTTAATGAATTCATAGTGGTGTCACAGTTGAATGAAACCCTTGAGCTTTTTTCTGTCGTGAAGGGTTTCAGAAATCACTTTTTATAAATTGCCTAGGGTAGGAGGAAAAAACTAAGATGATACCAAAAAATGCCGACACTGTTAAGTGGCTGCCTCCCAGCACCAAATTGTGCCAGTTAAGTAAAGCAAAAACATAGGATACTGCTCACCTGTGGGCTTATTCAATGTATGTGTATGTGTACATACATGTTTGTGTGTATTCTAATGCAGCTGACCCTTGAACAACACAGAAGTTATGGGCACTGACCTGCTGTGCAGTCGAAAATCCATCTTTTGACTCTCCAAAAACTTACTGCTTACTGGAACCCACATCAATAGCATAAATGGGGGTACCTTGGGTGGCTCAGTTGGTTGAGCATCCGACTTTGGCTCAGGTCGTGATCTCACAGTTCGTGAGTTTGAGCCCCATATCAGACTCTCTGCTGTCAGCACGGAGCCCACTTTGGCTCCTCTGTCCCCCCTCTCTCTCTGCCCCTCCCCCTCTTGTGCTCTCTCTCTCTCTCTCTCTCTCTCAAAAATAAACATTTAAAAAATATATATATTAAGAAATAACAGTTAACACATATATTGTATATATATTCTGTATTCTTATAATTAAGAAAATCATAAGGTAGAAAAAAATACATTTACAGTACTGGACTGTATTTATTTTAAAAATCTGCATATAACTGCACCCATGCAATTCAAACCAGTGTTGTTCAAGGGTCAGCTTATTCTTTTTCTGAAAAAAGCACAAGGAAAATGCTGTGGAAGAACAGGTTGCCCTTGTGATTTTTGTCCCCAGAAGTTGAGAAAGCTCAGTTAGGAAGTATGACAGGAGCTTGGTAAATAGCTCTGTTTTTACCTTCACAAATGCAAGAAGCCAGAGACCTAACTGAAAGTCAGGAAATTGGAATTTGTCTCTTGTCTGGCAGCCTCTTTATCTGGCAGCTTGTAGCACACAAGAACTATCTTCTCACTTATCAGTTAGCTGGTTTTGTAGTTCCTAAAGTTCTTTCTTCGCTCTCCTTCTATTCGCTGTGGCCTTGGAGGTGATGACTCCGCTAGCCACAAAAAGTCCAGTATGTCAAATGGTACATAGGGGCCAGTCAAGCTCTAAGGTTGGGAATGAGGGAAAGAAACACATATTTTTAATTTCATATTATTTCTTTTTTAAATTTTAATTTCTTAAGCATTTGGCTTGATTTATGTCAGATTCTGGGCTTGGAAGCCTACATGAATGCATCACAGTTCTGGATAGAATACTTCATGTCTCTTATTTAGCCTAGAATCTCTAATGGTAGTGAGTTGTAGTTAACACTTAGCACTTGTGAGGCTTTACAGCGGAGTACTCTTTTCGTCCCTGTATGTGTAACAAATGGCCTCATCCTTGTGCTTTCCCATAGGTACCCCCGTGTTTACTGACCTAGACCAAGATGCTGTGTGGCCCTAAGGGGCTCTGCACCATCTGACAGTCTAGGCATATGCCGCTAGCTCACATTATTTAAGCCCTTATCTCAGCGTTCTGATTTCTCTGTAGTCCCCAGTGTATATAATATGTACTTGCTTGAAATTCCTTATATATTGCTTGCACATTCTTGCTTCTAAGTTTCAGCACATACCAGGGCCTTTGCTTTAGAACGCCTTCTATGACTGCCCTCCACCAGTCCATACCTTATCTTTTAAGACTCCAACTCAAAAGTGAGTCCTGGAGAAAGTCTGATTAATCTCTTCCACCTGATTGCTTTATTCGGAGACTTCTGTTTCTCGGTCCATTCCTCAGACTGGTTTTCCTTTGTGATTGTTGCTTGTGTACATTGTCACCCAACGAGCATGATGATACTAGGAATGACGATTTTCCTCTGTCCTCTTGTCTTTGTTTAATACACACAAACATTTTGGAGGCCTGCTAACAGCCTGCTCAGTTTTCCCTGAGTTCTAGTCCACCTTCCATACCTTTTCCCTTGACATCAGAGCTAAATTCCTGGAGAAACAGGACACATTCAGGACTTGGCCTCCACCTCAGCATGTGTGTGGCAGCCTTCTGAATAGGTCCCTACAAATAGGAAGGATCTAACCCTTTGGTTTCAACGTCTCTGCATTCTACTCAGACACCTTCACGAAGTAGTTGTGGGATCAGAAATAGGTCTGGGGATGGGAGTTGGGAAATTTTTAATGAATGCTTTTTCCTTCCTTTTTACATAAGACCCATGAAGCTGCTGTCGTCAGCAGCTCACCCGACACTCTCCTGCTCTGCCTCTTTTCCAGAAGTCAGGGTTAGTTTAAGAAAAAGCCTCTTGCTAGAAGCCATGACCTCGTACTTTTATCCCCTCCATCTGGTGTGCGGCCTCATGGGGCTGTGCTGCTATGCAGGAGGTGAGCAGTGGAATTCTTTAGATGATGACTTCTGAGCCCACATGCGGAGGCAGTGGGGGTGGGGAGCAGGGAGAGCAGTGAGAGCCAAGATAGATGGACCAAAAAGTAAGGTTTGCTCTGGGACAGATCCTGACTATAGGTAGGCTGTTTTCATGAGGTGTCCTTCCCCTAATTCAAGTGGGGGCCCGGGTCTATGATGGATGAACATTGTGTTCCTGCAGTTTTCCCTTCTGCCTTCACAGTTGGGGTGCGGGAGTGGGATAGGTAGGGTATGTGCAGGCTTATGCTGTTTCTGAAGGAATGCATTCCACGGTTGAACAGGGAAGGGTTCCCCTTGCACACATCCTCTCTTAGAGCTGCTTTGTCTCACTGTCTTGGACCCACACAGAAGTCCAGATTTTGAATGAGGGTGGGAGGAGGGGTTGAAAGGAGCAAAAGTTTTTGATCAAGTAAAAATCTGTTGTCTGCCTCATCTTGTAGGGGTTTCTCTGCAGGGTGGATTCTCCTTGCCTTGGTGTAGATAAATTACCTGTCTCAGCTAGAGGTCCCAGGACTTTTACCAGGCCATGAGTAGGCATCTGGCCTGGGGTAAGACATTTTTTTTTTTTTTTTAGCACTCTCATTCCCTGTTCTTACTTTCCTAGCCCAGGGGTTGACAGCCATTTAAAAACAGAGTGAAATCTCAAAGGAAATTCTAATACATACATTAGAAGCCCAAAGCCTTAATAATTTCTTCTCATGGATTCTCAGGACTACTTGTATTCCATGCACTTAGCATCACTTTAAAAGAAATAGATAAAATTAAAGCAAATGTTAAAAGTGTTAATCTGATGAAGAAAAAAAGGCATAGAAAGCTCTAGGAGCCAGAGTTGATTGAAGGTGGACTACTTGGCATAGTGATCATTTTGTGGTGGTGGAAATAGCGGCAGAAATGACCAAAAGGGGATGTGCTGATGTAGTTAGGGAAGGCCTAGGCTTTTCCTTTTGAAAATTCTGCTCAGATATACTCTCCTAGAATATTTTGTATCAATTTCTGTCCTAAAGGGGCTGGGACTCTGGCCTCTGCAGGCTTGTGTATTGTCAGTCTTTGAGGAAAGCACACAGGGTTTGAAGTGAGAAGCCCTGGATTTGAGTTCTGTCTGAACCACTCAGTATCACATGATCTGGGACAAATCACTGAGCCTTTCTGAATAGCACCTGTGCAGTGAGAGTGTCTCCTGCCTCACAGGGAAAATTGGTGTGAAAATTAGTCTGCGTTAAAGCATTTTGTACCTGAAAAAGCTTCTTATGACATCATAATTATTCTCAGGGAAGCCCTACCTTGAGTTGTCAAAAAGGACAGCTGTGGATTAAATGGTCTTCCCATTTTCTTCACTCAGCTTAACGTTTCTGTTTGCTCAGGTCTGCTTAGAGGGGCTGGTAGTAGTGAAGTAAAGTCACCAGATTTCAGCTCCTTTTGGTCAAAGAAAGAGAACTTCCATGTCCAGCTGCTCCATGCATAGACTCATAGGCAGAATGGAAGTGAGCAAAGGGTAGTTCAGAGTCAGGGGGCCAAGGGGAGAATGCTTTCCTTGCTGTCTCTACTCCAGGATGACTGATACGTCTTAAGTAAGTGGAAGAGCCACTAAGATGCTCAGGGATAATTTAAACCATGAATGGGAAGTGGAAAAATGTACTTGTAAACTCCCCCTCTCTTCAATCCCTTTGACCTTTGGGGTCAGGGGAAGGCATTTACTGATACCCCACTGACTATTACCTGAAACCTGCCAGTCACCCAACGAGAAGAGCAGCTTCTGGGAAAGCTCAGTTCACTGTAGCAACTGTGACATATTTACCTTAGTAAAGTCACTGCTTGCTCCTCTCCAGTGCCTCTCTCTTGTGGAGATTATCCCTGGAACCCAAAGCTATCCTGTTTTCTAACTTAATAGAAATTAAGAACGACAGGTCGTGGGCCGCAGGCTTGGTGATTATACCTGGTGCAGTCCTGGAGGCTGTGTGCCATATCCGTAGCACACAGGGCACAAATTGCACTGTCTCCAGCATGGTCTTAGCCGTTGGGCTTGGGTGGTAGTATCTCCCCTCTCCATGCACTCTCTGCATCCTTTCCCTGCCACCTCGTGGGGGAATACCAGTCACCAAACCACACAGCTGCTTGCATATTGAGAATGGAAATGTTTAATGTTACTTGGTTACGGCTGAACCCCTGATAATGGCAGGAATTTTGAAGGATGTGATTGAAATCCAGTTGTTTGTTTTATTGTTAGGGACCGGGGATGACTAGAACTCTGCTGCAGCCTGAGAGAAGCTTGCGTGTGTGTCCACGCAAACACATATCACGCGTGCACGCACGCGTATCCTCATGGCTGTGCGCAGGCTCGCAGGGAGAGCAAGGAGTGGAAAGGAAGCATCTCTTTCTTGTTTTCCAACATTGCTTCAAAGGTGCCCAACCCCCGTAGTAGCAGGCAGTTCCCAAGTGGAGGGAGGGGGCAGAGGCTTCCACCAAGGCCATCAATAACCAGGTGTGAGCTACAGGTCTCCGTGTAATGTGAAGCTCTCCCGTATTTCATTTCTGCACCCAGGGGGCGGCTCTGCAGGATTGCTTACGGAGAGCTCTGTGTCTGGCACCTCTCTCCACAAGGCCCAGGCGCCCAGGGTCCCACCGACCTGCCCAGGAATGCATCACATTATTCTCTGGTGCTGTAATTTGGCTGCAGGAGCTAGGCTGACGGCCTCCCAGGGATGAGAAACATACTCTCCCTGGAGTCCTCCCTTGGGTTTCTGCCCTGTGACCACTGAGGGTGTTTAAAAACCTCAGGCTGAGGGGGAAAAAAAATCCCGATTAACTCTCATATATTAAACTGTGTAGAAACCAGTGTCCTGAGTGGGTCTGAGAATTTGGCAGAAGACTTAGTGGTTGGTGTTCTTGCTAAGGGAGGTGAGAAAAAGGAGAAGAGATTACCCTCTGCAACAGGGAGGAAAAGAAATGAGGCCGTAAGTGGTCATGAGTCAGACCTACAAGACTTTTTGCAAACAGACGTTCAGGGCCAGGCAGTGTTTAATTTTTTAAAAAATAATCTGAAGTCCCTGATTTCATTTTCCAGCATCATTCTAAGAAAGCATAAGGGCGAGCACTACTATTCAAGGCTAGCAATAATAGCAGTTGGCTCTTATCTGCAGGACTAGATTAAGGCTGGCATTCTTACTTCTACATGAGAAAAACTGGCCATGGGCTGTGCAGCTGAGGTACTTCAGTCACCTGCCTTCTCTAAAACAGTCTAAGATCTTTAAAGGATAGAGATTGTGTCTTTGAAGTTAACTTTGTACCCAAATAGCACTTTCTGCAACGCATTCTACCTAAATGTTAAAAGTTAGAAGAAATGAGGACTGACAGGAAGGAGTGTCAGAGAGGGGCTAAGAGACCGCTGCTGGAGGCACAGAACTCTCCTGACCAGAGGAGGGTCTGGAGAGGGCTTAGACACTGTGAGTGGGTGGCAGCAGGACTAAATGGAGCCCTGACTGCACCAAATAAAGTTCTCCTTTTGCTGCTTGTTCCAAATAAATTAGTTTCTGTTTGTTTTATTGCAGAATAGACGCCAGTTGTCCAAAGCCAGTCACAATGCAGAGGCAAGCTAAGAAATACGAGGAAAAATTAATTGCTTGGCCATCATCCATCCCTTCTTGGGACCACATTGCCTCTGTAGTGGGGCTCACATGGACCTCTTTTCTTTCGCTATCCACCCCACTATTCAAACTTTTCACTCTCTGGACAGCTTGCTTTTCTCTTAACCATTTATAGTAAATTACAAAACTTGGGTCTTTATGAACTAGAATTTGGAGCCCAGGGGAAGTCCAGAGCAGTACGAGATGCCAGAAGAGGCTCAATTTCCTTCATAGGGTAAGAACTGAAAAGGAATAGGTGACAGCACAGGCAGATTGAACTTGGGTTGAAGTCCCAGGAAGGCCTAGCTATCATTTATGTGGTTACCTGGGCATTCTTGTGAGAGCAGGGGCTGACTGGGACCTGAGGCTCTACCCAAACACCCTGATGTAAATTCCTTCAGCTGTATTCTTGATTCAGACTGACTTTGACCCCCTTACCTTCCCACTATGCTAAGGCTCTCCTCCTCCTAATCCCAGCTCAAGATGTCAGAAGCTCTTCTCTTTCCCTCCCATTTCCCCCTCCCTAATCCCACCATTGGCTCATCAGTTATCCAGTTGACTCCACTCTGCAAGGAAGACATTCCCCTGGCCTGACTCACTCAGTCCCATTTCTCCACAGGAATCCCCTCACCGCAGACCACAAGGGCCCTGACTAGCTCATGTTTTGTGTTAATGGATGTGAAACCGGAGCAAACCCCTCACCAAAAGAAAAACCACCCTAAACTCTCCCACACAGGTCTCAGCAGGTTACACAAATATTAGTCCTATCATCCAAATAAATCTGCCCCCATGGCCCAGAGCTCTGGCTCCCCTATCCTTCTGCTGCCTGTGCAGAGTGAAGCTGTTCTACAAACACATGAGGACCCCAAGGGATGTTGGAGAGGAACTTGGAGGGGGGGGGGTGGGCGCCTATGTTCAGAATTCCTTGTGTAGGCCCTTTAATCAACAGCTTGCTGTCAATACTTTGCAATTGTAAACGGAAGGTTTCAAGAGAAGTCATGATGGGCTAGACCAGTTAGGAACTTTGGTAAGAGTGTCTGTTGGCTGGAATTGGGGGGCACAATTAAAACTCAGTATCTGAGATAGGTTTATAACCTCATTTTACAGACGAGATGATAGAGGCTTGTAGAATTTGGGTATCTTGCTCAAAATATCAAAAACTGTAAATGGCACAACTGTGATTTCAACCCAGGTGTGTCATAACTGCAAATTTCGATACCACTTTGCTCTCTTAAATTATCAAAAGATAGCCATTGTCTAAGTCACCTAAAAATAGGACATCACAGTTTTTGGGACTCCATATCCTAGCTTGTAGCTTACAAAGCCTGCTATCTCTGGAGACTCCACTACTGCAAGCTTAGTTAGGCAGCAGGTAGTAGCATAGAAGGAACTCCCCTGTTTAAGCCAAACATGGAGTGAACAGTAATAATCCCCAGAACTTAGAGAGCCACTAAATAAAAATTTGTTCAATAAATGGGGAAAGGCTGTTTTTTAAGTTGTTTACCACTTTGGCCCCAAAGCCCCAGCTCTCTTTTCCTCTGTAGCCACTGGCTTCCATGCCCAACTTCAAAGACTAGGATTCTCTCCTAAAAATTGCCAAAGCCAGAGATCCCTACGTGACTAGTATACACTGATGCCTCATGTGGGGCCCTTGAGATCAGGCCTGCTACCCTTTCCTACCCTCCATGGGTCACATATCTTTTACTAAGTGTTTCCCAAACCTAGTTGACCTCCAGAAGAATGGATAGAAACTTTAAAAAAATAAAATAAAGCCCCAAAGGCCTAGGCAGGCTTACTAAATTATTCTTTCTCAGGAGTGTTCCAGGGTATTCTAGTGATCTATTAGGCATAAGAACCACTACATGCCACTTGGTTTGAACAGGCAGCAAGTGAGCAAGGGGCAGTGCTATCTGATATAGGTTGAAAAGAAGAGGGAGGTTGGAAGAGAATGTATGTTTGTATAGTTATATAATATTTTCCCTTACAAAATACAGCAGTTTATAAACCTATGAGCATGTGAATGGAACCTTGTCCACTACGGCTAACTCTTACCTAGGAATCCCAGGCTCTGGGATAATGGAAGAAGGTTGTAGCCTGAGAGTTTCTTTTGGGGTACCAGGCAGTCTGCTCAAACTGACCCAGGGAAGAGATGTGGTTCCATCTCTGTCCCATCTACCCTTAGTCAGGTAGGAACACAAAGAAGCTCTCTCCAGGTACCTTTCCTCTTGCACACACCAGAAATGTCAGGAAGCCAGTGCAAAGGAAAGGAAAAATGAGCCTTGACCATGTGCTTTAGTGCAACTTATATCACTCTGAAGACCCCACCTCTTCCCCTCTCCCTTCTAACCTCCAGAGGGGGCAGTCAGGGAGCTGTTCAGTTTCTTACATCCCCTGTCAACTCCTTCCCAGGGCTAAGGAACCAGTCAGGACACCAGAGTCCTTCTGGATTGCTTTCCAAGTCCTTAAATAGAAACTGTAGCAGCCCAGAGCTGAGGGTAGAGGAAGGCGTGCATGCAAAGATCTTGTGCTTTTGAGCCAGGAGTTTTGAAGTAGAGGGATGAGTGAGGTATTTCTACATTCAGGTCTGGTCCAGCCACTCTGCCTTCTTGGGGGCCTTGCAAGTGTGGACGTCCACAGTGTTTCTGCACTCCTTGCACCGCACTGCACAGCACCAGTGGAATTTGCACTCACACTGGGTGACACGGGTGACTCGAGTTGTGTCGTACCCTCGGCCACAGCACATGATTTCGCAACCATCCGTCCCTTTGGATGTCTTGCTACAGACACGGCCCGCAGTGCCTAGGGAACCTGGGTTGGGGAAGAGAATGAGAACCAAGTTACCTCTTACTTCAGCTGCTCTGGGTTCCCTTACCCACATCCTCATGAGGAAACCATAAAGAATCCCTTTTCCTGAAAATATGCCCAACTGGCCAAAATGAACATCTCCTTACTTCCCTTTGCACCACTCTGGCTTCTTCCCACCATAAAGGCTCCCCAAAGACCATTGACTTCACCTTCTATGCCGTCCCTGCCAATACACATCTCTGTGTCTCCTTCAAAACCTAGCCTTAAAATGCTCCTAGCTGTTAAAGCTGGGTAAGGGCTCTCTGTGTTAGAAATTTTCCATACTAAACAGTTAAAACAAAAAAACAAAAAAAACAACTTAGCCTATAATTTATCTTTTCCAAGAAGTCATGCCACAACTCTGATCCAGCTACCATTTGTTAGTATTTTGGGCCTTAGTTTACATTTTAAGTTGTACCATACAGGGAAGTAATATAGGATGGCCATTAAAAGCATGGGCCTTATTGTCATATTGTTCAAGTTTCAGTTCCAGGCCTGCCGCATCTTAGCTATGTGATTTCACAAAGTAGTTAATCTCTCTAGGCTTTAATCTTCTCATATGAAAATAGGCATAATAATAGCATGTAACTCAGTGGATTGTTACATCTATCATCTCTGTTCAGATGAGGAGGTGAACTGGTTAGTGTGACTGCCCAGAGGCATATCCCTGTGGAATTGCTACAGAATATCCCTTGCCTTACCCTTTACAGTAGGAACTCTTGAAGGGTAGGGATGATATTATCCCCCTGCACAGAGAATGCTTAGGACTTCATTCTGACCAACTTTAGCAAGAGAGATCCTGCCGACAGATATAAAAACACAGAATTTGGGATGGGATGGGCCCTAGAAAGTATCTGTCTATTCTAACCCTTCCCCAGAGATGGGACAGGGACTGACCTGGAGGTTGAGGAAGGGGAACAGATTGACTGATTCTCTTGCAGTAGTCTGTACACCCTACTGCGATATGGAAAGAAAATGCTAGGGGCACCTGGATGGTTCAGTCGGTTAAGAGACTGACTTCAGCTCACGTCATGATCTCATGGTTAGTGGGTTCGAGCCCTGCATTGGGCTCTGTGCTGACAGCTCAGAGCCTGGGGCCTGCTTCAGATTCTGTGTCTCCCTCTTTCTCTGCCCTTCCCCCATTCACGTTCTGCCTCTCTCTCTCTCTCTCTCTCTCAAAAATAAACATTCAAAAAAAAAATTTTTTAAAAAATGCTAGATCTTAGAACTTCTACATTTGTTTTTCATCTCATAAATTTAAAACCCCTACTTTGTATGTTTTATAAAGTACATATTAATACAGTGGAATATAGGTATCTTTTTAAGGTAAATATCCATATATTAGAAGTGCATGCTCAAATAATTTTTTAATGAAAGAGTATGCAATCCAAAATTGTTAGAGGCCACTCTTCCAGAGTGTGGGCTAACTAGTTCTACTATCTGTGTTACTCTCCTCTAACTGCAAGGGCTGGATCTTAAGTCCTTTTGTGCACCAAAAGCCTCTTCTATACTCTAGAACTGAGCTGTCCAGGTTATAGCCACCAGCCACACGTGGTCATTTAGTTATAAATTAACTAAAATTTAAGACTTAATTTCTCAGGCACAATACCTATATTTCAAATGCTCAGTAATCCCATGTGGCTAAGTGGCTATCTATTGGAAAACACAGATGTAGAACAGTTCTGTCATCACAGAGAGCTCCACCGGACAGGACTGCTTTGGTGGAAATTTGTGGCTCCATACTCGATTCTGAGATGACTTACACCCTTTGAATTCCAGGCCCCACTTTGGGTTTTATGAGACTTAATTTTATGCCTCCAAGAAAAACCAACACATCTGACTCACCCTTCCTTCTGACTCCAAAGATCCTTCCCCAAAGGTGCATTTTAGGTATAACAGCATAGGCTTACACCTCGGCTGCTATGGAATTATTTCAAGACATTCAGAGAGTAGTCCTCTGAATTATACCACGTGGGAAGAAAACATACCTAGTGGCAGGAAATCACTGAGAGAATCAGAAAGGGCTCTTTTAACTGCTTTTCTCCTAGCACCCTCCAAAGGGCACAAACTACTTTCTGTGTTACTTAGGTGGAGCCCCACCCTGTTTCTATGCCCAGATTTGCTCCGAGCCACTTGACTCTCCAGGAATGACAGTGATGGCTGAAAACAAACAGAACCAAAGACAGCTGTGGTTCCTGGCTCTATCTCACCCAAGTCCTGAGTGCTGAGTCTGCAGAGAAGAGCCTGCAAGCCCATGATAATAACCAGAGGAAGAGCAGTTCTTTTGCACTAAAGGTTGTTCCTAGTCTAACCTGTCTGAACCTGAAATATGAGCCAAGCCAAGATGGTGACTTCTACTCTTTGGGGGCAATAACATATCACTTCCCAGCATCCCCAAGAATTCCACCACAAATATCTGGACCAGATTGAAAAACAATTTGCTGCTTTCTGCTAGTGGTTAGCCATACTGAGATCTCTTTCCTTGCTTTCCCAACTCCACTGTAGAATCTCCAGTGGTAGACTGGATATAGTCTTTCAAGGCCACTCATGGTCTGATCCTCACCTTTCTTTCTACCTCTAGTCTCCTCATCCCAAACCTTCACTCAGTCAGATTCATCATACCTCTCGGTTCCTAGAACAATCATGTACTTTCCCACCTACCACTCTGCTTATTGCCCTTTTCTTTTCTCTAGGTTGTCCAGGTGATCCCTACACTTCGAGAAATTGCTTAAATTCCACATTTTCCAATAAGCTTTTCTTGGTTTCTCCAGCTTTGTGTCTTCTGCAATTGCATATGTCCACCGATTGATTACACCTTATTTCTTTAGCCAGATCATAAAGAGTCAGAGACTTCCACCTCATGCTTGTGTACAGCCCATACATTGCTTGGTATTGAAAACGGGTGACTCATTTAAACAATCCCTGAATAATACCTACTGTACCCCAGATGCTGGGGATATAAAAGAGTGAGAAATGACCTCTCCTCTGCTTGGGTAGCACTGGGACTGGTGGCTTGAGGCATTCATTATCAATCTTATTATAAGACGCTCATGTCGAGAGGAGACTGATGCCTCGCAAAGTACCACTTCCCTAACTCCTGTGGCTGAACAGACTATGATTGACCAGGGGTGCGTGCACCAAGAACTGGGGCTCCTTGTCCTTACCTGCTTTCCTTACTCACCTGCAGCCTTGTCTAAGACACAGTAGTCTGGGGAGTTGTCAAAGTAGACAAGGTCAGTCCGGGTGGCACGGCGATAACCTTGGCGGGCTGCTGTGAAGTTGGCGCCATCCTGGGTTGCTGTCACCTGCACAGCCCCATCATAGCGCCGCCGCAGGTAATCACCTGTGCGGCGGAAGTCTGAGAGTGCACGCCAGCAGGTGCGCAGAGTACAGGAGCCACTAACGCCATGGCACTTACACTCGAGCTTCAGAAACCGCCGCACAGCCTGGGAGGTGAGGGAGAGGCAGCCAGTCAGGGCACTTTTCAGTCATCCTTAGGGCTACAAGCATGAGTGCTCTGACATCTGGCCTAGGCTGGACAGTGGGTTCTCTCCCCGTCAGAACCCACCCATTCAAGAACCTCTTCCTCCATGAATCCTCCCTAGACCACCAGTGCTTTCTTTCCACGATAGTGTGTTCAAACACAGAGCCACAGGATCCTGTTCATGATTACAGTTTGCCATCACATGCCCTACTTTTACATGTTCTTAGAGTTTAAGGTGCCATGCCTTCTGCTTCTCTAGCATGTCATTTCCCAGCACAGTACTAGGCACATTGGCAGTGCTCAGAAACCAGTGAACTGCCCAGAGCAGGTTCTTATCCTCCTCAGTCTTTATGGAAGTGGTCCTTCCCCTTCTTAAAAAGTTACTTCCCTTCTTTTCTTTCCCTACTTTCCACCTCTGTGAAGACACTTTATGCGCCTGGTTGAATCTAGGCATTCCCAAGCTCCCTTGCATTCACTACTCCTATCCCGTGGGGGTTGGGGCTGCTGGAAGTGATCCAGGAGCCTTCAGCACTTCCACCTTCATATTCACTCCGTGATCACATGTACTGGTCACCCCCAGCAGATATGGACGCACATGCACAGACATGAGTACTGACCGTGCGACCACAGCGGTTGTTATGTAAGTTCATGAGGGCCCGGGCATCCTTAAGCCTCTTTTCCTTGGCATCCACAAAGGCCTTGGCAAAGCGAACACCATAATGGATGTTGTCACTGCAGCCACCCCAGTCAAAATCCCCACGTTGGTCATGGTGTCGGCCACGGGTGTAGGGGTCACAGCTGCACACACTCAGTTCTCCCTGGCTGCAGGCACGAGTGATAGCATGGACCACCCCTGCAGACGAGATGGCATATACAAATGCTGCCTCCCGGCTACCTGGAGAGAGAAAGGTAGAAGTACATTTCTGCAAAGAGGCCTGTGTCTGTCCCTGTCTTCTGTCCACACAACCCCCCACTCTGAAACCTCTTCTCTTCTTGTCTTTCCCAGAGCAACTCCTGCACCTGCTTTTTTCAAGGTGGCCTTCTCTTCCAAAAGCATTCCCCAGAGTATCTGACCTCTTCCCCTTGGCCCTCAGTACTCTCTATCCGCTTCTTTGTACATCTGACCTCTTGGGCTGACCTGTACTCTTGCTTCCTTCCAAACTCCCTGGATCCATCCATTGAAAAGTTTCACAGTGAGTCATCCCCTCCCACCGAGTGCCAATCCTAGCTCAGCTAAGCCTGCCTCAGTCCACATTCCAGGCCTTTTCAGACCTACTCTGCTGGACAGTTCCCCTACAATAGAGACCCCAGCCCAGGGGTTAGCCTGTTTGGGGAGACCTGCTACTTTCCAGGGCCTGCTTCCTTCTTACCCTGCTCTCAGGGATTGATGACTCATCACCCCTGTCCCCCAGACACCTCCCGATTCCCATCTCCTTCCCTTTCTCCTAGTTTATTGTCTCACTTCTGCTTAGCTTTTTTGCTGAGCTGGGGCCAAGCCACCAACTCTCCAAATATTTACATATCACCTTTCTGTTTATCCCTTGCTGCCATTACTGTGATGTTGGGAGTGTTGGGGTGAGGGTAGTGATGGTGGCAGTGAGTACAGAGCAGCCGTTCTAGTCCTCAGCCTTACAGTGCGTGGAAACCCTCACGCTGGGGCTGGGGAGGAAAGGGGGAGGGAAGACGAGACATGGAGGTGGCAGGGGACACTGTACCTTTGTGTATCATCCCAGCAACACTGGCATTTAGAGGGGTCCCTGCCTACATATCTCAGGTACTGAGGGTCGGTTCCCAACTGTATCCTGGGCACTGCCTTCAACTGTCTATCTGATTATGAGGCAGTGTGTCCGAGAGGGGAGGAGGATCATGCCTACCCTACCCACTTGCCACCCCAGGCACAGACAGGGAAGCAGTTGGAGCAGGGTGGAAGAGCTCCCTACTTCTGAGCATGACACGGCCAAAGACAGTGTGGTCCCGGTCCAGCGTGGTGCAGTTCCAGCGGTGGTGGCGGAACTGGTGCTGACACTCTCGGATCCATTCTCGGGCACCCTCGCCCACCGAGCGCATGATGTCTGGGTAACGCTGGCACAGCTGCCGCTGCCGGCTCACCAGACCAGGGATATTGTCACAGATCACTCGGGCCCCCAGTGCCCCGATGTACCTGCAAGGTGGAGATGGCCCTGTCAGAGCATCCTGGCCCTTTTCCTGCCTCAGGAGGGGGAGAAGGAGGGGGAGGGGGAGGGGAGAGATTTGGCATTCAGAACTTGAAGAGGTTCCTTCCCCTCCTCCAACCCACATTCCCTGAGGCCAACGGGTACAGCTTTCCCCACAAGCCTGGAGAAATGGTTACACAGTTGCAGAGAGTAATTGAGTGGTCTCTCACCATCACCCGCTCCCCAGCCAAAGGTCCAAGTGACACACACTCCCAGAACACGGGCCAGGCATGTGTCACATACGTAGAAGCCCTGGGCATGTCACACAAACCCATTCCCTGTTTATTTAATAAACATTAAGAGCCTCAGAGAAAAATAAACTAACAAAACAAGAGTCTGAGACAACACTCTTACACCCACATGTAAGAGGCACGTCCTTCGTAGCTGGTCCATGAAGACATAGTTTGGGGGAGGAAGGATGGAGACAGGGAGGGACCAGTGGGAAGAGACTCAGTGGGCAATTTGGAGTCATGTTTACAGGTCTAGTCAGACCCATGTAGCTAAAATTCCTCACTCCCAAACCTGAGGTCTTGGGGAGGAAGACCCCACCCCCAAATCTCCTCCCTATACCCTTCATTTCCAGGCTCCACAGCCTTTCTTAACAAATGAGTCTTGGAGGCATGATGTCCTGGATGAACCTGCTTGGGCAGAGGGCTGTTAGCAGTGGGAAGCCAAAGCCAAGATAAATCGAGGGGGGTGACACTCCCCATATTCCAGTCCCCACTCTGCCCAATTCAAACAATTTTAAGAAGATCAGTTGGGGTGGGCTACTAAAAGTTAGGTGGGTTGCTAGAGTCACTCTCAAATTTCTCAGTATTTTCTCTTCACTCGAACATTCTTAGCTTCTTCTCTCCATGAGGTCACTAAATGAGATCTGACCCATTCATCCACTTTGCACTCCCTCGCTGTCTCTCCAACACCTAGCACCTTCCTTGGCCCTCTGGGAGTTCTCTGTTCTCCTATCCTAACACATCAAATGGATACCTCTCTCTCTTTCTCTGAACAGGTGGGGGTCAAAGGGGGCAGTTGCTGCTACGGGCTGAAAAGATTTGGTTTGGGCTGTGAATGAGCCTGTGGTTTGGGAGAGATCCCAAAACGGGCCTAGAAGTGGGTGAGGGGAACAGAAGGCAGCCAGTGGGGAGAGAGGAAAAGCTGGACCGCCCTGGGCTCTATGTCCCCTCACCGTGCCCTGCCCACATCCTTGTGCCTGGCCCTCACCCACAAACTAGATCACCGCTGGTGACACCAAGTCAGACAGACTCAAGGAGGGCTGATGCTTGCCTCTTTTGGAGCTCAGCGGGGCTGATGGGGCCCATCTGTCTCCGGGGGAGGGGCGAGAGGGCTGGCCCACCACTGACAAATCCCATGGAATCAGCGTCCCCAGCAGCACCGTCCATCAGGGCAATAGCTTCCAGGAACAAACAAAATAAACACCCCGGGCTGGGCCAGGCCGGAAAAGGCCGCCTGACGCACAGCCTGGAGTTACACCCACTGCCGCGGTGCTTTGTTTGGAGAATCAAGACCATTGCAGTTGGAGCTCGTCCCTGTCTCACCACCGTTTTGCTTCCCCAGTTCGGCCCAAGTACTACTCTAAGCAATGGGTGTTTGTTTTTTTTACTGGGGCTTGGAAAGAGGGGGGTTGGATGGGAATGGGAGACCAGTAATCCAGCCCTCATGAGACAGTCTGGAGTGAGGCAGGCCAAACTCTGGCAATAAGTCCTTCCTGTGGTATGACTTAAATCCATTCTGCTGCAGCCCACATTGGTCCTTCTTGTTACATCCTCACTGAGCGTGGGAACATTTAGTACCTAAGACAGGAAGATAATTACGTTCCTCTACTACCACCCAGACCCCATTAAGTAGCTGCACTAAGTGCCCCAACTGGTGTGATTCTGAAGAGCAGGGCACTTGCCTGCTGGCTAGTGGTCAGCCCCTTGTAGTTGGTGGGGGAGGCGGGCTCCAATACAACTGAGCCTTAGCCCCCTCTCAATTCAACACACACCTGCAAAATGCCTACATGTGCCAAGCACTGAGCTCAGCTGTTAGGGCACAGAGATGTTTAAGGCACCTTGCATCTCATTGGCTGGTAAGAGGGGGAGAGATGCCCCTGACTCCAGCTCTGTTTTCCCTTTCAGAAGTTTTCCTTTCCTTCCCAGCCTCCTGCCCCAGAATGCTCCCTTCACCTGCTTTTGACCAATTCACATCCCTTCCTTTGACAAAGTGACCCATACCTTACTCTAGCCCTTTGCTCCTCAAAGTGTGGTCCCCAGAACAGCCATATGGGCATCATCTAGGGATCTGTTAGAAATGCAGAGCCTTGGGCCCCACTCCAGGCGTACTGAATCAGATTCTGCATTTTCACCAACATCACGAGGTGATTCAGACACCCTGTTCCATGAAGGCAGAGATTTTTGTCTGTTTTGTTCACTTGGTTACCCCCAGAACCTAGAACAGTGTCTGGCACATAGTAGATACTTAATAACTGTTTGTTGAATAAACACCTAACCGCTCTGATTTACCGCCAACTCTCTTTTCCCCCTAGCCAGCCATAAACTTCATTTCAATTACAGCTTTACTCCTGCTGACATTGCCAGCCTATTTGCAGATGTTTTATATTTGTGTCTTTTTAATGAGGCCAGGGATGCTCTTTTCATTTCCCCTCTTGCAGTCCCTAGTGTACACAATTCAGCCCAGCCCACACAGGGCTTTGAACACAGGAATAAAAGTAATTACCTTCCCTGAATCTCTTAATACAACATCATTTATATGGTACTTTACAGTTCACTTTAAATGTTTGTTTAGAAACATTTTTCTAAACAAAAATCCTATGAGACAGGTCTCCATTTTACAGATGAAGAGACCGAGGTTCAGGGAGATTAAGTGGTAATACCCACTCTGTCTATCAGGACTAGTCAGAGGAGAGCCAGGGTGAACCAAGGATATCTGACTCCAAAGTCCAAGCTCATTTTCACTCCGAGAACAAGAGAGGCATACAATGCTTAACCAGGAATAGAGCAATCTAGCTCCAAAATTGGTGTGAACTTGGGCAAGTTTCATACCACTCCCCTCCCAGCCCTCACTGTCTTCATGTGTGAAATGGAGAAAATAATAGTATCTACCTCACCAGATTACTTTGGGCATTGAAGAAGATGATGATCATAAAGTACTTAGTTATAGTGTCCAAAGCTTGGTAAAAATTCATTGAATGACACTTGGTGGTGGTGACAATAATGCTATTATTATGATATCAACTCTGTTCCTCTCCCTTCGTGAATCCATGCACGATGTCCTGCTCACAGGATTCCCTACATCCAGCCCCCTGCAGAATGCAAAATGGAACAGGGAAGCACATGCGAGGAGCCCCCTATTTCTTGCTCTGTTTGTCACAGATTAAGAAGAGACCATCTGTTTCCTCCTCCAGTTAGAAGTGGGGAGAGGGAAGGAGTGACTGGAGAGTAAGGGAAGGGCTGGGGGGACGATCAGACTGTTAGCTGGTGATAGTGATGACCTTCTGCTCCAGAGTGGAACACGGACACACACAGGGTCAACAGGCATCTCTTCCAGGGTTTGGACAGAGTATCAATCTTGCTGGGTTTTTTCCCTAAAGGAAAGAGAGATACCTTGGGGGCCTGACCTGCCTTTAGAAAGCAGCTTTCCACTGTATCTCAGAAGTGATGACCACTGAGGCAGGCATCTGGGGACTACAGCTGTGACAGGTGTGAGGCAAGGAGATTGAACTAACCTCTGCACCCACTCCCCATCCTGGCTCCACTGCCACCTTTCACAGCGACTGCCGAGTCCCTCCCTATCACTGTATCACCGGCATGCCCCCTCTCTGGCTCTTCTACCCAGAGTTTTTCCAAAATGTGAACCACGTGGGGGTGAGAGCAGTAGAAGGGAGAAAGGAAAAGAAGAGGGAGTAGCCAAGGGACAAATTGGGGACCAGGAAACACCCTAGTTGGGTCTTTAGGAAGCACTACCAGGATGCTGCAATTATCAGAGTGACACTTCTTCACCTAAACACCAAGTGGTCCCCAATACTACCTCCCAAACTGGTAAGAAGCAATCAAGAGTCCTTAAAAGCAAATTGCTATCTGGGGTGGGTAAAGATCCACTGTGGTCACTTCATCGTCTTTCCATCCGGCCACTGAACACACAAGTCCCCAGCCAAACTGAGTCCCTGATGGCTTTGATCTCCCTCTGAACTTTGAAAGGCTTTTCTCCTCTGTCCCCTCTTCTCTTTCCCTTTCTAAAAGAATGTTTCAAGCCAGATGTAAGATACGGGCCTCCCTTCTCCCCCATCCAGAACAAACCACCCCCCCTTGCCTTCCCCAACACTGCAGAGATTAAAAAGATCCAAAAGAGAGATTTTTCTGAAACAGGAAAATGGGGGGTGGGGGGGTGGGGATTGGGGATGGAGAGCGACGCATCTTGAAATGATAGGAATCTGCAGCCCAAGCTTGCTGGCCCCTCAGCCAGCTACCCCTCACCCTTCCTAGCCAAGATTCCAAGTCTAGAGGAGAAAAGCCACAGGGTGCAAGGGGAGGAGAGACCACTCTGTGTGGTGGGAAGGGGGAGGGAGGAAGGAGCAAAGTAAGGAAAGGAAGGGGGCACTGCTTGGGTAGGGAGGGGCAAGAGTGCAGTCTGAAGCCAGTTTGATGGGGGGGGGCGCAGTGAAGAGGAAAGATGAGAAGACTGTCTTTTCTCAGTTCAGTTCCCCCCTTTGCCCCCCAGAGGGTGGGGGAGGAGGGAGAGCAGCTTTCTCCTGAGAGAAAAGGATGAATGCCATCCAGGGCTTGGGGGTGGTGCAGGGGGGGATTCAGAAAAGAGCAGATATCCAGTGGGTTTTTAATGCCTTTTGCCTCATCTGCCCTCTTGTGAGGTGTCTGGAGTCTAAGGCCTGCAAGAAACCTGAGGGGAGGGTCTCAATGCTTTGCGCCTCCAGAAGCCTCTAGTTCTTGGACGGGAAAGAGATGGGAGACACAGGGTCATCTGGGAAGAAAAAGGAAGGAGAGAGGGATGTCTGGGTTCGAAGTGACATCTTCAAAGCTGAAGTTGAAGACAAACGCCTAAATTATGCAATTATGCAAAATTGTTTTAATTGTCAGAGTTAATGGAGTATTTTTGCTTTGATTCCATTTCTAAACCTTGCGCTGGGTGCTATAGCGTGAACACCAAAGTCTTACTGCCTACCCGGTGGGGTAGACTAGCGCGAGCCTCGTCCGCCCTCGCCAAATGCCCTTTTCTCCACCTCCCGAGGTGGGGGGGGGGGGGGTCGACGTTAGGCGATCAGGGGGCTCTGTTGGAGGGCCACTGAAGGCCCCAGATGGACGATTGGTTTCTTGAATCCACCCTGAGAAAAACTTGGAAGGTAGCATTCCCCCTAAGTCAGAGCTGAAATGGGGCACAGCACAAGGGAATCTGGAAAGCCTCGACCACCAGGCGTCCTTGCTCCAAACACCCAGGGCCCACCTCACTGGGTGAGCAGCACACCTATCCACCCCCACCCCTACTCCGAGACTTAAGTGACGGTCCGGCTCGGATCGTCTCTAACTCCGTCGAAGCAAAAGCCTGGTCTCCTGTGCTGCCGGTGCCAGGAGCTGCGTAATTCCTCTGGGCTCCTTCGGCCTCTGACCCCGCGCCTCACCCTCCCCACCCCGAGAGCCATGCTCACCACCAGGACGTGTCTACGCGGGCCGGCAGCGTCAGCAGCAGCAGCAGCAGCAGGCAGGCAAGACCGAGGCGGGCCGAAGCCCGAGAGCCGTCGGGGGCCGCGGGTCCTGGCGGGAGCACGGGGACAGGGGCGCGGGCGCGCCGAGGGGGGAGCTGTGCGGCTTCCTCCGCACCACCCGGCTTCAGCATAGCTCCCCGATGACTCCCGCCGCGCGACCCGGAGGGGCGTGGACGGGGCACCGGCTCGGGGTACTCAGGCTGCTCCTACCTCACCCCCTTGGGGGGCCATAGGGCCCGGCGGCGGGGGACCCAGGGGCACCTGGAGTCCGGGAGCCGGGGCGCAGGGCCCCGGAGAGGGGCTCAGGGAACGGGTTCCGGAAGCCGACGGCGGCGCGCGGAGCCCCGGGTCTGGGACGCGCTGCCCCGGCGCTGGGCGCGGTGTCAGGGGGTCGGTGGCGCGGAGTAGGGCTGCGGGCAGAGTGTGTGCGGACAGCCCCTCGGCCGCGGGCTCTCATTGGACGGCGCGGGGCGGGGCCGAGGCCGGGGACACGCGCGGCCCTCTGGGCGGCTCCGCCCGCGCCAGCCCCGGGCGCTTCGCAGCGCCCTAGGTGTGGCGGCCCCCTCCGCCCCTCGGCTCTCCGCGGAGCACCGCACCGCGCCCTCACCTGCTTCGGCGGGCCGCGACGGTGTGCGGGGGAGCCCTTCAGAACCCGTAGCGCCCAATCCTGGCCGACGCAGCGCCACCGGGTCCTAGCGCCCTTCAATTGGCAACCCTAACTTCTGTGGGTGATGGCCAGGAGCGCAGAGTGAGGGGGCCGCAGACACTTCCCCTCTGTTCTCTAACCTACAGTGACACCGGAGCTGAGCCACTGAGCATGCACTCATTTCCTCGGTCCTCTCTCGGTTCTTGCGCTTCTGGGAAATGGGTAGAACCTCTGTCACGGGGAATTGCGGGAGGATCTTAACTCCCGTTCAACGTTGCCAACTGGGGCTCTTTGGACAGTCGGCTTCAGGTAGAGGCTTCTCTCATCTAGGGCTTGTTGCTCCTCGTTCCTCCGACCCACTGCCCACCGCACGCCCTGCACGCAAACAATGTTTAGACCTGGTTCACGCCCGCCTGCCAGCCCCGATGCTCCCCTCTGGCCTGTGGACCGGGAATCGATGGCGGAAGCAGAGGGGGCACACCTGCGGACCGGACAAGGACTCCCCGCCCTTTACCGCCCCGGCTGAGCAGAACTTAGTCCCTCCCGGCTACCCCAGTGCTTCGGTCCCCCACCCCCTCGGGCGGGGCTGCAAGCAGGAAAGAATCAGAAACAGCTGGGCGGCTTTCCCGAACCAGAGGCCAGGGTGGGGGTCCTGCTGAGAGTGGAAGACCCGGAGCCATTTCTCTCCGTCGCCTTTCCTCCTCCCTACTGCTCCCTCACCCCCTCCGTCACCCATCCCACCCCTGCATACCGCCCCGGGGCGTGGTAAATCAGGAAGGGGTGGGGAGGAGCTGACTGCTGACGGTGACACCCCTCTTCTCTCCCCGCACTTACCAGGCAGGCTGGTAGAACCTTTGGGATCAGAGTGGCCCCGGCCTTCCAACTTGGAGAGTTGGGAAGTGGCCTGACCTCTTCTCCAGCCTCAGTTTCTCCTGTGTAACCCCTCATTCCCAAGTGTCTTTATGCCTGTCCCCATGATTTATCTAAACTGTAAAGCCCCGGTGTAAACAATGCTCTGGAAACTGCCCATCCTCCTCAACCCCAAACTCACTGTCAGTTCTTGGTTGAGGGGCCTGCCGGTGGGGTGGGGTTGGGGGGTGGGGTGTTAGAGCCGCCTGAGTGTGAGTGGACACCGCGCAGCTGCAGACATCCCAGGGGCAGATATGGGGGAGGGGGGCGGGAAGGGCTCAGAAGGACCTTTATCCCCTCTCCCTACCTCTCTACCTTACTTTCTGTGGCAGGGGCCAAAGTGCCTTCATTAATTCAACAAATATTTATCTACTCCTTACCAGTGCCAGACTGTGCTAGAACAGTCTGCTAGTGAACAAGGCAAAACAAAACACTTTCTGCCCTCATGGAGTTTACCTTCTACTGGGATAACACGGACAATACACAGTATACATCATAAGTAAAACATATAGTATGTTAGAAAGGAGTAAGAGCAGTGGGAAGGACAACGTTGTAACTAGGATGATGAAGGTAGGCTCACTAAGGCAACATTCAAGCAAAGACTGGAGGAGGCCAGGGAACAAGCCGGGCAGATTTTTGGTGGAGAGCATTCGCAGCAGAGGGTACAGCCAACACAGAGACACTATGGTGGGTATGCGCTGGTGTGCAAAGGGTGGCATGGGGGCAGCAAGGAGCTGGGGGAAGGAGAGGAGTTCAGCTAGGTAGCCAGGGTGGCCCAAGTCCTGTGGGGTGGGGCATAGGGGTTGAAATTGGGGGCTGGACTGGAGTTGCATAGGAGTGGGAGAGGGTTGACTGCAGAGACCAAGCAGGGCCAGCATGTAGCCACATCCCTCCCTACCAACCAGCTGACCCTTCCCTCCCCTTCTCTCCTTTCCCTGAGTCTGAAAGTATCCAGCAGCCCTTGTGTTTCATCAAAAAGACTCTCAAAAAGCAGACTCTCTGCCGAGCTTCCCTGAGAGGGACAGGTGAGAAAGGACTGGGCCCAGGCTCCTTCCTGGCTGGGCCCCTCTCCTTGGACCACTCTTTCACCTCCTCCCAGCCCAGCCCCACCCTGGTGCTGGGCAGCAGTCTATAAGGTCTGCAAGCTGGGACAGCCTCTCCCAGACTCCCCTGTGTGCTTAGGCCTGGGTGTGACTCTGGCCCTGTGTTTGTTTCTACATATGGGCCCGAGGTTGTGGGGTGGGCTGGAGATGATCACATCAGCCCTAACCGTGCGGACTCACCCACTTGGGCCCCAGACTCACTTCTGAGGCCCCTTCTTTGGCTTCAGCTGTCTTCACAGTCAAGTGGGACCGTGTCTTGGCACAACATAGATGCTCAACTATTAAAGCATGTTGCTGAGCTAAGGAGGCCCCCAGAAACATCAGCAGCTCGAAGAGGGAGGGCAGTGGATGAGGGGACAAGACTTCTCCCCAGTGCTTACAGGCTACCTTTGCTGTAGAGTGGACAACCCAAGATGAGGCTCTGCTCCTTCCTCTTCTTCCTCCCCTCCCCTCCGAGCCCCCTGGCTCCCCAGGAGGAACCCCAGGCTGCAGGAGCCAGCTGCCTGCAAGAGCTGCACTCAACCACTTAACTAGAGAACAAATACGGAGCCAGAGAAGAGGTTTTCTGGGATCTGCCACTTTGGACTTCATATCTCAAAATAAACTTTCAGTCTCAAGGTCCTAGACGCTACTGGAGAGCTCAGCTCCTCACGCGAGGGCCTGTTGTGGGGCTTCCAGGCCGAGGGTCAAGGCCAGAGGCTCAGGCTAGTGCCTGACCTGCTCCTCCCTCCCACCCCTACCCTCACTCCACCCTAATGGGAGGCAGGGGAGGAGTCACTAATTTGGGAGTCAAGTTCTCGTCTGGAGGGCACTGCATAGAGTCAGGTTGGCACTTATTGAACACCTGCTGTATGCCCAGCACTGGCCAGAGCATCCTAAATGACACAGAAGGAGACAAAGGGTCTTACTCCAAGGTGTTTTCTTGCAAATACAATAAAGCCACCCGAGGAGTGGTTCACTAGGCTTTGCTGTTCGAGGCTGCATACCGCAGATTTAGTGGGCAGTGAAAACAGAGGCCTTGGGGAAGAATCCTGGCTCCCCGAGAATCCTGGATTCCCTGGGGCAACCAGCAGAGCCAGTCCCCCTTCTTCCTCAAGGTGGCACCGTAGCCCCCTGCCTTCTCAAAAGTGGCTGCCCAAAGAAGGGTCTCCCCCCTCACCCTTGATATCTAACCTCACACTCTGCTCCCCCATGGGGACTTCCTTCACTCTCTTCTCAGCTGCGTGAGGCTGAATGATTTTGAGTTTTTACTGGCCCTTGGATGAGAGTGGAGATGAGCTAAGGGGAGTTCGGGTGGTGTGGGTAAACAGCTCTTACTCTACCCTGGTTGACCCCCGAGGAGGAGGCTCCCCCTTCCCTGGACCCCTTTGGTGATGACCTTCTCTCTTTCCTGGTGGGTGGGAGGTGGTGTGGATGGTAATGAGCAGAGAGAAAGGCCGAGAAGGGGCTGGGGGGAGGTTTGGATGGGAGTCAAGGAATTCCTGAGCCTGCTGCTTGCACAAGGAGCCCTGAGACGCTTTTCCTGAGCTTTCTTTGCAGACCGAGGCAAGTCTTATTTGAAATGGGGCCAGGTTCACACAGGCCTCCGTGCCCCCACCTCGTCTCTCCCTCCCTAGCCACCCCATGCAGGTGTCTAGGGAAGAGGAGGGAGCTTGGGAAGAACACAGGGGCTTTTAAGGGGGGTGGAGTGGGGGAATCTACACTTTGCACACCGCCTGACTGGCCTCTCCTTGGTATTTATGAGCTCCCAGGCGAGGCATGGAACGTGTCTCAAAGAGGCCAGGCCAAGAGGGCTTTGGAGGGAAGGAGCATCCAGCCCAAACCAGTGAAGGGGGCTTGGTGGGGCAGGCCAGAGACAGGGACCCTCTTCCTCCCAGCCAGTGGCCAAACAGGAGAGTAGATTCCTCCCCTAAGGGGCTTGGGAGAAACAGGGAGCTAGGGGAGAAGGGGAAGGAAGGGCAGAGGCTTGGGGAGGCGGGACCATGGGGGCGGGGCAAGGGGGTCTGGAGCCTTTTAGTGTTTTGGCTGTAATCAGACTGGAGCCAGGCGGTAGGCGGGCTCACAGCCATCCTGGGCGGGTGGCCCAGGTTCTGTGTGAGGCCAGTGGGTGTGCTGCTGGGATTCTGGGTGGTCACTGACCAGCCTAACCCCAAGGGAGAGTGGTTCCCACTTTGCCCCCAGCCACCCTCTCCCAATCTGCCTGTATCCAATAACACTGAGCTCTCTTTCTCTCCCCACCACCTGTTCTGGGTCCTAGAATGATCTGGAAGCGAGGTTTGCTTCCAGCGGACCCAAATCTGCGGAACCCACTATCTTCCTCCCTCCCACTCTGCCTTCCTCACTTTGCTCTGCTTCTTGCTCTCCCCATGTCCTCTCTGTGTCTCTCTAGGTCTGTCTCCGTCTGGCTCCTATTTCTATCATGCTGTGTCCATTCCTGTCTTTCTATGTTTGTCTCTCTGTCTGTCTTCGTTTGTCTTCTCTGTGTGTCTGTGTCTGCTGGCCTTTTGCCCGCTGTCTGAACTTCTCTCCATCTTTCTCTTTATGAATCTCTCTTTCTCTTTATGTCTCTCTCTTGTCTTTCACTCTCCATGTCTTTTCTGACTCCCTCTGTGTGTCTGTGTTCCCCTCTGTATTTTTCTGTGTGTATCTTTGTTTCTCTTTGTCTCTGTTCTTCTCTTTCTCACACCTTCCTCCATAGGCCCTGCAACACGGTGCAAAGCACACTGGACTGAAAAAAATCAGAAAAACCGTTTTCCCTCAACCCAGCCATGCATGATTCCGAGCCTGCTGCGTGCACAAGGAGCCCTGAGACGCTTTTCCTGAGCTTTCTTGATTTCCATGATTCCGAAGGTCGCTTTTGCACTCCTGGCCTCAGTTTCCTCACTGGCAAGACAAGTGGGGTGGACATCTAGTTCCCTCTGTGGGGGCCAATTTCTGTCTCTCTCTTTCTCTCTTGTTTCTTGTAGGACAGCCCACCCTGTTCTCCAAGGCCTCTGCTTCTTTGCTCCCTAGATTTGACCCTGAAGTTAGGACTCCAGCATCCTTTGGACCCCCAGTGGGAAGGAGTCTTTGATACTGTCAGCCAGCAGGCCCCCAAAAGGAGGAGGACTCCTCACTCCTTCACCCCCTCAAACATCAGGGTAGACAAGGGCCCTTTCTGGGGCCATGTCTGGCACACAAACCAGATTAGCTCATCTCTCTAATCCTCTTTGTGCTGGGGCCCCTGCCAGACAGGGACACCCACAGTGCAGAGCAAGGGTGTGTGTGTGTGTGTGTGTGTGTGTGTGTGTGTGTGTGTGTGCAGATTCTTGGAGAAAGCAAGACTAAGGTTCTTCTCCCTCTGGGTACCCCCTCCTGCCTGAAAAGCTCAAAATCAGCAGCCCTCACTCTATAAGAAACCTCATCAGGCTTGAGCCAAATCAGGGTTCTCATAATCCCAGTCTGCCCCACCTACCCAATCCTTTTTACAGCGTCCCTAGGGCTGGAAGCCACCCCTTCCTTCTCCATACGTAACCCCTGGCATATGTGCGAATGTTATATTTTAGTCTAGGAAAAGTCTGCTTCTTCCATTCCTTCTTGAAAAGCCTGGAAAGCCTGGAGTGTAAGGCAGGGCACAGGGGACATAGGGGCAAGGGCGGGTTGGGGGTGGGGAGTAGACGGTCCCTGGGTTTCACACTCCAAGTTGGAGGCCTCCAGTCCCTCTGAAGTTTCATTTGGAGAGGTCTTTCTTGGCTGATAAGATCAAAGCATTCCCTCTGCCAAATCATTACCTTATTTTCGAGGCAATTACAGAACTTATTGTATCAATTAGCCGGGTCTCCAGCTGCAGCCGGTTATCTCTGTCTGCCTGGCGCTCGCTGAAGAAAGGGTCGGCCGGGCCCAGCCAGCCGGGCCCCAGAGGAAAGGGCAGAAGCGGGGCCACGGCCCGGGAGCTGTCCGGCTGCTTTCAGCAGGGACCGGCAGGTGGAGGGCACTGGGGAGCCCTTGCGAGGACGAGGAACCCGGCGGCTTCTCCTCACGCGCCCCGCCACTGCTGCAGGAGCGCTCTTGCCCGCGGCCGTCACACCTGCACGCCTTAGGTGGCCCGGGAGCGCAAACCGGCTGAGCCTGGAGGGGAGTGAGACCCATGGGCCGGCCGGGCCAGGGCCCCGGCTCCGCGGAGGAAAGCGCTGAGTCCTCCAACATGCCTGTCCCTTCCCGACTTGCTGGTGCGTGACTCACTGTGGGCCGCGCGCCCCGCAGTGGCCTTTTCTAGAAAGGCACGGCAGGATGAGCTTCGTCAGAGTGGGCGCTCGTGCGTTTGCAGACTGGGAGAAAACCTTTGGACGGAGTGCGTGGCACGGGGAAGTCGATGTCCCCGTGGGTGCGCGAGTGTGGCCTCTGCTCCTACCCTTCCTGCAGAGCCACGCCCACACGTGGTGTTGGGGTCAAGTGGAGGGTCCCCTAGAGCTCCAGTTCTCAAACTTTGTTCTCAGATCCCTTTTACGTTCAAAAATTGTTAAGGACCCCACAGACGTTTTATTTATGGAGGTTATAGTCATCCGTGTGAAAAATGACAAGGAACACAGGAGCCAGCAGAGAGTGCTCCCAGTGGCCAAAGCTGGACAATTGGAACAACAAAATCGTTTTGGATTATAACCTAAAGTATAAATAAACATGCACGGATCCCTACTGATATAAATAAATGAATAAATAAATACAAGGGGAGGAGAGACAAATACCGCATGCAGAAGAATTCCAAATAATCTGTGTAGCTACTCCTCCAGTGTGGCCTCCAGGTTGTGACCTCCCTCCAAGAGTACAGAACAGAAAAGGGCAGGAGTGGTGGGGAGTAACTTCACAGGGCAGAAAGCTGACAAACCTCAGTTGGGTGATCACAGTCAACATCAACAGCGAAAAGTCCTGTTGATAATATGTACCCTGGATATGATGTGATGAGAATGACACTACTCCTCTGTGATTTCCCTCCCCTTAATGCCAGTGTAATCATGAGATTACACTGATTCACACCTGTTGAACCATTCTTGCCACGAAGGGATACATCCCACTTGACTATGAGATATGATCCTTTAATTGTGCTGTTGAATGCAGATTGCTGAGACTTTGTTGACGATTTTTGCATTTATATTCATCAGGAATATTGGCCTGTAATTTCCATGCAGTGTCCTTGTCTGGCTTTAGTATCAGGGTAATCATAACCTTGTAAAATGAATTTGGAAGTGTTTCTTCCTCATCAGTTTTTTGGAAGAGTTGAGAAGGCCTTAGTTCTTTAAATGTTTCGTTCAATTCACCAGTAAAGCCATCTGGTCCTGGACTTTTCTTTGTTGGGAGATTTTTGATTCCTGATTTCACTTCCTTATTAGTTATAGATCTATTCATATTTTCTGTTTCTTCATGGTTCAGTCTTGGTAGATTGTATGTTTCTAAGCATTTATCCATTATTTATAGGTTATCCAATTTCTTGGTATATAATTGTTCACAGTTGTCCCTTCTGATCCTTTGTGTTTGTATGGTATCCCCTGTAATGTCTCCTCTTTTGTTTCTAGTTTTATTTATTTGAATCTTTTCTCCTTTTTCCATTAGTCTAGCTAAATATTTGTCAACTTTGTTTATCTTAAATAAAAACTTTTAGTTTTGCTGACCTTTTCTGTTGTGTTTGTAATCTCTACTTCATTTATTTCTGCTAACCTGGGGCTTAGTTCTTTTCCTCTTCTTCTTCTCCTCCTCCCCTCCCTCCCCCTCCTCCTCCTCCTCATCCTCCTTCTTCTCCCTCTTCTTCCTCTGGTTTCTTAAGGTGTCAAGTCAGGTTGTTTATTTCAGGTCTTTCTTTTTTTCTTAATGTAGGCATTTATTGTGACAAACTTTCCTCTCAGAACTGCTTTTGCTGCATCCCATATTGGTATATTGTGTTTCAATGTTCTTTTGTCTTTTAATATTTTTTTTTTTCAACTTTTTTTTTTTTTTTTTTTTTTTTTTTTGGGACAGAGAGAGACAGAGCATGAACCGGGGGAGGGGCAGAGAGAGAGGGAGACACAGAATCGGAAACAGGCTCCAGGCTCCGAGCCATCAGCCCAGAGCCTGACGCGGGGCTCGAACTCACGGACCGCGAGATCGTGACCTGGCTGAAGTCGGACGCTTAACCGACTGCGCCACCCAGGCGCCCCTAATATTTTTTGATTTCCCTGTTGATTTCTTCTTTGATCCATTGACTGATCAGGAGCATGTTATTTAATTTCGACATATCTGTGACTTTTTCAGTTTTCGTCTTGTGCTATACCACTGTGATCGAAGTTCCTTGTTAAGATTTCAACTTTAAGTTTGTTAAGACTTGTTTTGTGACCTGACACATGATTTATCTTGGAGAATGTTCTATGTGCACTTGAGAGGAATGAGCATTCTGCTGCTGTTGGATGGAATGTTATATATATATGTCTGTTAGATCCATTTGGTCTAAACCGTACTTCAAGTCTTATATTTCCTTATCAATTTTTTGTCTGGATGATATATCCACTAACATAAGTGGAGCATTGAAGTCACCTTCCATTCTTGCATTGCTGTCTATTTCTGCTTTCAGATCTGTTGATATTTGTTTAATATATTTATGCACTTTGATGTTGGGTGCATATATATTTATAGTTGTTATAGCCTCTTGATGAGTCGATCCCTTTATCATTATATAATGACCTTCTTTGTGCCTTGTTAGTTTTTTACTTAATGTCTATCTTGTCTGATAAAAGTATAACCACCTTTACTCTCTCTTGGTTTCCAGTTGCAAAAAATATCTTATTCCATCCCTTTACTTGCTGCCAATATAAAGATTTAAAGCTGAAATCTTTTGAAGGCAGCATATAGTTGGGTCTTTTTTGTTTTTTAAAAATCCATTCAGGGGCGCCTGGGTGGCGCAGTCGGTTAAGCGTCCGACTTCAGCCAGGTCACGATCTCGCGGTCCGTGAGTTCGAGCCCCGCGTCAGGCTCTGGGCTGATGGCTCGGAGCCTGGAGCCTGTTTCCGATTCTGTGTCTCCCTCTCTCTCTGCCCCTCCCCCGTTCATGCTCTGTCTCTCTCTGTCCCAAAAATAAATTAAAAACGTTGAAAAAAAAAATTAAAAAAAAAATCCATTCAGCCACTCTGTCTTTTGATTTGAGTATTTGTCCATTTACATTTAAAGTAATTTTTAAAAATTTTTTTAATGTATATTTATTTTTGAGAGAGACAGACAGACAGACACAGAGTGAGCAGGGGAGGGGCAGAGAGAGAGGGAGACAGAATCTGAAGCAGGCTCCAGGCTCTGAGCTGCCAGCACAGAGCCTGATGTGGGGCTCAAACTCATAGACTATGAGATCATGACCTGAGCCGAAGTCAGATGCTTAACCAACTGAGCCACCCAGGCGCCCCTACACTTGAAGTAATTATTGATAGGTAAGGGCTTATTATTGACTTCTTGTTCATTGTTTTCTGGCTATTTATCATTCCTTTATTTTATCCTCTCTTGATGTCTTCCTCTGTGATTTTATAGTTATACTGGTATGCTTTGTTTTCTGTATCTTGATCTTCTATGTATCTGCTGTAGGTTTTGCTTCATTATTACTAGGATTACATGAAACATCTTATAGTTGTAACAGTCTATTTTAAACTAATAACTTTGATCACAGAGAAAAATTCTACCCTTTCATAGCCCCCTTATTTTATGCTTTTTTCTTTTAATATTTATTTATTTTTGAGACAGAGAGAGAGAGTGAGAGACAGAGAGAGACAGAGGGAGATAGAGAATGCGAGTGGGGGAGGGGCATAAGAGAGGGAGACAAAGAATCTGAAGCAGGCTCCAGGCTCTGAGCTGTCAGCACAGACATGGGGCTCAAACTCATGAACTAAGAGATCATGACCTGAGCCAAAGTCAGATGCCCAACTGACTGAGCCACCCAGGTGCCCCTCATTTTATGTTTTTGGTGTCACAATTTACATGTATCCATTAAAAAATTATTTTAGCTACAGTTATTAATAATATGCCTTTTAACCTTTATACTAGAGTTAATTGCTTTACATACCACCATTACAATAGACAATAGAGTATTGTGAACTTGACTCTATACTTACTTTTACCAGTGAGGTTTTTTTAATGTTTATTTATTTTGAGAGAGAGAGAGAGAGAGAGAGAGAGAGAGCGAGAGCACATGCACATATGTGGGGTAGGGGCAGAGATAGAGGGAGACAGAGAATCTTAAGCAGGCTCTGTGTTCAAAGTAGGGCTCAAACTCATGAACCCATGAGATCATGATGTGAACGCAAATCAAGAGTCAGACACTTAACTGACTGAGCCACCCAGGTGCCCCTGCCAGTGAGTTTTACACTTCGATGTTTTTCATGTTACTAATTAGCATTCTTTCATTTCAGCTTAAAAGCTTCTATTATCATTTCTTATAAGGCAAGTCTAGAGGTGATAAATTCCCCCAGATTTTGTTTGTCTAGGAAAGTCTTATCTCCTTCATTTCTGAAGGACAGCTTTGCTGGGTAGAGCACTCTTGGTTGGCAGTTTTTTTTTTTTCTTTTAGTACTTTGAACATATCATCCCACTCTTTTTTAGTCTGCAAGATTTCTGTTGAGAAATCCACTGATAGCCTTATTGGGGTACACTTGTATGAGTCAAGTTGTTTTTTTTCTTGCTTCTGTTAAAAGTTTTTCATTGTCTTTGGTTTTTGACCATTTTATGATAATATGTCTTGGTGAAGTCTTCATTTTCTGAAAGTATTGTTTATCATGAATGGGTATTAGATTTTGACAAGTGTTTTTTCTGCATCTATCAATATGATCATGTGATCGTTCTTCTTTAGCTTGTTGATGTGATATATTATACTCATTGATTTATCAATGTTAAACCAACCTTACATACTTGGGATAAATCCCGCTTGGTCATGGTGTGTAATTCTTTTTCTACATTGTTGATTTGATAAAGTTTCATTACGGTTTTTTGCATCCATGTTCGTGATAGATAATGGTCTGTAGTTTTCTTGTACTGTCTTTCTCTGGTTTTGGTATTAGGGTAATACTGGCCTCATAGAATGATTTAGGAAGTATTCCCTCTGTTTCTTTCTTCTGGAAGAGATTATAGAGAGCTGATATAATTTTGTCCTGAAGTGTTTGGTATAATTCACCAGTGAACCCATCAAAGCCTGGTATTTACTATGTTGGATGGTTATTAATCATTGACTAAATTTCTTTAATAGATATAGGCCATTCAGAACATCTATTTTTTGAATGTAAATTTGGCAGATTGTATCTTTTAAGGAGTTGGTCCATTTCATCCAGGCTATTGGATTTGTGGGCATAGGGTTGTGCTTTTTCTGTTGTTTGTTTTTGTTTTTGTTTTGTATCTACACTTAGGTTTATTTTTAAATTTTTTTTTCAAGTTTTTATTTAAATTCCAGTCTGTTAATACACAGTATAATATTAGTTTCAGGTGTAGCGCTTAGTGATTCATCACTTATATACAACACCCAGTGCTCATCACTAGTGCCCTCCTTAATATCCATCATCTATTTAACGCATCCCCCCCCCCACCTCCCCACCAGTAACCATAGTTTGTTCTGTATAGTTAAGAGTCTGTTTCTTGGTTTGCCTCTTTTTTCTTTCTTTCTTTCTTTCTTTCTTTCTTTCTTTCTTTCTTTCTTTCTTTCTTTCTTTCTTTCCTTCTTTCTTTCTTTCTTTCCCTATGTTAATTTGTTTTGTTTCCTAAATTCTACATAAAATTGAAATCATATGGTATTTGTCTTTCTCTGACTGACAGACTTGGCTAGCCTTATACTCTCTAGTTCTTTGCACATCATTGCAAATGGCAAGATTTCATTCCTTTTTATGGCTGAATAATATTCCATTGTATATATACCACATCTTCTTTATCCATTCATCAATCACTGGACACTTGGGCTGCTTCCGTATCTTGGCCATTGTAAATAAAATTGCTTATAAACATAGGGGTGCAGGTATCTCTTTGAATTAGTGTTTTTGTATTATTTGGGTAAATACCCTGTAGCGTGATTGCTGGGTCATAGGGTAGTCCTATTTTTAACTTTTTGAGGAACCGCCACTGTTTTCTATAGTGGTTGCACCTGTTTGCATCCCCACCAACAGTGCACGAGGGTTCCTATTTCTCCGAGTCCTTGCCAACACTTGCTATCTCTTGTCTTTTTGATAAGAGCCATTCTAACAGGTGTGAGATGATATTTTGGCTTCAACTTACATTTCCCTGATGATAAGTGATGATGAACATCTTTTTATATGTCTATTGGCCATCTGGATGTCTTATTTGGAGAAATGTCTATTTATATCTTCTGTCCATTTTTAATTGGATCATTCATTTTTTAGGAACTGAGTTTTATAAGTTCTTTGTGTATTTTCGATACTAACCCTTTATTGGATATATCATTTGCAAATATCTTCTCCCATTAAGTAGGTTGCCTTTTAGTTTTGTTGATTGTTTCCTTTACTATGCAGCTTTTTATTTTGATGTAGTCCAAATAGTTTATTTTTGATTTTGTTTCCCTTGCCTCAGGAGACATATCTAGAAAAAAAAACTGCTTCGGGCATGATTTATATTTAAAAAATTTATTTTGGGCACCTGGGTGGCTCAGTTGGTTAAGTGTCCGACCTAGCTCATGTCACAATCTTGTAGTCATGAGTTCAGGCCCCGTGTTGGGCTCTGTGCTGACAGTGCAGAGCCTGGAGCCTGCTTCAGATTCTGTGTCTCACTCTCTGCCCCTTCCTTGCCCACGCTCTCTCTCTCTCTCAAAAATAAATAAATTTTTTTAAAGTTTATTTATTTATTTTGAGAGAAAGAGAGGGATTGGTGAGGGGCAGAGAGAGAGAGGAGAGAGAGAATCCCAAGCAGGCTCTGCACTGTCAGTGTAGAGCCCATGTGCAGTTCGATTTCACGAACCGTAAGATCATGACCTGAGCCAAGATCAAGAGTTGGATTCTTAACTGACTGAGCCACCCAGGTGCCCCTAAAAATTTTTTTTGATGTGTGTTTTATGGCCCAAGAATGTAGTCTGTCTTGGTGAATGTTCCATGTGAACTTGAGAAGAATGTATATTCTGCTGTTGTTGGATGAAGTGGTCAATAGATGTCAATTATAACCAGTTGATTGATATTGCTGTTGAATTAAACTATGTCTGTACTGATTTTCTGCTTGCTGTATCTGTCTATTTCTGATAGTCTGGTGTTGAAATGTCCAACTGTGATTTGAGATCTATTTCTCTTTGCAGTTCTATCAATTTTTTCTGATGTAGTTTGATGCTGTGTTGTTAGGCACACACATATTAAGGATTTCTAAGTCTTCTTGGAAAGTTGGCCCCTTTATTATTATTATGTAATACCTCTCTTTATCCCTGGTAATTTTTCTTACTTTGATGTCTGCTCTGTTTGAAATCAATGTAGCAACTTCTGCTTTTTAAAATGAGTGTCAGCATGATATAGCTTTCTTTATCCATTTACTTTTTTTTTTTTTAATGTTTATTTGTTTTTAGGATAGAGAGAGACAGAGCACGAGCAGGTGAAGGGCAGAGAGAGAGACACACACACAGAATCCGAAGCAGGCTCCAGACTCCAAGCTGTCAGCACATAGCCTGATGCGGGAACCCATGAACCGTGAGATCATGACCTGGGCCAAGGGCGGATGCTTAACCGACTGAGCCACCCAGGTACACCCTTTATCCATTTACTTTTCATCTATGTCTTTATAATTAAAATGGATTTCATGTAGACAACATACAGATGGTCTTCTTTTTTTATCCACTCTGGCAATCTTTGTCTTTTAATTGGTGTATTTAGACCACTGACATTTAAAGTGACTATTGATATAATTGGATATTTGCTTCTGTATTCTATTTGTTGCCTTGTTCTTTGTTCTTATTTTTGTCTTCTGCTCTTTTTATGCCTTTTGTGGTTTTATTTTTATTTATTTATTTAAAAATATTTTTTAAAGTTTATTTATTTTGAGATACAGAGAGAGCGGAGGAGGGGCAGAGAGAGAGGGAGAGAGAGAATCCCAGACAGGCTCGTGCTGTCAGTGTGGAGCCCGATGTGGGGCTCAAACTCACGAACCATGAGATCACGACCTGAGCCGAAATCAAGAGTCGGACACTTAACCAACTGAGCCACCCAGGCACCCCTTGCCTTTTGTGGTTTTAATTGAACATTTTATATGATTCCATTCTCTGTCCTTTCTTAGCATATCAATTATACTTTTTTTAGGGTTGCCCTAGAGTTTGCAGTATACACTTACAACTAATCCAGGTCCACTTGCAAATAACACAATTTGGCTGCACAGGTAATATGAGTATCTTTTAATAACACAATCATCCTCATTCTTCCCTCCTGTCCTTTGCATCATTGTGTCATTCATTTCACTTATATTGAAGCGTACATAAGCATATGTATGTACTTAAGCAGACATAATCAAATACATTAATGCTATTATTTTGAACAAACTTTTGTTAGATCAATTAAGTATAAGAAAAATAAAAATTTTTGACTTTCACCTATTTTCTTTTCTGATACTCTTCTTTTTTTTTTTTTTTTTTTAATTTTTTTTTTTTTTCTTTTTTCAACTTTTTATTTATTTTTGGGACAGAGAGAGACAGAGCATGAACGGGGGAGGGACAGAGAGAGAGGGAGACACAGAACGGAAACAGGCTCCAGGCTCTGAGCCATCAGCCCAGAGCCTGACGCGGGGCTCGAACTCACGGACCGTGAGATCGTGACCTGGCTGAAGTCGGACGCTTAACCGACTGCGCCACCCAGGCGCCCCTCTGATACTCTTCTTTATGTAGATCTGAGTTTCTGACTCATATCATTTCCCTTTTCTGAAGAATTTCTTTTAGAAGAACTTCTTTTATTTATTTTTAAAATTTTTAAAGTTTATTTTATTTTTTATATATATATAGAGAGAGCAGGGAGGGCCAGAAAGAGGGGTGGACAGAGGATCTGAAGTGGGCTCTGAGCTGTCAGCACAGAGCCCGACGTGGGGCTTGAATCCACGAATCATGAGATCATGACCTGAGCCAAAGTTGGACGCTTAACCAACTGAGCCACCCAGCTGGCTTAAGAAGAACTTCTTTTAGAAGGCAAGTCTACTGGCAACAAATTCTCTCAATTTTTGTTTATGTGAGACAGTCTTCATTTCTCCTTCATTTTTGAAGGATAATTTCACAGGGTAGAGAATTCTGTGTTGGTGGGTTTTTTACTTTCAACACTTTAAATATTTCACTGTGTTCTCTTCTTGCTTGAATAGTTTCTGAAAAAAGTCAGATGTAATTTTTATCTTTGCTCCTCAATTGGTAAGGTGGTTTCTTCCTCTGACTTCTCTCAAGATGTTTTCTGTATGGTTGATTTTATGCAGTTGGAAGATTATATACCTAGGTACTTACATTGCCCATCTATTATTGCCTACTGTTTATCCATTAGAGCCTTTAGGATATTTTTTGAGGGTGGAAGAGGGCCAGAGGGGAGAGAAAGAGAATGTTAAGCAGGCTCCATGCCTAGCATGGAGCCAGATGTGGAGCTCCATCTCAGAACTGTGAGATCATGACCTGAGCCGGAGTCAAGAGTTGGATGCTTCACAAACTCAGGTGCCCCTCAGCCCATGGCATATTAATCCTAGTTGTTTTAAATTCCCCGCCAACATCTCTGCCATGCTTGAGTCTGTCTTGGATGAATCTTTGAATCTCTGTCTCTTCAAAATGTATTTCTTACGCTTTTATTATGTTGTAATTTTTTTCTTAATAGCTGGACATGAGGTAAAAGGAACTTCTGTAAATAAGCCTTCAGTAAGGTTGTGGTGAGTTGTGGGATATGGAGAAACATTTGAGAGTCCTCTGATCAGGTTGCAGTCTTTTAATGAGCCCTTTCCTCTAGACTGTGAACTTTACAAGTGTTTCTCATAGTTTTCTTCCTCTGCTTAGGTGGGAAAGAATGGATAGAGTGGGTTGGAATGGGGTATTTCCCTTCTTCCACATGGAAAAGTAGAGTGGGCTAGAATTTTTCATTTCCTCAGTTTCTTTTCCCCAGTTTTGTTAGGGTCTGAAAACACCAGCAGTTTAGGCTCTGGTAAAATAGTTTCTCCTTAGGGAAGGCTTCCTTAAGAACAAAACACTCTGGTGTATTTCAAAGTGATTACTTTCTCATTCTCCCTGCTGGAAACTGGAGGAGATCTTTCTCTAATATTCACTCTGAGAATCAGGTCAAGCTCCTGAAGGTAAAACTCACAAAAGTGTGGGGGGTGCGTGGGGGAGGGTTCCCCTATCACTGGATTCTCCTGGAGTTTTTAAGTCTCAGACTTGTCATACTGACAACCTCTAGCAATTTGTCAATTATAGTCTAAGCTTACCTATTTAGGTTTCCCTGGCACTGTTTCCTGTGGAGGTCTGATTATCTGTATTATCTGTATTATCTGATTATCTGTATTCACCTGCCTCTCCAATTTCATGGGCACTGGTCTGCCCTGTGACCTCACTTTTCTGATGGATTTAAGATTTGTGGATTTTTCCATGTGTTCAACTTTTTACTTGTTAGGACCAAGCGACAGCTTCCAAGCTTCTTACATGCCAGACCAGAAACCAGAAGTCTTGAGTTCCTTTTCATATTGATTTATAAAAGTTTCTTTACATGTTATGGAATACAAATCTTTGTCATATATGTTGCAAATTTCTCCCCTACTCTTTTCTTTTTCTCTCAATTTTGCTCATGGTGACTTGTCATAAAACTATGTTGTGACTTCAAGGTTACTATCTTACACAGGAAGGTATTGTCTACTCCTATAATTATGAAACTAATCTCCTAATTTTTTTCCCAATACTCTTATGTTCTTTCACTTAAATCTCTAATAATATGGAATTTATTTTTGGTATGCTATGTGAGTTAGGAGTCTAACTTAAATATCTTCCTATATCTTCCTAACTCTTCACCCTTGCTTACACTTTTCCCTTAGCCTGGAATACTCTTCCTGTGTTTACCTAGTTAGCAGAATCTTATTCATCTTTCAAGGCCCTGCTCCATGTAGCATTTCCTTTATTTTTTTTTTTGAAGATTTTTTTAAATGGTTATTTGTTTTTGAGAGAGACAGAGAGAGAGAGAGAGAGAGAGAGCACAAGCAGGGGAGGGTCAGAGAGAGGGAGGCACAGAATCTGAAGCAGCCTCCAGGCTCTGAGCTGTCAGCACAGAGCCTGACATGGGGCTCAAACTCACAAACCGTGAGACCATGACCTGAGCCGAAGTCGGACACCCAACCGACTGAGCCACCCAGGTGCCCCTCCATGTAGCCTTTCTTGATCTGCTCAAAATGTTTTGGCCTCTTCTGAAATTCTGTCACATTGGTTATTTGGCTCATTGATTTATCACTTATATAATTTGCTGTCTGACATTTTAACTACTATTTACACTTACTCTACAGACAGTTTTTGAATACCCTTTGTGTGTAAGGCAGTTTACCTGCCAGATAATACTGGTCTTAAGGATCCTTCAGTCTACTGGGAGGAAGAAAAACAAATGCAACTTAACATGTGTGCTATGGATATTCAGCATATGGAAGAGTGATTTCTAGATTTATTTAGGGGAGGGGTATTAGAGATCAGAAGGTCTTTCTGAAAGAGGTAGATTTTGACCTTGGCCTTAAGAAATGGGTAGGATTGGATATACAAAAATGGGGAAATGAACATATCAGGCCTGGAGAATGTCAATATTGTCTTTTCACTAGAATATAAATTCTTTGAGAACAAAGGAATTTATTATTCTCTTATTTCTCTCTTGAACCCCCCTTCCTCACTCACACTTGGCAGAACACCTTTGCCACAGGTACCTTGAGAACAGAATCCCTTAGAAAGCCTTCTTTCCAGCATCTCTCTCAGAATAAGCTGGTGATCCCAAGGCTGATCTTCTCTACTTGCATTCTAGATTCCCTTCTCTCCCAACCCCCCTGGGACCTTTCTCCAACAGTTACTCCCAGCTCCAGAGCCTCTTATTGTCTCTTGGGCCTCAGATGCACAGAGTTGGGTTGATACTACCCCTCAGTTCTTAATACATCACAATACCATCATCAAACTGTGTAAAGGTTCTTTTTTGTTTGTTTATCCCATTCCCCACTCCTGTTCCCTTCCTCTGTTTTATAGGCATCCACTCTAGTGTGATTGGAATATGCCCTTGCACATATGAGTATCCTTATGTGTTGTTTGTGTATGTCTTCCTTGTTTTTAATTTTTGTAGATTGTAACACAATAAAGACCTTGTATTAGTCAGTTAGGAGACATAACAAACAATCTTAAAAATCTCAGTGGTTTATGACAACATTTATTTCTTGCTCACATTACATGTTAGTAATTGTAGGTTGGAGATTGAAGTTCTCCACCTCCATATTCTCACTCTAGGATTGGGCTGAAAGAACGAACCCTTTTGACGGACATGCTATTCTCTTGCAAAAGAAAAAGGCAAAAGAATTGGAAGAAATTGTGATGCTTCTTAAAACTTCAGCTTGGACTTGGCATCTGTCAAGTCATAGCCAATCCTAACAATGAGATGAAGAAGTATTCCTGTTGGGAACATCAGCACTGCAAGTTTCATCCAATAAGTGGGATGTATAATCCTGTTACTGTGAAGCAAGTGAATTACTGAGAACAGCTAATCTTAGACCTCTTTGGTTTTTATTTATTTCTATCCTATTATGTTAAAAAAAATCATTCGTGTTGCTGTATAGACATATGTAGTTCATTGCTTTTAAGCATTGCATTATATTCCATAATGAATAGTCATCATATTTTACTTAGCCATTCTCCCAGTGATGAACATCTAAGTACCTTGAGCCCATGCTATCACAATGACGGCCTTCTAAAACATCTTCATACATGACTTTTAAGTGTGCAGATTTAGGGGATCCTGGGTGGCTCAGTCGGGTAAGCATCCGATTCTTGGTTTTGGCTCAGGTCATGATCTCATGGTTTTGTGAGTTTGAGCCCCGCACTGGGCTTTGTGCTCACAGTGCAGAACCTGCTTGTGATTCTCTGTCTCCTTAGCTCTTTGCCTCTCCTCCACTCGCATTGTCTCAGTCTCTCTCAAAATAAATAAATAAACTTAAAAAAAACAAGTGTGCAGATCTATCTAGGATTGCTGGGTTTCAGGATGCTTAATTTCACTACAGCTGTACATTGTAGCTTATACAACTTACACTCTCCCAGTGGTGAATGAGAATTCCCATTTTCTTTTGTTCTTGACAACAGGTGATATTTTTCATCTGCTTGATATTAGTTACTTCATAAAGTTGCATCTCATTATAGTTTTAATGGGCATACATCTTATCAGTGAATGTGACTGTGTACATAATTGGGGTTTCTTTTCTGTGAATTTCCCATTTGTCCATTTTTGTATTTGGCTTCCAGCCGTCTTCTTATTGATTTGCAGAAGCTTTTTGTATATTTTAATATCTCCATGACAGTTTTAGATGTTGCATTTATCTCCTTTGAGTGCAACTGTCTGCTAATTTTATCTATTGTGTTCTTTCTCAAACAGAAATTCTTAATTCTGATGTAGTCAGACCTATCATTTTTTACCTCATAGTTTTGTACTTCTTGGGTTTTACTTTTTTTAAAAATGTTTAATGTTTATTTATTTTTCGAGAGAGAGAAAGACTGATTGTGAGTGGGGAAAGGGCAGAGAGAGAGGGAGACACAGAATCCGAAGCAGGCTCCAGGCTCTGAGCTGTCAACACAGAGCTCAATGCACTGCTGGAACTCAACAGACTCGAGATCATGACCTGAGCTGAAGTCAGATGCTCAACTGTCTGAGCCACCCAGGAGCCCCTTTTTAAATTTTTATTTATTTATTTATTTTTATTTTTATTTTATGTTATTATTATTGTTATTATTATTATTATTATTATTATTTATCTTGGGTTTTACTTGAGCAGTCTTCATTATCCAAGGATCATGAAAGTATTTTCTTACATTTTCTTCAGATAGCATTATAGTTTAATGTTATACTTCAGTTTTTTATTCCATCTATATTGGAATGTAATGGTTCAAGATCTTTTACTTTATTCCGTATCATGAGTCAACCTGTCTCTATCCCTTATCCAAGTACTCCTGGTCTATAAGTAAAATCTATTAAAAAAATTTTTTTTTAATGTTTATTTATTGTTGAGAGAGAGAGAGAGAGACAGAGTGTGAGTGGGGAAGGGGCAGAGAGAGAGACACACACAGAATCCAAAGCAGGCTCCAGGCTCTGAGCTGTCAGCACAGAGCCCGATGCGGGGCTCAAACTCACAAATGTGAGATCATGACCTGAGCCGAAGTCAGATGCTTAATCGACTGAGCCACCCAGGTGGCCCAGTAAACTCTATTTTTTAAAACTTTCTTTCAAAGCTAATTCTCCTTGTCCTTCCTTCACCTCCAAAATTCATGAAAACACAGTCTACACTCTCCATTAAGAAGAACTCCATACTTTTTCTATCTTATTTTTTGTAACTCCTGTTTATTTCTTAATCTGCTACAATCTGGTTTCGGGACCCTAAAGTATATTTGGAATTGTTCCCAGTATCATCCCAAAATGCCTCCTAATTGCCAGGTTTTATGGCCTATTTTCATTCCATATCTGCCTTGATTGACCTTCCTATAGTTTATTACACCACTGAAGCAAGCCCCATACTTCCTCACAAGCTCTGCCTTCTCTGCCTCTCAGGACCTTATTTCCACTTCGTTCCTCTCTCTGTCTCTACCCCACCCCCCTTTTATTACCTGTCTTCTTTTGTTCAACATAATTATTTTGAAATTCATCCCTGTTGTTGCATTTATTGATTCTTCATGCTTTGTAATTGCTGAGAAGTAGTTCATTTTTGGGATATACCACAGTTTCTTCATTCACTTGATAGATATTTGGGTAATTTGTAGTTTTTGGTTACTACACATAAAATTGCCATGAACATTAGTTTACCATCTCTGTACAGGCATATACTTTCATTTCGTTTGTGTAAATATGTAGGAGTGGATGGCTGAATCATATGACAGGCACATGTAAGTTCAAGTCTTAAAGAAACTACCAAACTATTTTCCAAAGTAGTTGTACTATTTATATTCCCATGAGCGGTTCCAGTTGCCCAGTGGAGACTCACTTTAATTTTAGCCATTCTAATAGGTGTGTAGGGGACCTCACTGTGGTTGTCATTTGCATCTCCCTAATGACTACTGGTTTTGTGAGTTTGAGCCCCGCACTGGGCTTTGTGCTCACAGTGCAGAACCTGCTTGTGATTCTCTGTCTCCTTAGCTCTTTGCCCCTCCTCCACTCGCATGGTCTCTGTCTCTCTCAAAATAAATAAATAAACTTAAAAAAAATAAGTGTGCAGATTTTTTCATTTATTTATTAGCCTCTTGTATATCTCCTTTTTTGAAGTATCTAGTCAAATATTTTCCACACTTTTATTGGGTTGTGTTTTCTTACTACTGGGTTTTGAGAATTCTTTACAGATTTTGGATATAAGTCCTTTATTAGACATGTAGACTTGAAAACATATTTTCCTAGTCAATGACTTATTGTTCCAGTCTCTCTCTCTTTTTTTTTAACGTTTATTTATTTTTGAGAGAAAGAATTATTTTTTTAACGTTTATTTATTTTTAACGTTTTATTTATTTTTTAACGTTTATTTATTTATGCTTGAGAGCATGAGTGGGAGAGGGGCAGAGAAAGAGGGAGACACAGAATTGGAAGAAGGCTCCAGGCTCTGAGCTGTCAGCACAGAGCCAATGCGGGGCTCAAACCCATGAACCATGAGATCATGACCTGAGCTGAAGTTGGACACTTAACCAACTGAGCCACCCAGGTGCCCCTCTTCCATTCTCTTAAAAATGTCATTCAAAAAGCAGAAGCTTTTAATTGTTCTGTATGGAACAATTTGTTCTGTATGGGTAGTGATTTTGGCATCACATTAAGAAATCTTGGGGCGCCTGAGTGGCTCAGACTCTTGATTTCCACTCGGGTCATGATCTCAAGGTTCATGAGTTTGAGCCCCACATTAATCCCTGTTGGGATTCTCTCTCTCTCCCTCTCCCTCTGCCCCTCCCTCATTCTCGGGCTCTCTCTTAAAATAAATAAATTAATTAATTAAAAAAAATTAAGAAATCTTAGCCTAACCCAAGGGCATAAAGAATTTCTCTTATGTTTTCTTCTACTTTTTTTTTAAAGTTTTTTTTTTTTTAATTTTTTTTTAACATTTATTTATTTTTGAGACAGAGAGAGACAGAGCATGAACAGGGGAGGGGCAGAGAGAGAGGGAGACACAGAACCGGAAGCAGGCTCCAGGCTCTGAGCCATCAGCCTAGAGCCCGACGCGGAGCTTGAACTCACGGACCGTGAGATCGTGACCTGAGCTGAAGTTGGACGCTTAACCGACTGAGCCACCCAGGCGCCCCTTTTTAAAGTTTATTTTGAGAGAGAGTATACATGCATGCACATGAGCAGGGGAGGGGCAGAGAAACAGGGAGAGGGAAGCAGCATGGGAGCAGGCTCCATGCTGTCAGCAGGGAGCCTGACGTGGGGCTCAATCCCACAAACCTGTGAGATCATGACCTGAGCCAAAATCAAGAGTCGGATGCTTAATTGACTGAGCCACCCAAGTGCCCCTCTCTTGTGTTTTCTTCTAGACAATTTATAGTTTTAGGCTTTACATTTAGGTATTCAGTATATCGAGCTAATTTTTGTATATGGTGTGAAGTATGGATCAAAGTTTGGTTTTTGCATACAGATATCCAATTTTCCAGCACCATTTGTTGAAAAGACTGTCCTTACTTCACTGAATTGCTTTTACATCTTTGTAAAAAAAAATCACCTGATTACATATTTGAGGGTCTATTTCTAGACTTTATTTTCTGCTCCATTGATTTGTTTATTTCATTCCAGTACCAAACTATCTGAATTACTGCAGCTTTATAAGAAGTCTCAAAATCAAGTAGTGACATTCTCCAATTTTGCTCTTATTGTTCAAAGTTATTTTGACTATAAAGCTCTTCACATTTAAAAAAAGTTAGAATTATCTATTTCTACAAAAGAAGGCTGTTGAGATTTTGATTGGGATTGCATTATGAATCGACTGAGCAATTTGGGGAGAATTAACATCTTAGCAATATCGTCTTCTGATCCATGAATATACTATATCTCTCCATTTATTTAAGTCTTCTTCAGATTCAGCAATGTTTTGTAGTTCTCAGAATACAAGTCTTGCACATATTTTGTTGAATTTATCTTTAAGTATTTTAAAATTTTGATGCTATTATAAGTGGTATTGATTATTAACTTCTATTCCCATTACTAGTATAAAGAATATCTTCTGTTCTGCAACCTTGCTAAACTCACTTATTAGTTCTAGTATTTTTTTTTTCTAGAAAGAGAGACAATGTGAGCAGGCAAGAGGGGGAGAGAGAGAGAGAGAGAGAGAGAGAGAGAGAGAGAGAGAAAGAGAATCCTAAGCAGGCTCAATGCTCAGGACAGAGCCCCATGTGGGGCTTGATCCCATGACTCTGGGATCATGACCTGAGCCCAAATCAAGACTTGGATGCCCAACCAATTGAGCCCCCAAGGTGCCCCTCTTTTTCTTTTTTTAAAAAATAGAATCCATTAGGAGTGCCTAGCTGCCTCAGTTGGTAGAGCATGTGATTCTTGGTCTTGGGGTTGTGAGTTCGAGCCCCATGTTACGCATAGAGATTACTTAAAATAAAAAAAAAGTGAATAAAAAAATAGAATCCATTAGATTTTATACTTAGAAAATTATGTCTGCAAATAAAGCCAATTTTACATCTCCCTTTCCAATCTGGATAGCTTTTGTTTCTTTTTCTTGTTTTACTGCACTGGCTAGTACCTCCAATGTAATGTTTGAATAGAACATTATAGAACATGAGTATTATTGCCTTATTCCTAATCTTAGGGGAAAGCATTAATCTTTCATAATTAAATTTGATGTAAGGTGTAGGTTTCTTCTTGATGTCCATTATCAGGTTTAGGAAATTCCTTTCTATTCCTGGTTTATTGAGTTTTTACCTGAAATGGATGTTGAATTTTGTCAGATGTTTTTTCTGAATCTTTTTGTTTCCACTCAAAAATTCTGAATTTATTTTTTTCAAAACCAAATGCTGGGACATGATTATACACAACCAGTGGCATCAGACATTGAATCTGATGGATAATTACAATAGCCACATTCCAAAAAAAATTATTTTCACTAAGAGTAAACTTTATGCTCTTTTTCCTTCAGGAACTCTAATTAAACTTATATTAGGTACTTGAATTTGTCTTAAATGGTATTCTGTTAATTGTTAAAAAACTTGTTTTTATGTTTCACTATGGATGATTTTTATTGCTAATTTTTTCAAGTTTACCAATTGCTTCTGCTATAATGTATAATCTGCTATTAATACCATCCAACTTTTTTTTCCATCTCAGATAGTGTGGCTTTAATTTCTAGAAGCTTGATTTGGATCTTTTCTATATCTTTAATATCTTTAACAAACTTAATGCAGCTAACATAGTTGTTTTAATATAATTGTCTAATAATTCTAGTATTGTGTCATTTTTGGCTAATTTTCAGTTGATTGATTTTTCTACTAATTATGGGCCATATTTTTCTGCTGCTTTGCATGCCTCTCAATTTTTTACTGGATGCTACACATTGCAAATTTTAACTTTTGGGTATGCAAATTTTTATTTTTCTATACAAATTCTTTTTTTTTTTTTTGAAATGTATTTATTTATTTTGGGGGGGGAGGGGAAGAGAGAGAGGGAGAAAATGAGAATACGAAGCAGGCTCTGCACTATCAGTGTAGAGCACTGATGTGGGGCTCAAACTCACAAACTGTGAGATCATGACATGAGCCAAAGTCAAGAGTTGGCTGCTTAACTGAGCCACTTAGGCACTCCTGATTTTCTATACAAATTCTTAAGCTTTGTTCTGGGATGCAATTTTTTTTTAAGTTTATTTATTTATTTTGAGAGAGAGAGAGTGTTAGAGTGCACGTGCACAAGTGCACCAGGAGGGGGAGGGGCAGAGAGAGGGAGGGAGAGAGAATCTAAAGCGGGCTGTGCACTGCCAGCACAGAGCCCGATGTAGGGTTCCAACTCATGAACCCCGAGATCATGATCTGAGCCAAAATCGAGAGTCGGACACCAACTGAGCGACCCAGGCCCCAGGGAAATAGTCTGATTCTTTTGAGTCTTGCTTTTAGTATATGTGCTGCACTGGAGTCCTGGCTATTAAAGTTTTTTTTTTTTTAGATGGGAGCAGAGCAGCACTTAAGTCTAGGGTTAATTATGGCCCACATAGAGACAAAAACCTTCTGGGCACTCTATTCAATGTTCTGTGAATTATGAGCTTTGTCAGTCTGGCTGCGGAGGACAGAAACTACTAGTGTCATGTGAGCTCTGAGTACTGTTCTATCTTCTCCTTTGGGGTGGTTTCCTCACATGCATGTGCTGATTAGTATTCAGCTGAAGATTCTGGGTGGGGGCCAGCTCTGAAGATCTCTGGAGATGTCTGTCATTATAGCTTTCTTATCTCCAATACTCTTCCCTCCCAACTCCCAGCTTTACCTCAACTGAGGGAGATTGCCCGGCCATGCCTTGATTACCCCTCACTGCTGGGACAATCATAGGATTCACTTTGTTTCCTGTTTCAGTCCTTTTTTGCCTAAAGTCCAGTGTCTTGAAAATTGTTGTTCAATATGTTTTGCTCAGTGTTTAGTTGGTTTAGGTTAGAGACTAAATCCACTCCCCATTTTTCCATCTTGGTCAGAAGCAGAACTTTTAGAGCACCCACCTGGCTGGCTCAGTCAGAATATCATGTGACTCTTGATCTTGGGGTCATGAGTTTGAGCCCCACATTGGGTACAGAGATTACTAAATAAATAAATAAATAAATAAACTTAAAACAAAAAGAAGCAGGACTCTTTAACATTTAAAAACACCCAAACATATCTTTTGACTCCATACTCTTTGATTACATCTTCATATTTATGGTGCATTTATAATTGTGTGCATTGCATTATTAAATATTTCCCTGGCAAGAGAAAACTTTTCTTTTGACTAGAGATTGATGAGAAATTAATTACCCATTATGATTTTACACACAGAATAACTGGATGAATTTCTAGAGACCAGCTTCTAGCTCCATTCATTTAAAACCTTGTTTCCACCCCACTTCTCACTTTACTTTTAGTGCCAGGTGCTATAGAATATGTCAATAGCAATACAACCTTTGGTGCTACTTCTTCATGTCGTTATGCAAAGCAAGGCAGCATGGTGACTAACGGGAGCATTTCTGGAAGTCGTTCCGACACTGGGATGGCAAAAACTCAACCATACATGCAAGCGATTGCAAACCACATAAATGTATTTCACTCAAAAATAGTCCCCTTTAGCTGAATTCCAAAAATGCTTGTGGCCACCATTCCAAGGTTACCCAGTATAGGGGAAAGTATGATATAGGAGAAGTCAGAATGAAGAGAGACAGCAGTCTTAACCGATTGCAGTGAAGATATCTTACTTTTGCAAATTTTATAAAAACGTATGACCATACGAACACATTCCTTGTGCCCTTCAGGGTTGGACAGGTGCCATGCCAGCGATGGTCCTTGAAGCTTAAACCATTAGCTCCATGGTCAATCTACTTCTGCTCATGATGCCTCAATTCAGGCTCCCAGTAGCTCACCAACAGAGTCTAAATTCTTCCTGTTTTTATCATAGTCCACATAACACGTTACTTTACGTTTGTGTCTCTCGCCAGCATTCGACCCCCCCTAAAGTCCTGTATGTAACTCACTGGTTTCTTCATCCCAGTGCCTATCCGAGTGTGGTACCTAGCAGGATGTCTGAATGAATGAAACGTCTTTGTTTTCCTTCCATCGATCGCTGGCTCTTGCTTACTTACTGGGCTCCTTATTAAGGACTTGTTTTTTATAGCATCGACCGTATAGGAGGAGTAAACATTTTGGAAGCATAATTAAATGGATGAATGGATGAATAAGTAAATGTTGATAGAGTCATCCTGACCCCTTTTTAACAAATAGTTATGCAGCACCTATTATGTGCCAGTCACTGTTCTAGGATTTACATAATCCTAACAGCTATCTCTTGCTGAGGGTTTGCTTCTGCTCCGACTAGTGTGTGAAGTCTTGGATTTGCTCATTTAAGGCTCACAACCGTCGTGCAGGGTGGCTTCCATTATTCTCTCCCATTTTACTACTTCGGGCTTCCACGCGTGCCCCGCGAGGGGGACTGCCGCTGTGTGCCGCGCACGTCCCCCCAGAGAGGCGGCTGAGCGCCAGCACCGGGAGGGGACGTATCCCTGTTCCCGCAGCGTCTCCCAGGCGGGTCCCTTTCTGACCGTAGACCCTGCCTTTGCCCCGAGAATCACAGCGACTGAAACGCCAGGGGGCGCCAGCGATTCAGCTTTCGGACCGAGGGCGGGGCTGCCCGTCGCCCGGAGCCGCCTTGCGTGGGAGCCACCCAGCTTCCCTTCCAGACACGCAGTCCGCGGGCCGCCCTTCCACCCGCTGCCTCTCGCCATAAAGGCAGCGAGTCTTCCGCCGGGCACTCACTGTGTGCCGGGCACTTGCCTGCTTCATCGCACCGAATTCTCACAAAACTCTAAGAGGGAGGTGCTCAGATCTTCATTGTATTGATGCTGACCCGGAGGCTAGCAGAGGTTGATCGACTTGCCCAAGGCTACCCCAGAATGGCAAAGCTCTCGTTCTAAGCTGCTTTCTTGCTCCGTCAAGCCTTTGCCTCCCTTTATCTTAGGCACACAATGTACGCACACCCCTGTCGTTACAAACCGGGATCCTTCTCCCTTCTGTGTGCCTCTGGACCCACAAATTTCCCTGCTGTGCTGAACTTCTCTGGCGGGTTGGGCCCCATCTCCCGCTCTCTCGGGGACACCTGCTGCATGCTTCCGAGCCCTGCCCTGAGATGTCCCATCTGCTAGATTCGTTCCCCCATCGGAGTGTAAATTCCAGCCCTTAGCATGAGGCTTGACACGGAGTTGGTTCTTAATAAACATACGGTGAATAAATGGCTGACACACACAGCAAGTGTGTGTGTGTGTGTGTGTGTGTGTGTGTGTGATCAGCATAGCTCAGAGCCTGCACAGAGCCAGCAGCAACAAACACCGGTTGAAAATATGTGATTGAGGACTTAACAGTTTGACATTTACATTTTGTTCTCCCTTCTTTATGTTTGTATCCAGCAGGGACTGCAAACTCCCAGAAGGTGGGGATAAGGAATGCGGGCGTGTGTGTTGGGGGGGTGGGCAGTGCACCCGGTGTTGGGGTGGAGAGGAGAAGGCACAGGGCAGGGAGCAGAGCTTTCCCATGGTGAGAATAAGGCCCACATAGAGAAAGAGAGAGAGAGGAAGGGAGTGAGAGCAGAAGGAACATGAGGCCTGAATGGGAGCCTTGTGTGTGGCCCGGTGCTGCTGACTCACCAAGACTCAGGAGAGGGAAAACACGCTAGGGATGAAGAAGGGGCCTGTATGCTGTGGTCGCCACTCTAAACCACCCTGCCACCCTGAGGACACCCTGTCTGCTCTGAGGCCCCAACGGTCCTGGAAGGCTCTGCTCTGGGCTGGCTGCACTGGGGGAGCGGGAGAGTGGGCCTGGCTGAGAAGGGAGATGGGCAAGTCTTCTGAGCCCGCAAAAGGCCCTTCCCAGGAGAGCCAGCCGTGGGTTTTGAGTTCAGGTGGGGAAGGAGGCCTAGAGGAAGAGGCGTCTCTCTCCCTTAGCAGTCGGCTGCCCTCCTCTGCCAGCGGGCGTGGCAGGAGGTACAAGGAGATGGATGCTTGTGGCTTCAGTGGCTTCTTGTCCATACCTGAGAGCACATGCCTTGTGAGCAAGTGCTTCTCAGAACTGATGCTGGACAGATGGAAGCACAGCCTGGGAACAGAAGCTCTACCATCCTCCCCACTCCCGGCCTCACCTCAGCTGTCAAACCGGTTCAGGGGCAGGGGGACGGGATTTCTGTGGCAACAGGTATGGCAGGCAGCCCTAGGCCAGTGGGCAGAGGATGAAGCTTGGAATATGGGGCAGCCCAGGTGAACAAGATCAAAGCCCAGACACTGTGGAGAAGCAGGTGAGAGGAAGGAGGGAGTGCCGGAGGGAGCAGCCAGGGCTGGGCCAGGGATTCCTGCTTCCAGGTCAGCTCAGGGAGGAGCAGTCAGTGCAGGCTCAGAGTGGGGGGGCTGACTACAGACAGTCTGGGCTCTGCCATCAACTAGACCTGGAAACCTGAGCAACTCACCTGACCTTTCTGGGCCTCGTTCTCCTCTGTAATATGACAGAGCTAGCTAGCATCAAGGGTCTCTAAGCTTCCTGCCAGCTCTAACATTTGAGGACTTCATGTGTGTAGGCAAATCATCCCTCTGCTTTCTCTTCACCAAAACGCTCATTCCTTCAGGATCTCGTTCCTACTGAAAGTCTCAAAAGCTGGCTAAGCAGTGGATTCATACTTAGGTGGGTGACTGACAATAGGCTAGTATTCTTAACTCCCCAAATGTATTATTGTTTTGTTTTGTTTTTTTAAGTTTACTTATTTATTTTGAGTGAGACAGAGACAGTGCAAGAGGGGGAAGAGCAGAGACAGAGGGAGACAGAAAATACCAAGCAGGCTCCACGCCATCAGCGCGGAGCCTGGTTCTGGGCTGGAACTCATGAATCTTGTGAGATCGTGACTTGAGCAGAAACCAAGAGTCAGATGCTTAACTGACTAAAGCACCCAGGAGCCCCTATTATTACTGTTTTGACTGTTGTGTGGCCAGTGGAAGGAGAGTGGACTCAAAGGCCAAACAGGCGAAGGTTTGAATCCCACTTGTGTCGTTGAATCTCAGCCCTGCTCTGCTGCAGGTCCGGAGGCAATTTACTGGGCCTCAGTCGGCCTTAATTACCTTGTGGGTCAAGAAGGAATCCCTGCTTCGATTAAATCAGGTAACATAGGAGATGCCCTGGCACCAAATAAAATACTCAGAAAATGTGCCTGCCCTCCTTTGGAGGAATTGATCGTGACCTAAAGGGACAGAGGAGAGTCTGAGATGGAGGCTGGGTGGGGGGTGGTTACACACCTTTGGGATGCACAGGAAGGGAAGAGAGGGAGAGGGGGGAGGAAGAAGGGAGGAAAGGCTGAGCTGCGTTAGTCTCAATAAAGGGCTCAGCCAACCCTACAGGGGTTTTGAACTAGGGAACGACCCGGCAGAGTGGTCTAGATTTGGGATGGGGGGGCCAGGTCTTTATACTCCATGCCAATCAGTCTTTGGACAGCAGCTGCCCCTTACAGGAGAGGTGACCCTGGTCAAGCCGATTCCTTTCAGTTCAGGCAATTCCTGAGGGGCTTATACCCGAGGGCTCTTTTCTGACATTTCCTGCAGCTCAGGCAATAAATCCTTCATTTCTGAAGGGGACCTGAGTGGCTACCATGTTGAGTTAGTCAGTTGGACTCTTGGCAAATCAAGTAGGGGACTGATACCCCGGGGAGAAGGCCAACCTTCTCAGTAATTTCTCAGAGGCAACCATTTCACAGCGGCGCGGAGAGAGCCACATGATACTCCACATGCTCTCTGGTGTGATGGCAGCATGAACATTCACGCTATGGGGAGAAGAGGAGAAGTTGCTTTTATATCCCTCCAAGGCAAGAAGTCACTTGCAAGGTGTCCCAGAAGGATTCATTTGACTTAAAAAAATTTTTTTTTTCAAATGTTTATTTAAAAAAAAAATTTTTTTTTTAACGTTTATTTATTTTTGAGATAGAGACAGAGCATGAACGGGGGAGGGGCAGAGAGAGAGGGAGACACAGAATCGGAAGCAGGCTCCAGGCCATCAGCCCAGAGCCCGACGCGGGGCATGAACTCACGGACTGCGAGATCGTGACCTGAGCTGAAGTCGGACGCCCAACCGAATGAGCCACCCAGGCGCCCCTATTTATTTTTGAGAGAGAGAGAGAGCATGAGCTGCGGAGGGGGCAGAGACACAGAGGGAGAGATACAGAATAAGAAGCAGGCTCCAGGCTCTGAGCTCTCAGCACAGAGCCAGACGCAGGGCTTGAACCCTCGAACCGTGAGATCATGACCTGAGCCGAAGTCGGGACGTTTAACCGACTGAGCCACCCAGGCACAGGTCATTTGGCTCTTTTCAAAGTTTGGTTTTCATTTCTCTCTTTTGCTTATGGAGATTTTGAGGGTAAGAGGGAACACTTGTGGGTAATGCAGGATTTTTGCAAGGAGGTCCTTTCTCTATTTGCCTTTTCCTAGGTTTTCCCTACAAGTTACTTGGGAATGTTTTGCAGATGCTGTGCCCTGGGGGCTCCTTCTTACACCAGCCCCAAGTCCTTGCAGAAAGCACACCACACTGGTGTCTGTCAGTCTCCCTGAAACAGGACTCAGTTCTTGGGGACTTCCAGTGCCTCTGTCTGTGACCACGTCCTAAGACTAAGACAAGCCAACTGAAGCATCATGCAAACACAGGGAGATACTGCAGTACCCTAGGTAAACCAGGGCTTTGGAGAGAGGAGAAAAGACATTTGCTCCTTTTCTAGTTAACTTTTTATCTGCCCACAAAGAGCTCTGTGTGCTACCATAACGCTTTTGCCAGAATTACCTTCAATAACCCTGTGTGGCATTTAAACCCCACTTACACAATTCAGTTGTCTCTGTTAACATTTCATGTGTTAATGTTTTGCTTTGCCCAACTAGAAGATGAGTACCCTGAGGGCAGGAAACACAGTTCAATGTGTGTTTTCCATAATAGCTACCTTTCTGGCTCATCTTAAATATTTAAGAAACATTGGTTGCTTGAGGGGAATTAACAAGAAAGATGCTTTTTGTTCAGCATATCTGACCTGAGAAAGGTCTCCTGGCGTTGGTTAGGTCTGAGAATCCACTCCTGGGGGTGGGGGTTGTTAGGGCCAGTGGGAAGAGCTGTGTGGTGTCTTGCAGGGTTCCACCTGGTCCAGCCTTAGAATCAGCCCAGGCACTCATCTTAGAGCCCCACCTTGGATTACTGAATCAGAATTCCCAGGGCAGGCCCTGGGCCTGGCCAACAAGCACCTCAGGAGATACTCATTTGGGAAACACAAGTAGTGGAAAGTGGGAAGCACCAGAGGCTTAATCCATGCTGTCACTCACCAAGGGCCCTTATACCAATTTCTGGTACTCAACGACCTCATCTGCACATGGGCGGTAACACAGTGCTGGGACCCAAGTAAGTACTCTTGGCTCTGAATATCACTGACATTCTGGCAAACCAGATTCAGGAGTTTAAGACATCACCTCAGGTCAGAGGCAAAGTTCTTGTGAAAGAACAGGTAAGGGCAATGAGGCACTGTTTCTCAAGATCGAGCCTCAGACCACCTGCATTAGCAGGCCCCTAGGCCGAATCCTCAGGAGTCCTTATCTTAGAAGGTTTCACAGGTTACAGTAAGGTTTGGGAACCGCTAGCCCAGTCTTCTTTCTCCTTTGCTTTTACCAATGAATTGGCCATTGATGTGCAAGCGGCAGATGGGTGCTCTTAAGTTTTGTCAACTGGCTTTACAGCAATTACATGAAAATTACTCCCGTGAAACAATGCTCATTGCTTACATCAGACTCAGAATCATGAGAACAGATCCTATTTTGAAGCCAGCATTTCAAGACATTTAAAGTTCTGTTTCAAAGACCAAGCATCAGAAGAGCTGCTTATAAATTAATTGACAAGGCAGCATTGCTACTTCTGGGGAACATGGCGGAGCAAGACGGTCCTAAGGCTCACTTCGTCCCACAGATACACCTAGATAACACCCATAGCAGTATAAATAACCCAGAAAATGACCCAAAGACTGGCAGAATACTCTCCACTGCTAAATGCAGAGAAGAGGCCACCTCCAAGAGGGTAGGAAAGGTAGAGACACGGTCTAGAGCCAAACAGACCTGCAGGATCTGCAGGACTGTCCGTGGGAGGGAGGGATGCTCTAGGTGTAGAAGGGGAGAGGAGCAAACCCCACCCAAGGCATGACGGACCACCTGGGGAAGACAAGGCAGCATTACTGACAGTGAGGCTGTTCCGGGAAGACATACCCAGTGTTTGTTGAAATGATCATTAATTGGCTTAAATGCTAGAAACTTAACATATGTAAACATCCATATTGTTTGAACGTCACAAGATTTTCAAGTGCTTTTGTCTGCCTACAGCTCTCACTTGCTAACGATGTAGCACAACAGCACTGGACTAAGAGGAACGATGAGGGATTTGATAGTCACCTGTAAAATGAGAGGGCACGACAAGATCAGGCGTTCTTAAGCTAGAGTACGTGAATCATGGATGGCTCCAGGGTCTTTGGATTCTGTGAAGCCATCAACCAAACTCTACATACTAGTATATCCATTTGTCTGGGGATGGTGCCTAGCTTTTTTCAGATTCTCAGGTCCAGACCCCCCCCCCCCCGCCACGGGTTTGAAAAGTACAGACTGGATTATTGCCAAGGCTTCTTCCAGCTCTAAGGTTCTAAAGAAAACCAATATGCCAGCTCCTTTTGGAGTCTAACCTGGATGGGTCACTGACTTCACTTGGGTTTTTGAAAGCCACAGATGAGTGCTTCCTCTACACCACCTGCTCCTTCCCCAACAAAACAGGCCCTGTTGTGCAACATCCTTCACTTTGTACAAACAAGACTAGATTTTCCCCCAGACAGAATGATTTAACTTGTTTTAATGTAGTCTGCTATAAAAGTGGATGAAGACTTCTGCATGGTACATTTGGCTTTACAAACGATTTAGTTAATGCTTGTGTTATGTGTCGCACATCCATTATAATCTGTTGAGTAGTAACACAGCTTTCACAACATGGGTTAATACCGAAATTGTGAATCATGGAACTTTTACTTAGCACACACACAATCTACAGCAAATTTAAATACTAATCTAGAATACCTAACTGGAGTATTGGATCCATTGCAATATTGTGCTTATTTATCTTAGAAGATAGGCAACTAGCAAAAATACACGTTTCTTTTGCATTTCCCCCACCCCCATATTACACTGTAAAAGAAATACATTATTCAGTGCATTTCCTAAGAAATAAACCTCCTTATAGTATTTCTCTCTCTCTATATATATATCTATGCCAAAACAAAGGAAGAGCACAATGCAACTTTTAAGATTACCATTTAGAGCAAGAGAGGTAATAAAACTCTGGGGCTATAGCCCCCTCTCCTGTTTAAAAAGTTCAGCTATTTTATCATCAACACTTCATTTGGCTATGCGTGGGAATAAAATTTCATGCATGATCGCTTTGGGCGATTTCTAAGATACCACCTTCATCATTTGGTAGATGCCCTGGGCCATTAGTAGTATTTTAATTTTTTCTGTATTGGCCTTAATCAAACCGTAAGCCCTGGAGACACCAATTGTGATTTATACATTGATTTCCATCACCTGCCTGTCCCCCCATCAATTCATATTGGATTGGGAAGAAGTAGATTTAAATTATAGCAGGGCAGGGCTTCTGGGTAGACACTGGCTAGGGAGAATGTAGGTGAGGACACCAAGGCCTCTCCATCCATGGACAAATCATATAACCACCTTGTTTGAGCTGGGTTGCAAAGTCTTGTTTGGAAGACGAGGATCCTCATTATATTCTATAGCCTCTGTCAGCTGTACTAGCCTACAAGTTGGAGAGTGGAGGTGTCTGTCCTCACAAACTAACAACGATGCAAATGATGGAAGTTTCTAGAATGAATGAGGTTGCAACTTGTCAGCTTCTGAGCTAAACCCAGCTGCACAAGTGTTTAACCAGAAGTTTAAAATTGTTTTTGAATCTGTTTTGATATTTAAAAATGAGAATGTTTCTGTGAAAATCTGGCTTTCCCCCAAATTTGAGGAGCTGGTAACCCTGGGCTAACACTATCGCACGGCAGCAAGCAGCTGGAGCTCAACAGGGGTGGCCCTTTCCTTTCACAGGGGGCCTGGGCACTTCCGTTTGCTACAGCTCCCCCTCTCCTGGCTGTCTTACAGCGCTTGATTGAGTGACCTGTTTCACTCATTCATTTGGCCAGTGGAGTTTTGTGATGCTGGGGTGAGTTTGGCTCTGGTTTTTCGTGATGCTGAAGACCTGACTTCATTTGGAATTTCCCCATGTCCCTGTGGACAAGATTCCTCCTTTGACTGATTGGGTCCCAGCTGCATCTAGTTGCTGTGACAGGTAATCTTAATGTGCATGTCTACTCGTCCTTTATGCTATATTGCAAACTCCAAAGATATAATCACGCTAATATTTATGTGTTTAAGTGTGTGTATGTTAAACACGTAAAGGGGTGTGTATCTATACATATATGTATATATGTATGTGTGTGTGTGTGTGTGTGTGTGTATATACACACACACACACACACACACACACACACACACACATTCTTCCATTTAGGGAAAAGTTAATTTGGTTCCACAGATATAGACACCAAGTGTTGGCAGCTCGGAGAAGAAGTGTAATATTGGTAAAACCTGTATAATTCTGACTTATAATATTACAAAGAGAGTGACTTTTCAGTTATTGCTTTTTGATTACAGAATAAAGATCTCATTCTGTTGAAAAACTTTTATACAGAACGAGTAGCCATTTTCTATTCAAGTAATAGCGATTGGAATCAGAAGTTCCTTACACAACAGTAGATGCCCGAAGACATTTTTTGAAAGGAGATGTGATTTCATTCCATTCAAGAATTTATGCAGGAAACTGGGAGTGACTTAATTTTTCAGAAGTACAAGAAAATCGGCACCCCAGCTGCTTACTGCTCAGGAGGGTTTCTCAAGGGCTCTATAAAGCTCAGCTTTGTGGGGAGTCCACAACCACCTTTAGGATTCCCATCCTACTGTTGCAGCCTTGTTTCTGGACACAGAACTTATATTAAAAACAGCAAAAGAGGGTTAAAAGCAGTGTTGGTTTTTAACATTCAGGATTCACGGAGGATCTCATTTTCTGCAATTAGATGATCCATTTTGTGTTTTCGCTGCAGAATCACATTCATATGGCAGTCTTATTTCAGGCACTTTTTAAACACGTTCATCTGGAATAAAAATTTACACGAACCACTTTCTGCATAATTCAAAATGAGTGTTGAGTGATTCTAGTCCCAAAATAGCAAATCACCACCTGGTACTCAATTAGCTTTCTCCATCACAACAGGTTGGTGACTGCCGAGCTGGAGATGTCTTTGAGGTGCCCTTCCCGCGTTAGTACAAAGGTGTGAGTCATACAAATCCAAACTACTCGGTTTCTACTTAAAAAAATACAAAAAGGTGAAACACACTAAATGTATTATACAAATGGTTTCAGCTACTATCAAAATAAATAACATGATCTGACTCAACGGTTTGACTCTGAGCTCTTGGACAAAATCTGGTGGAATGTCAGACGTGGAGCCTCCCGCTAGGGACTAGCTGCTGGTAGGCAGAAGGATCTCGACGTCCTTGCCGTTAGCCACAACGGCATTTGAACAGCAGCTGCCGGCTAGGTCTTCTGCGGCGGCCAAGGAGGAGGCCTGGGAAGGGGTTTTGGTCAATGGAGTGGTAGTGGATGGAGAGGGAGTGAGGCCCGGTTTTTTGGGTGGGATGGGAGGCGGGTGTCCCCTCTCAGCTCTGGGGATGGTGGGGGACTTGATCCCTGGAGACAGAGGGCTCAGTGGACTGGACACTTTCCCTGGAGTAGGGGAATGGCTGGTGTCCCCTCTCGAGGTGGCAGTGCTGGCCAGATTCCGATAGTCTGTGCCAAAGGGAGAGCTGTTGGGGGAGACAGGCTTGATCGGCCCTTGCTGGCTAGTGAACCTGGAGAGCACCTGAGTGACTGTGTTGCGGGCCTGCTGCTTGGCGGCAGAGTTGTCTAGGAGTGTGGGAGACAGGTCCCTGGATGGAGGGCTCTGCAGACCACTGGCCTGTTGGTCCTGATCTGCTTGGGACTGAAATTTGTGCCGCGCTGCATGGAACCGCTGGTTGATCCCTACTTGGTAGGATGACTGGTAGCCGGGGCTGCTGGCTGAGGACCCCAACAAGCGCTTAGTTAGCACTGGGGAAGAACAAGGAGAGGATGTGAGAGAGGAGGAGGCGGTGCTGCTGGGAGACAGCGAGCCCCCGCTGGACGGGAGGTGACCAGGTGCTGGGACAGGAGTCTCAATTCCCACAGGACACCCGCCATTCTCCACTGCTTTCTCTTGGGCCAACCCCACAGACCTCTCTCGTGGAGGCACTTGGTTTTCCACACTGCTGCCTGTAACCGACTCCTTGGCAGTTTGTATCTCGGGCTCCAAATGGCCATTGGTTTTTGCATAAGAGTAAGTAGGAGTGGTGGGGCCAGGCAGCCCAGTGGTCAGCACCTTGGCTACGTTGCTCCCGTGGGTTCTTTCTGCCTGGAAACCTTCCGTTTGGCAAAATACAGACACCAGCACAGGAGACTCAGTCGCTGTGCCCTTAGGTACGGTTACCGGTTTCTTGGATTGCTCAGTAGGGCTACTATGCTGGTGAGAAGCCTCCAGATCCTTCACGATCTTCTTCAAACTTTCCATCTCTTCTTTTAGAGTTCTGGTCCGGTTCTCTTCTCGGTTCAGTTTTGCCCTCAGCTGCTCTCTTTCAATGTCGAACTCAGACAGCTGCTTCTCCACCTGGGCTTCTGTCTGCAAGCCTCGCTTCCGCTCCGCGGCCAGCTCTTCCTCCAGCTGGCTCACCCGGCTCTTCTCCTTCTCCAGTTTCCGGCTCAGCTCTCCCGCCCTCTGCCCCTCCTCGGCTGCCTTGCTGGTGGCTTTCTTGCATTCGAGCACCAGCACGGACGAGAGCTGCTTGTGGCGGGAGCGCTCCTCCTCCAGCTGACTGGACAGCTTCTTCTGCTCCTTCTCAAACTTTTTCACTTGGGACTTCTCAAATTCCAGCTGGAAAAGAAGGCCGCCATACATGGTGATTAGAGTAAGAAAATGAAGAGGTACGCTGCAAAACTACTCTCCAGGCGAGTGTCCTGGCTAGCTCTTCTCTGGCACGTGGTCTGCCACGGATGCCATGTGCTTAGCTCCAGTATTTCTGAAGTCTTACAGTCCCTCCCACGGAAATGGACACGCTACGGCTTAATCTTTCCCTGATGGTCGAGGAGGCACCTCTGCTTCCTGTACTGTTATCGGCAGGAATATGAGCCATCATCTGTGTTTTAGGTCTATGGAGCGCTCAGAAGATTGGAACCCACCGATACAGAAAACAGGAAGCCATATACACCAGGTTTCGTGCTGAATGCTGATGAAAACAACGATTTATTGATTTTAACTCTGATAGAGTGAACACACGGTATTCTGTGTGTCTCAGGTGTACAACATAGCGATTCAACACTTCTACATGTTACTCGGGGCTCATCACTTTGAAAGCTTTGGTAATCATTCTTTCTGGTCTTAAAAACGAATAGTTGCATTTAAACGCTACTTGTTATGCAAATGCAGTCTATTTTAATTATCATCCCAACCCTATTTAAGGCAGAGAAACTCTGACCTAGAGGGAAAGTGTTGATGGAACACTATTAGTGTTTTTCAAACTCTGAGACCCAGTGGATGAGGGAACTAATCTCATGAGCCACGATCAAAATTAAAAAAAAAAAAAAAAAAAAAAGTGGTTATTGTAACCAGTAAGGGTTATATGGGATTTCATCAGATTTTTGTTTTAGGCATGTGTTTATGTATGTATATATATTGGGCTGTGATATAAAATGTATTTCTTACTAGGATTCCTAGGTCAAAATACTTGAGAGTTTGAAGCTAGTGTTCCCAGAGTACATTTTATAGAATGACAGTCCCACAGTGAGTGATCTATGTCAAAACAAGATTCTATGAAAACATAGATTTGCTAAACTCAGAATACCCTATCTTGTTCTTAAGACTCACAATGTGCTTTTCTGTACTACAGGGTCCAACAAATTGAATTAGAAATCTATTTAACTTTGTTTAATCCAGTAATTCCCAGATTTGACCACAAAGCCCTTTCTTTTTGAGCAACACTAATTTCCACCCTGCAGAACGATCTTTGAGAAATGCTATTCCAGGCAAATGGTGTTGTGAGCCCCTCCACCTAACTACCTGCTGGGTCAGCCGCTCTCTCTCCTTCTCCAGCATGTAGGTGACATCATCTCCTTCAGCTGTGTCCTGTGCGTGCCTCTGCCTTTCTTCCTCAAGGTCTAGGATCACCTTTAAAGAATTAAAAAATAATAATATCCAAATAGCAGGGAAATACACTTGTAATACAATTAAATACTAAGTGCCTATCTAAGCACTTAAGATACTTCTAGAGATCAATCAGTCCATCCCAGTCAGGGCCATCAAGGATCACATTATCTAGCAGGGTAAAAGAGATGTAAGCTATGTGCTAGAAAACAGTAAGATCTATGCTTTACTTCAACATGCACAAAATGGCATGTAAATAGAAGAGAGCACCTAATTAGCTATAGGGATTGAGAAGGTTTCCAAGGATGCAGTTTGCTCTGATTAGGGGATGGGTGTGGGTGACAAAGCAAGGCAGGACCATGGAAAGCTGCAAGCTGAAAGCTGAGATCTTTCCCTCAAGCTCAAATCACTGTGCCTTGCTTAGTCAGTAATACACATTTTGTATGCAGTTAGCTAAGAGGTGGAAAGACTCTCCGAGTTCTTCCTGCATGTAAAAAGGCTCAACACTTGGGATCTTATGTGTAGATTTTTCACAAGGCCTCTGATTAACCTGCCTACCCCATTCCACTTATGCTGGCACCAAAGGATTAAGCCCAATTTGGAGGCAAATACTGCACAAATTTAAAGGGACATTTCCCTACAAATCAAAACCACATTGAGATACCACCTCACACTGGTCAGAGTGGCTAAAATTAACGACTCAGGAAACAACAGATGTTGGCAAGGATGTGGAGAAACGGGAATCCTCTTGCACTGTTGGTGGGAATGCAAACTGGTACAGCCGCTCTGGAAAAGTATGGAGGTTCTTCAAAAAATTAAAAATAGAACTATGCTACAATCCAGTAATAGCACTACTAGGAATTTATCCAAAGGATACAGGAGTGTTGTTTCGTAGGGGCACATGTACCCCAATGTTTATAGCAGCACTTTCAACAATAGCCAAATTCTGGAAAGAGCCCAAGTGTCCATCAACTGATGAATGGATAAAGAAGATGTGGGTGGTTTATATATACAATGGAATACTACTCAGCAATGAGAAGGAATGAAATCTTGCCATTTGCAAAAACATGGATGGAATGGAGGGTATTATGCTCAGTGAAGTAAGTCAGTCAGAGAAGGACAGATACCATATGTTTTCATTCATATGTGGACTCTGAGAAACTTAACAGAAGACCATGGGGGAGGGGAAGGAGAAAAATAGTTTCGAACAGAGAGGGAGGGAGGTGAACCATAAGAGACTCTTAAATACAGAGAACAAACTGAGGGTTGATAGGGGGTTGGGGGAGAGGGGAAAATGGGTGATGGGCATTGAGGAGGCACTTGTTGGGATGAGCACTGGGTGTTGTATGTAAGCGATGAATCATGGGAATCTACTCCCAAAGCCAAGAGCACACTGTATACACTGTATGTTAGCTAACTTGACAATAAACTATATTAACAAAAAAAAAAATAAAGTACAGAGGAAAAAAAAAATAAAGGGACATTTCCCACATAATCCTACCTATAACTGCAATATTCTGAAAGGCAAGCGATTTCCTAGCAGCTTCTGCTCCTCCTTCAGAGGTGCCTTGGCCCATTCCTCTAAGACAGAGCACTGTCCTCCCCATGACCATTTCTCATCCTATCTCTTCACTAACGGAGGGAGAAAAGTTTCTGGCACATGAAACTCCTCTTTAAACACAAAATGTTTTCGTTTACCAAAATGAAAACATCTTGGTATACTTCCTTCCAATTTAAAAAAAACCCTAACTTGGGCAACTGGCTGGCTCAGTCAGTAGAGCATTGGATTCTTGACCTCGGGGTTTTAAGTTCGAACCCCATGTTGGGTGTGGGTGTGGAGATTACCTAAAAATAAAACAAAACAAAACAGGGGCGCCTGGGTGGCTCAGTCAGTTAAGCGTCCGACTTTGGCTCAGGTCATGATCTCACAGTTCGTGAGTTCAAGCCCTGCATCAGGTTCTGTGCTGACAGCTCAGAGCCTGGAGCCTGCTTCAGATTTGATGTCTCTCTCTCTCAAAAATAAATATACATTAATAAAAAAAATTAAAAAACAACTTCTAACTTTTCAATTTAGTAAAAAGATAAGCTTTTGGCTACGGGTGGTAGATCATCTCCTTTCCCTTTGGAGAGCCCTCTAAAATTATAGAAATGGAATGCAAAGATAAACACCCACAAAGACAGACTGGAGCAGACAAGAAATGTTAAAGGAGGGAAGGAGGCAAGAGGTGGTGGCTCCTTTGGTGTGGGGGAGGAAGCTGATTCGCCCTGCAGGGCCCCAAAGAGGTGTGGAACCTGGAGGCGGCAGGTGCTGCTGAGGAGAGGTCAGATGAAGGATAGGAAACAAGAAGATTGGCTCAAAATCTGTATTTTCCAGGAGTTATTTGTCCCTTCCACCTGATTCCTGTACAAAGAGTATTAGGTGTCTATTGACCAGGCATTAGGCAGACGTTTATCCTCAGAGGAAACTGAATGTCACAGTCTCAGGATTTGGGAATAGCAGATACGACCGAGAGTGAGTAAGGAAAGGGGATTGTTTGTTTTGGGAAGGTGGTAGGGTGGAAAGGGAGGCAAGATGCAAGATAAATCTGCACCTATAATGAGAGGAAGCAATTTAAGTGTCAAGAATTGATAAGGGGGTGGGGGTGCCTGGGTGGCTCAGTGATTGAGCATCCAACTCTTGATTTAGGCTCAGGTCATGATCTTGCAGTTCGTGAGTTCAAGTCCAGCATTGGGCTCTGTGCTGATAGCATGGAGCCTGCTTGGGATTCCCCCTCTCCCTCTCTCTCTGCCCTGCTCCCACTCTCTCTCTCTCTCTCTCTCTCTCACTCTCTCAAAAATAAATAAACATTAAAAAAAAGAATTGATAAGGGGGGAATGGTATACCATTTAGAAATATGGAATTTACCAACCAAAATAAATGGTCAAAAGGAAAAAAGTGGTTGTCTCTGAATATTGAGGAGAAGAAGGAATGGGGAGAGGTGGATCAGGGAACTCTGTGTTTCATAATAAGCAGAGTAACCATATAATTTACTGTTCAAACCACAACACTTCTGAGAGTCAAAGGGGGTATTCTTAATGACTATCCCAAGGCGATAGACAACAACTGGGACTCTCTCAGGCAAACAGGGCCAATAAACACTCTAATTATAAGCCCCTAGGTACTACTGAATTTGTAACAAAGTCAGTGTTTCACTTTGATAAAACACTTAAAAAAGACAGGTGGTTGATTTAAAATATTTGACACTCACTTAAAGGAACTTACGTTGAAATATAGTATTAAACAATTTTGAATTATTTTTAACTTCTTTCTCTCCCTAATCACCTAGAGCCACAAATCATCTCAACACTACACCTTTCATGGGCATCATGGCCAGCCAGCCATTCAGCACCGTTCAACTGCTTCATGGAGGAAAGGGGAAAAAGGCCTGCTTATCACACAAGGATGCTGTGAAGCCTTTCGTAGAGGATTATGTAAAAGCCCCCCAAATTTAGGCAACTAACCCAAACGTACTGATACATTTAAAAAATTTTTTTACTGTTTATTTATTTTTGACAGAGAGAGAGAGAGAGAGAGAGAGAGAGCGCATGAGCGGGGAAGGCGCAGAGAGAGAGAGGGAGACAGAATCCGAAGCAGGCTCCAGGCTCCCAGCTGTCAGCACAGAGCCCAACCGGGGCTCAAACTCACAGACCATGACCTGAGCCGAAGTCGGACACTCAACCGACTGAGCCACCCAGGCGCCCCCCCCACCCCCCGCCACTGATACATTTTAAATTGGGCATAAGTGTCTTTAGTTCACTTCATTCTAGACCAGAGGTTAAACCCTTCTGTGTCCCGGACAATTCTGAGAATTCAATTAAAGATATGGGAAAAAATTCACATTCTACAAAAATGCATAAACTTTTGGCATTCTGTATATTTTCTGGAGGATCATGGAACATCTGAGGCCCATCCATGGTTAAGAATCTCTACTCTGGCCTTTCATTTGGACACTGTGAAGAGTTAAGAAAAATCATGGGCAAGACCTATGCTGAAGCAATCTGTCAGGTGCGTTTTAAGCAGATGGCTCTCTAATGCAGGCAATCATAAAAGTAAACTAAAGTTCATCAATTTGCAGCCACTGACCCCATTTTTCAGAATAAAATGTTTCCTGCTAGATGTGTTGATGTCTCCCTTGCTGGTATAAATCTAAACCAATACTTTTAGAAAATGTAGATTTTAGCCAAGCACCTTTTATAGGCCAGATTTCAGCGGTAAATGACAGGTCGGGGAATAAAATCATAAGCATTAGAATTCCAATGAGATGAGGTAGAGGAAAGCACAGGTCTGCCTTCCTAGCTCGGGGCTGTAAGACCGGGAGCCAAACACACACACACACACACACACACACACACACACACACACACACACTTTCCTAATAGGTTCGAACAGCTTTAAAGTAAACAATCCTAGGGACTGTTTATCATTTTACGAAAAGTAAAATGCAATGAAACTCAAAAGTAGGAACACGTGAAAATAATCTATTGGCTTCCATGTTTATAGTCAGGTAAATTCTCTCCCTCATCCAGCATTCCCCAAATACCTGCTCATCTTGTTATTTATCACTTAAGTAAGCAAATAGGGAACACTCTGTTCACCTACAAGCTTGGTCAGACCCCAGTTTGTTGCCAAAGTCTGGACGATCAAGAGCTGAAAAAACATAGCCAGTGTTTTGGAGTGTCATATCGAGAAGGAATGCCGTCTTTAGTAATGTGTCTGGCATCTTCCCTAAATTTAACATTTTGAATAACTTGTGTTTTCTTTCTGATCTCTTGGCTCCGGGGTAAGCTGCGGGGCTTTTGACACCGGGGAGACCTCCCAGCTGACTTACTGTGGAAACTGGCAGCTGACAAGAAAGTATCTGGTATTATTTATCAAGTCTTCCTAAGAGTTTATGTGGCACAGGTCAGCTGGGTGAACCCACCTTCCGGTGCCTGCTCTCGGCCGCGGCCAGCTGGGACAGCATGCGTTCCTGCATGTTCTTGCATTGCTTCATCACCACCTTAAGAACAGAGAGTGGGTTTGTGCAGACCGGCTGCTTCTCGCCATCATTTTTCTCCTTCAGTGTTTCAAAGTCTCTCTGCAGGGCCATTAAAGGATCACTGATGTTGTATTTTCCATAGCGTTCTTCAATGAAAGTATCTCTGTGTTGGGCCTGGGAAAGAGAAAAACATCAGCATTTTGCTTTTTAAAACTATTGCGGAGGGAGAATTGCTAGTTGTTACACATTAAAGGTGGTGGTGGTAGTATGAATGGAACCTGCTGACTACAGATCTCATTGGTGCTTGAGCCATCTGAACGTAGAAACAACAGTGGAGAGGGGGCATGGTATAACATTAACGAGGACAATTACTTATGTAGAGCTAACTATGTATTAGACATTGTTGTAAGCATTTATATTCACATTAGATTATTTAAATTTTATAAGCCTATAAGGTAGGGCTATCATTTTCAATTTGCAGGTGAGAAAATTATTAAACAGTGGCCAAGTAACCTGTTCCAGGTTACTCATTTAGCAAGTGGTCAGAAGTAGGTTTTAGGGGCGCCTGCGTGGCTCAGTTGGTTAAGCATCCGATTTCAGCTTGGGTCATGGTCTCACGGTCTGTGAGTTTGAGCCCCGTGTCGGGCTCTGTGCTGACAGCTTGGAGCCTGGAGCCTGTTTTGAGTTCTGTGTCTCCCTCTCTCTCTGCCCTCCCCCATTCACACTCTGTCTTTCAAAAATGAGTAAATGTTAAAAAAAAATTTTTTTTTTTTAAATGCAGTAGGATTTAAACCCAGGCAGCCTGGCTCTAACGTCTATGTCCTTAACCACCACGCTACTGCCTCTGCTTATGAATGCTTGTACTACCAGCAGGTAGTTTATGAGTTTACATATTTAGGGATGTAACAAGGCAGTTGTAGATAAGTAAAGGACACTAAAAGTGTTTTCGCATTATGACTATTTGTGATTTGTATATGTGCTGCCGAAGCGAGCACATGACTATTTGTGATTTGAACACTCAGTTATTGGTGGGTCAGGAGGGTGGAGGCACTCACAACCAGGTGCAGACAAAATCCCTTCTACCTGCTGCCAAATTCTACCCTTTCCTCTAGTCTCTGTTCAGCTGCTATCTGCCACCTTCCTTTTTGTGCCCCTCAGGCTTGGTGGGCTTCAGGCTTGAGAGAGAAGGTGCTTAGGGAATGGGGGCTGAAATCCGCTTTAGGGCCTGGGTTGTCAAGTTGGGTCCAAGGATCAGGAAGGGAGTAGAAAGAGAAGTCTTTGGCTTCCCTATTCTCTCAGCTTTACTAGGAGGGACCTGAAGTAATTACTTCATAAGAGCATCATAGATTACATGCAGGTAACAGAGTGACATTAACAATTCCTTTACTACACAGACTTGGAAACGTTTCCTGGGACATTTTACAACCAAAAGCAAAAATGAGGTGTTAATACAGCATTGAGGAAACTTTCTCAAAAACCACAGCAAAGTACTATATAATTTAAGCTTTCAAATGAAGTCTAGTCATAAAAACGACTGACATTTATCAATGTTTAGAAATTATTTCATCAGAAGCAGGTTTTCTTTCTCTTTTCTTCTTTACTTTTAGGAGCTAGGTTTTCTTACCACCATCATCCACAAAGAGGAAATCATTTGAAAAAAAAAAGGGAAATTCACAATTCAATGGCTATGCTTAAAAAACAAAACAAAACAAAACAGAGAACAACCCCCTCCCCCCCACCCCCGACAATAAAGCAAAACGGGGTTTAATACAGAAGAATGTTTCAGTGCTGAAAAGGTGATGCTTCCTTCGTTAGACTATCCAAGATCAAGATCCAGGAATCACTTAGCCTTATGCTCTAAATTGTGTTGGTGTCACGTGGCAACTGTTCAAAGCAGCGTTAGAAGCCCTGTATTTTACTTCTAGCTTGACTACAACCATTTTAAATGATGACATTATTGGGGTATTTGGATAATACTGGTATACTGAAAATATGAAGAGCCAAATAAATCCTGTTCCTTTAAGGTACCATCTCAAGATAACCATAACCACCTTCCTGACCATACTACAGGTTTGTGTGCATGCACGAGTGTGCGCGTGTAAGCATGTGAATTAAAGGGGTAAAGATTTGAAAGATTGAGTCCAAGACAGAATCCTAGTTTTTCAGCTCCCAATTAAAAAGCAAATCCTCAGTAAAATTTTGAAATAGTCTCTCTACCATTTTAGGATGGAGAAAGACAAGACCAATTCCTGAACTGGCTATTTTTATTTTTTAAGTCATGGTGAGAACAAAACAGAAAAGGCTAGTTTTTAGTTACACTTTTAAAAGAAATAGTGTCAAACAGCAGGGATTCATCAATGTTTTCCTTTCACCAAGAACATCTGTTTAAGTTGAGCGGTGCTTGGGTGGCTCGGTTGGTTAAGTGTCCGACTTTGGCTCTGGTCATGATCTTGTAGTTCGTGAGTTTAAGCCTTGCATCAGGCTCCGTGCTGTCTGCACGGAGCCCACTTTGGATTCTCTGTCTCCGTCTCTCTCTGCCCCTCCCCTGCTCGCACTCTCTCTCTCTAAAAAAAACAAATAAACATTGGGTGCCTGGGTGGCTCAGTCGGTTGAGCGTCCAACTTCGGCTCAGGTCATGATCTCAAGGTTCGTGAGTTCAAGCCCCGTATCAGGCTCTGTGCTGACAGCTCAGAGCCTGGAGCCTGCTTCAGATTCTGTGTCTCCCTCTCGCTCCCTGCCCCTCCCCCACTCATGCTCTGTCTCTTTCTCTCAAAAATAAACATTAAAAATAAATAAATAAACATTAAAAAAATGAAAAAGAAGAACATCTGTGTTGAGTTTTATACCTCAAACTTGAGATTGACAACCTAGCTATTAATGTCCTAAGGCAAATCCAGGTTCAGAAAAATATTTAGACAAAAGAAGAGGAAAAAACCTTTAAAAAGTTGAAATTCCACTGTTCTTATTGCACATTGTTTTATTCATGATTTCCATTTCTGTCTGATTAGTGATGGTAAAGAAATGATTATTAGTACTGAAATTGGTTTAGCAGGGCAGAAAGGCAAACGTAAACCTGAATATTTCTATGGCTTTCTCCTTTTCAGAATAGCACAGAGAAGAAAAAGTGGGATGGGAGAGCAGAGCTGGGAGTACGATTCGTGACCTTGACAGATTTGCTGAGAAGCTGTCTCTCAGGTTTGAGTATATAGTTAACTAATCCCTGAAAACATGACTTTAAAAAACCCACACTGTTATTATCCAGTATAATTAATAAGCATCACTGAGTTACAAGTCCTAGACGAGGAGCTTCTTTGGTAAGGTCTCAGACTTCTCTGAGAACAGCTGTTACCCTGTCTGTTTTCTCTTGAAGTACTTCCCAGTAATTCCATAATCGCTTGCATGGTAATTACAAGTTATACAAAATTGGTGGCTTTGCACATAAATGAAAAGAATCTGTGGAATAATCTAAAAAAGCCTCCTTGTCACAAAACAATTCTTGTAGGCAAGTTCTACTATGGGGCCCAGATATGGGAAAAGTGAATTCGAAGTCTGTATTTATTATACCAAACACTGGAGTAGAAAATGGGGGAATACGGTCTTTTTCAGCCAACTCAATGCCTCAGTCAGGTAAGTGGTATGGATGACAGGTTTAATAGAACAATTAACCAAAAATAGATGTTAAGAATTGAAGAATGAAACAGCTTTACTGGAGGTGTGTACTAGGTATCTATTCCTGCTTAACAAACCACTCCCAAATGTAGCAACTCAAATAGTAAATGTTGTTGTTGTTGTTGTTGTTTTTAAATCTCACACAGTTTCTGAGGGTCAGGAATCTGGAAGGGGTTAAGCTGGGTGGTTCTGGCTCTGTGTCTCATGAGGTTGTAGTCAAGCTGTTGGCATAGGCTTTGGTTCCTTGCAGTGTGCTGGCTTCCCACAGAGCAAGTGACATGACAGAGAGAGAGGGAGAGAGGGAGAGAGGGAGAGACGGAGAGACAGAGATGGACATGCGAGTATCTTTTAGAACTTAACCTCAGAAGTGACATACCATCACTTCTGATGTATTCCATTGGTCACACAGACCCACCTGGTACACGTGGGAGGAGACTGCACAAAGGGTATGAATATCAGGAGGTGGGGTCATTGGGGGCCCTCTTGGAGGCTGGCTACCACAAGGGGAATGACTAGATATGCTACCTCTATTGTTTACATCTCAAGTCAAAATTTAGAGACCAAGTATCTACTAAGTACTAAAAACTGTCAAGGCTGAGTTTTAATACTCTAATGATATGTCAGCTATTTTATAAGAAATTTTAAATGATCTGGATTGGAGTTTTTGGAGGAGGAATTCAGTAATATAGCTAAAATCAATCAATTTCTGCAATTTCATTATTTTCACTTCACTGACAACATGTATTTTAACTGAAGAGAAATTTCTACATTTTCAGAAAACATAATGGTCTTTAATTTCAGACAACAGGAAGATAATTGGCTGGTTAGACAGATTCACTGATAAAAGGTATTACTACAGCAGACAAAACATACAGTCATCTGTTACTCATTTTTCCTGTCATAGGCGGAATGAAACATACCAATACTGAAAGCTTAAAGTAAAATCATATAATGTCCTTGGAGCTTGCCATGTTCGTTCTCTAAAATTATCAGCTTTGCTATGATAAACTTCAAAAAGAAATATGAAGCAGTCACCTCCTCTCCCCTCCCCAAGATTATTTATACTATTTTAAATATATATATTATACATTTTATCATATATAATAATGTACATAAATAGTATAATATAACACATGAAAATAATACTATATATATAGCATAATAGCATACTATTATAGTAATATATAAGTGTGTATGTGGATATCTATCTATCTATACATTTTTTTCCAACGTTAAAATAGGAAATCATCATTCTTTGGATGATAATCACCAACATAAAGGATGGTTCCATATCGAAAAGTGAAGACAAGGCCTACTTAACTGGGGGTTTACATTCAAGTATGAGTTTTATTTAAGACTCAGGCTGGAACCCTAAATGGATTAGGATACATCCTTGCAATTTATTGCCAATTCTGAAGTGATCAGCAATATAAACTTTGTGCCTTTAAAAATATCTGAATACCTCCATTGCCAGAGACCAGAAAGACCAAAGAACATGATTCCAGGATGGTTTTAATTAATGCTACAACAAAAGCATGTTAAAACTATCCTTTTCAGGGGTGCCTGGGTGACTTCAGTCAGTTAAGCCGGCTCTTAATTTAGCTCAGGTCATGGTCTCATGGGTCATGGGATTGAGACCCATGTCAGACTCTGCACTCACAATGTGGAGCCTGCTTGAGATTCTTTCCCCTGCCCTCTCCTTCTGCCCCTCTCTGCTTGTTTGCTCTCTCAAAAAAAAAAAAAAAAAAAAAGAGATAAATAAATAAACATTAAAAATATATTTTAAAAAGCTATCCTTTTCACATTTAAGTTGAATCTACTAATTTTCAAATAATTTATACTCTGGAGTCCCTGATAAATTATAAGTAGCTGCACGAATAACTGGAAATAAAGAAACCATTCTGGGGGCGCCTGGGTGGCGCAGTCGGTTAAGCATCCGACTTCAGCCAGGTCACGATCTCACAGTCCGTGAGTTCGAGCCCCGCGTCAGGCTCTGGGCTGATGGCTCGGAGCCTGGAGCCTGTTTCCGATTCTGTGTCTCCCTCACTCTCTGCCCCTCCCCCGTTCATGCTCTGTCTCTCTCTGTCCCAAAAATAAATAAAAAAACGTTGAAAAAAAAAAATTAAAAAAAAAAAAAAAAAAAAAAAGAAACCATTCTGGATAAAGATGATAACATTACAAGTACACCCTTTGTTTTAGAAGTTCCTCTTACTTACTGAAAGAAAACTGGATTTCAATGTTTGACAATATTAATAAAAGAGAAGTTAGCCACATTTGAATTAAACTTTAATTTTTGGAAAATGGTACAGAATTTAACATGAAAACTTTATGATTTAAAAAATACTTCTGACATATTATTGAAAACCCATTAATCCACTTAACCATAAATGCTATTTTCTCAAATCTAGCCTTTCTACACATTTATTTTCTTTTTTTTTTTCAACATTTTTTTATTTTTTATTTTATTTTTTTTTATTTTTGGGACAGAGAGAGACAGAGCATGAACGGGGGAGGGGCAGAGAGAGAGGGAGACACAGAATCGGAAACAGGCTCCAGGCTCCGAGCCATCAGTCCAGAGCCTGACGCGGGGCTCGAACTCACAGACCGCAAGATCGTGACCTGGCTGAAGTCGGACGCTTAACCGACTGCGCCACCCAGGCGCCCCCACATTTATTTTCTTTAATAACGTTTGGCTCTGGAGTCTAACATAACTGGCATTGTTATCCGGGCTCTACTACTTTCTATCTGTTTACCTTCAGCAATTCCCTTAACTTCTCTGTACCTCAGATCCCTCATCTGTAAAATAAGGGCAACATTCTACCTATAGGTTTATTATAAAAATTAAATGAGTAATACAGAATGCTTCCTGTAAGTACCTGGCACATAGTAAATACTATAAATAGAAATTAATTTTTCAATAACGAAGTTTAGAGTATAGATTTTCCTTTTAGACCCAATGACTAAACCCACTCCTGGAGGTTTTAAATCCTGGAGATTTAAGATTCTGTAAAACTGGACTAAGCCAGGAGATCTTCATTAAAAGCAAAACAAAATTCACCAATCCCCAGATAACTCCAAAGTAATACATCACTAAAAATATATTGGGAACCTGAATAACCATTAACAGTATTTATTTAGTAATTAATCCTGAACTGCTATGTGACATTTTATGTAATATCGTCAGCTGGTATTTATCTTCTGCATTATGATTAAACATTTCTCATTTTTCTGTCTTTTTTTTCTTCCTGCCTAGACTGTAATGACTCAAAGGAAAAAGCATTCCTCATACATCTTTCTTCTTCCTATATCCTATATTTCCATTCAAGCCCAAAACATTGAACAGATGTTCACTTTCCAGCTTTTTCCTGATGTCTCAGCTTCTCCTTACTCTTATCATAGTTAGTGAGGTCAATAATTTATTCCGCTGTTAAGAAAATCTATGATTTACTTAGTGTAATCATTTAAGGTAATATTAATTTATACAGTTAGCAAACTGACTTTAAAGTAGAATGAGCTTCAAAGATTCCCTTTGGAGTCAGCTTGCAGCCGCAGATGTTTATAAAATCAACTATTTACATAAGGATAGATGACCATTTATTATTATTTGACTAAAGTGCACTAAATTCTTTTGAAGACTAAAAATGGTAAGTTTAGTACAAACAGATATTAAGTGTGATACTTCTAGCTAGTAGGCTGCTTGTTGATAGAATATGGGTAAACAGCTTAATGTAGCTGCTTCAACATTCAAATTCCAAAGAGTCTTATGAAAACTCCTAGTGAAATTGAAATAAATGTATTCAGTTTTGTGGTCTTTGTTCTGTTTTATTTTTGTGTGTGTAGGGAATCTATGTGTGTGGTTGGAACAAATTACATCTATATTCTGGACTGGGTCTATGTAAATAAGTTTCTGAGCTGGGGAAGAAAATGCGTAAAGACAGTCAAGAAGTACTGAACAAATTAATGCTCTTGAATATAAATTAGAATTTTAGAATATAACTCTAATGGCACATTAGATCCTAATCTCTTTTATTCAGGATGCTGTATAATGAGAGTTGACATCTATCTCACCATATACAGGATGGATCACAGACCCAAAGATAAAATGCAAATGGCCAAAAAGCACATGAAAAAGTGCTCAACTCATTAGTGATCAAAGAGATGTAAATTAAAACAATAACACTAGAAAACCACTAGAGGGGTGCCTAGGTGGCTCAGTCGATTGAACTCTGACTTTACCCCAGGTTATGATCTCGTGGGTTTGTGAGTTTGAGCCCTGGGCTCATCAGGCCCTGCTGTCAGCGAGGAGCCCAATTTGGATCCTCTGTCTCCCCCTCTCTCTGCCCCTCCCCACTCGTGCGCACATGTGTGCTCTTACTCTCAAAAATAAATAAACACTAAAAAAATTTTTTTTAAAGCCACTAGAAAGGCTAAAATTAAAGACGGACAACATCAAATGTTGGGAAGGAGATGGAGCAACTAGAACGCTCACCATATTGCTGGTGGGAGTATAAATGGTGTAATTACTTTGGACGTTAATCTGGAAATTAATTATAATGGTAGAAAAACGCCTGTCTGCAGTTAAGTATTTATCCAAAAGAAATGGAAACATAAATCCACAAAAAGATTTACACACAGCTGTCTGAAGTAGCTTTACTCATAACAGCCCCAAAGTGGAAACGACCACAATTTCATGGTGAAAAAAATCACAGCAGCAGTCGCCTCTGGGTGTAGGGGAACAAGGAATCAGGAAGGGGCACAAGATGACTTTTTGGTGTGATGGGAATGTTTGTCTCTTGATGGGGATGTAGGATGTACGCATTTGTTGGAACTTATTGATCTGTGTATCATCACTTAAGATCTGTGCATTTCAGTATACCTAAATTATATCTCTAGTTCAAAAATATAAAAGCACATAATGAGAGTTAAAGGGAAAATGAAGTTATAGTATTATATGCTTTATATATAGTGTTTCAGAAACATGGAATGTTCCAACCAAAGTAATTTTTAATAACAGCAGAAACAATGAAGGAGGTGCTAATACTATATAGTGCTTATTACCTGCCAAGCACTGTACTCAGTGTTTTACACATCTAATCTAATCCTAACATCATACCTCTGGAGGTGTACGTCACTTATATCTCCATTTTATAGAAGAAACTGAACACAACTGAACCTTTGTCCCAAGGTCACAAAGCCAAAGTTAGTAGTGGAGAGGTATAATAAATGGTATATAGTGAGTACTGCATTTGTTAGCTGAATGAGTAATACATAAACAGATATTCCCTAGGACTTTGGAGGAATTAATTTCAATTTAGTAGGGGTCTGTCAGTAGCTTAAAAATAAAATAGAACAGAAAACATTGTAGAGCATTGAATGTTGTGAGTAATGTTTCGAGAAACTTTTCTTCTGATCTAAGAATATAGGGGTGTGTATATGTATATGCATATGTACGTGTGTGTGTGTATGTGTGTGTTCGTTCCCCGGGTCACAATATAGTCTATTTTTTACTATTGTGTCCCTGTCAAAGTATGAAAAACACTAAAATAAAGAATCCAATTAGTCTGACTCCTGAAGCTATGATTTTAAACAGTTTCGGGGCGCCAGGGTGGCTCAGTCGGTTGAGCGGCCGACTTTGGCTCAGGTCATGATCTCGTGGTTTGTGAGTTCGAGCCCCGCGTCGGGCTCTGTGCTGACAGCTCGGAGCCTGGAGCCTGTTTCAGATTCTGTGTCTCCTTCTCTCTGACCCTCCCCCATTCATGCTCTGTCTCTCTCTGTCTCAAAAATAAATAAACCTTAAAAAAAAAATTTAAACAGTTTAAACTGTCATAAATAAATTCTAAAAGAAGTAATAAGGAATCAATCTTACTGCTTTATTTTAAACTAATGAATGTTATAAATGTCTACAAACCACGACATGTTTGGCCTAACATCAAATATACAAAAATGTTAACAAAAAAAAAAAATCTGTGTTATTCGGGTTAGACAACCAAAACAGCACTGGAGAAGTCTGGGAAAATTTTTGGACATATGGCTGATTCACAAGAGCACATGCTTTGAATGCTTTTATTGAACACTTAATGTTTGCTGGGTACTACAAATGCTAAGTGATGTGGGCAATGATAAGAGAAGAGAGATTTGACTAAGTAAGATGAAGTCCTTTGCTCTTAAGGAGCTCAGAATTTGCCAGACAAGTTTAAGGCCTGAGAGCAGAAATAAACACACTGCCTCTGCTTGTTTAAATGTTTTCTAAACAGTATCATTAATGTTTAGAGGAACACCAAGTACAATTTATTTGATCAGGACTTTCTAAGCCTCAGACCTTACACTCAGAAGGAACAGGAAGGAAAAGACCAATCCTGGAAGTGGGCGGGTGCTGGCAGATCAATAGGACCATCAGCAACTTAATGAATCACAGGAAACACCATGAGGTTGAGGGGGGCATATAATCCAAAAACTGTCTCTGAAGTATTGCATAAGGAGACCCAGACCGCAGACTATAACCTGAGTGTGATACTTTAAGTAACTATGAACTTGAAAAACTTCATTAGAGGTGTGCTCAGCCTCTTTAACTCACAATGTATTAACAGTGCAGAAACTACTTCAAGGCTAACATAGTCAAAAAGAGCTCATAAATAAGATTGAAAGGGTTTCTTCTTCTAGTTAGGGGATTCTATGGAGGGAGCTGTATGATTGTGGGATGAGACTTTAAACATTTTTTCGAGGTGAGATTCTTAAATCACAAACACAGTCTGTTACTGCAAGGAAACGTGGCAAGAAACAAGCTACTCAGAGGAAAGGTCGCAGGAAGAGGGTCCTTATTAGCCTAGCTGAGAAGTACAGAGTGTTCACATTGAGAAGTGTAGCAAGTAAACAGGAATAAGAAGTTTGTGGGGGTAGAGGAAGGTGGCGGGAGTGTACAGACAGGGTCAAATGAAAAAGGGGACTAGGTGTGGTTTGAGAACCACACACAGTGAGAGCAAGATGTCAGGGCAGGCAAACAGAAGCAGGAACCGTGCTAATTATACATCCTAGTGTGAGAAGGTAGAACAGAGTATCTAGGATGACATATTAAGAGAGATCAAGCTCTATGTCCCAAGTCAGAGGCTGGAAGGGTGGCAACTTCTATTGTCACTGCAGACTAATGTGGAGGGAGGCAGCTAGCTATTCAGTTGGGAAGGATGGTTTTTCTTCAGAGAACAGAAGGGGAAGAGGAGTAAAGAAGCCAGGACCGAGAAGTAAAAGGTGGGCTCTAAGTGCGGTATGGGTGTTTAATGACAATTTTAAATGTGAACCGACAATGCTCATCACTACAGTAAGGTACTGAATAAATACATGGTGAAACCCAGCATGCTCAAGTTGACCACTAATTACTACTAATTCCAAGTAATCCTAACCCGAGACTGCCTTTGTCTTCATAATAAAAGTCTACTGAGGGGTTTAGACTATGCATGGATGGGAAGAACAGGAGTTATCTTTGGAGATACAAGAGTTTTTCCTTTTTACTCTATGGGGTAGCAACACCTTTCAGGAACTTTAAGTGTCACCATGGACAAGAATGGGATAACCAAGACCCCTTTACCATTTTAATCCCAATGGGAATAGAACAACTGGCTCCATTCTAAGCCTCTAAGACTGCTTCAGTGCTCTTCCTTAAATGACTTCTCTTGGCCTCATGTGGTAGTCATTTGTCCCAGGAAAGGAAGGATAAGGGACTGAAAGGAAGATTTTTTACTTTAAGTAGGTTCCACACCCAGCCTGCAGCCCAACGTGGGACTTGAGATCAGGACCCTGAGATCAGGACCTGAGCTGAGATCAAGAGTCACTTAACCGACTGAGCCACTCAGGTGCCTCTGAAAGGAAGATTTTTAAAGGGAAAAGTGATCCATTTGGAAAGCAACCAGAGAAGGGGGGATGAGGGAGATTCTGTGGGAGCCAAAAGCAAGAACAAAAACCTACTGGACAAATGGGAGATAAGTGAATATATTCTGAAAGATAGAGAGAGGATATGTGTAATTTAGACAGATGCCCATGGAGGTCCTTAGCTGAAAGTCTGGTAAACAATATTTTTGTATATATCTAGACAGATAAAGAAAGACAAGCAAAGCTGTACTCTTAAAAAAAAAAATACTATTTTCAATGAGGCACACAAAGCTCCCGTTACTAATCAGTCAGGGAATGCAGATGACCACATCTCAATTTGATAGGAAAGGACACCACGGTAAAATGTCAGCTGAAAACTAAAATATGGTTTTTCAAAAAACAAACAAATAAAATATGGTCTTTTTTTTAGATGAATACATGTGCATAGTGAGCAAAGGTACACATCCCAATTATTTGGTATCCTTTACTACAAATACAGAAACAAACATAAGCAATGATTTCCTGTCTGAAGAACAAATTGTTCCTTCTCAGTACAGGCTGAAATGTAAATAATGTCACCAAGTGGAAATCATCAACAGGAAAAGTAATGAAACTATATTACTATAGTTAAGGCTCTCTTCTCAAAAATATTAATTAGTAAGTGGTAATCTATTTTGAACCTTCAATACACTGAAGTTAGACTTAAAGAGCCTGAACGTATTCTGTCATATAACAAATATTTCTGAAGAACTTCTGAGGTTCTAGGTATTTGGGATGTAGTGCTGAACAGGATTAAGTATCCACCCCTCCATGAGGAGAAATACTAGGCCTAAAGAAGAGAGAGGTGAAAATCTATCATCTGTGATGCGTAGCAGCATGAATTCATAAATTTCCATATTATCAATAATCCAGTGCAAAGAAAAAGAAATCACATTAAGTCTGACTCAATTCTACAAAAATTTTATTGGTAAAATAATGTGAGGCAATAAGAACAAAGCCTTCCAAATTTAATAACACGGTCACATACTCCTATCTACCAACGAGTTCAGTCTTTTGTGGAACAGACAGCTATTGAATTAGATTAAAACAATTTTTTGAAGTTATGCGTTATCTTAGAACTCACTAGGTGGAGTTGGCTTTCTGATGCAGAAAATACTTTATGTTGTTGTTAAACAATGGAATATTATGAAGTGCAGATATGAAACAGAGCCAGGAAAAAATACTTTGAAGGGTTATAGGTCTCCTGCTATGATAATAACATTTCTTGAAATTTTCATCACGTAGTTGCTCATGCATACACTGTCAGCTCTATTTGAGTCCATCACCTGTGAAAGAATCTGCTTTAAAGGAAGAACTTTTAGGTGTCCTGTTCAAAAGCAGAATCTGAAAATTCGTGGGAAATCTACTTTTGCTTTTTTGGGAGACAATCAGGGATGTGATGCTAACAAGCTCATGCTTTACCTAGGCATGCTAGGCTTGTCTCTATCCCCTTAACTGTATTTTAGAATTAATATAGATTTATGTGAGAGGATAAACCAATTAGAAATAAAGACAGTTACAAAGTAAATGTTGTTCTTATTTTCTTTCTTTTTTAATATTTTTATTTATTTTTGAGACAGAGAGAGACAGAGCATGAGCAGGGGAGGGGCAGAGAGAGAGAGGGAGACACAGAATCTGAAACAGGCGCCGGGCTCTGAGCTGTCAGCACAGAGCCCCACGCAGGGCTCAAACTCAGACTGTGAGATCATGACCTGAGCTGAAGTCGGACGCTGAACCGACTGAGCCACCCAGGAGCCCCGATGTTGTTCTTATTTTCAAACTCTATTTCTTAAAAATATAGTTAAAAAATTTTATTTCTTTATTTTGAGAGAAAGAGAGAGGGGAGGGGCAGAGAAAGGGAGAGAGAGAATCCCAAGCAGGCTCTGCACTGTCAGCACAGAGCCCACCGAGGGGCTCGATCTGACGAACCTTGAGAACATGACCTGCGCCCAAATCAAAAGTTGGACACTTAACCAACTGAGCTACCCAGGTGCCCCTAATTTTTATTTTAATTTCATCGTAAATGAATATTTTCTCATAAAAAAATTTAATTATGTAGATAAAGCCAAATTCCTTCCTGAATACAAGCCAATGTCTCCACCTCAAGAGTCCTCAGTATAATCAGTATCCTCTCAGACCTTTTCCAAGCATATCCATAAATGTGTATATGTGTACTTTTTTCATTTATTGTGTCTAGAGATCTAATAAGTCAGTACACTGCTTGTTTTCTTCTCATAAAAAATAAAGCAGTTACATAATATGGCATAGTAAGGATGTAACAGTTTACATTGATATATTTTACTGACGGATATTTAGGTTGTTTATAATTTTCCATTCCTGCATTAAACAATACTGCAATGAGCCTCCTTGTGCATAGATGCGAATAGTTTGGTAGAACAGATACATTACTCTGCTTTTCTAAGGAAATAAATGCCCATATAATAAAATTTCCTGCTTCATTCTATATATGCTCCCTGTCCATAAAGATTTTCGGCAAACGCACAAGATGGTTTCCTTCTGTCTTTCAAATTTTTCCTATAACTAGCTATACTGAAATACTAAATGATGGACCACAGGCTTTAATTTTACAAGCAACCTCTTTGTCTTTCTTTCTCTTCTCTTTAAGGGGAGCCACTAGAAATAACTTCTGATTAATCCCAAATCACAAGGCTAACACATGCAAAGAAGACACAATAAGAGGAAGTCGAAATAACAGGAATAAGCTGTTTCCCTTTTTTACTTGTTTTAGTTTCAGGCTGAATAAATGCAATGAAATCCCCCACTGTTATAATCTTTTCTGAAGCCTCTCCCCAATGGCTACAGAATGATGTGTTCTCTAAATAGGTAGCATTTTACAAGCTAAATTCCCCCTTTCTTTCCTCAAAGTCATACAAAAACCAGGCCACAGAAAGATGTCAATTAAATGAGAAATTTGCTTATTTTTTGGAACCTTCACTCTTGAACTGCTAAATGCCATAATTTGTAATATGAATGATGGCATGTGCTAAAAAGTTGTATAGCAAGTAGCTGATATCAGATAATTATTCTTAAGAGCTGTTATACATGGGGCTCAATGTCTTTCTCTCTCTCTTTCTTTCTTTCTTTCTTTCCTTTCTTTTCCTTTCTTTTTTTTTTTCTAATGTTTATTTTTGAGAAAGAGAGAGAGAGAGAGAGAGAGAGAGAGAGAGAGAGAGCGCGCACACCAGTGGAAGAGGGGCAGAGGATCCGAAGTGGGCTCTGCAATGTCAGCAGAGAGTCTAATGCGGGGCTTGAACTCATAAGTGAGCCGTGAGATCATGACCTGAGCGGAAGTCAGATGTTTAACCAAGCCACCCAGGCACCCCACAATGTTTTTCTGATGCAAGAAAAGACACTTAATCACTTAAGAATGCAGTCTACTTTTTTTTATAAATACCCGACTCATAAACAGCCCATATATATGACCAGCCTTTCCTGCTTCTTTTGGCTCTTCTCTGCTAGTGTACCCACCACTGAACCTGGTAACATACATGCCTTTTAGTAATTTCACTCCCTTTTCGGGGCAGAACATTTTTGGGGAGCTCCTACCATTCTCAAAGGAACCGAGTCAAGGGGAAGCAAAGAAGAGGCTTTGTGAGATGTATTTCCCTATGCTCACTTTTCTGTGCATTATTTTTTCACTTACTATATCTTAGAGAATGTTATACATAAAGATTTCTCATTCTCTTTAATGACTGCATAGTATTCTGTTGTGTAATCATACCATAATTTACTTGGTCAGAACCCTACTAATACACACACAAGTTATTTCCAGCATTTTGTTGCTATGACCAATATTGCAATAAATGTCCTTACACATACACTTTATTATATAGGCCTAAGTACATCTGTAGGATACATTTCCAAAAGTAGATAATGAAACTAGGTTAGTAGGATCACAATCTGCCTTTAATGAAAAATAAAGTATAAAAAAAAGAAAATAGTGTAGTATAGTATGACATGGTATAAATATTATAGTAAGACATAGAGTTACTATATATTTAGTGAAATTTTTGTTTTAATCGATACATATATGTGGGTGGGTATGGACGTCCTGAACTGTGACAAAATGATGGAACGTATTTCAAAATGTTTAAAAGATACCTCTTTAGACTCTGGTATGATGAAAAGGTATTTTTACCATAGCCTCCTTTCTTCTTCCCTTAAACTCTATGATCTTTTTATTGCATAGCTTGGGAGCTTAGGTTGGTTTTCAAGCAGAGACAGTTGAGTTATTTAGAGTGGGTTGGAAAAGAATAATATCAACAATATCAGGAAAAACACACAGGGAAGAATTTAACTGTAGTTCTAATTAGCTCTAGTATCTTTCCCTACAAAGTGAATAATATGTGACTAAATTATTTTCTTAGGGCATAACTATTAATAAACAAGAAGCTGTTGTATAAAACTATTGCTACCTAAAAGCAAGGCTTTCTAATTCTAAAGTAATTTACATATAATACCGAAGTTTGAAGGAAAAAAAGTAAAATTTGCATATGATTCCACTACCCAGGGACAACTACTATTAACACCACAACTACAAATTTCAATCTATTTGTTTGAGTCCTTTTTCTGTGTATACACACATGCACACATGTAATTGTTATGATCAAGATTAAAGGATATATTTAATGTTATGACCTGCTTTGCAAATTTAGCATTACGCTGTAGGAACATTATTACTATGTCATTAAAACTTTTTCATATGCATCATGTTTTAAAATAGCTGTGTAATAGTCCACCACATGGATATATTACTAATTCATGTAGCCATTAACCAAGGGTTACTTTTTATAAAGAATTAATTGGAACTAGATCAATATAACTATGTTATCATGAGCTGTTTGAAGGTAATTGGAAGTAACTTATAGAAAATTTTTTCTGTAAGTAGATTTTTACATAAAGCCATTTAGACTACAGCAACTCTCCTCAATAAATAAGTGTTCTGAGATTAGTAAATTTAATAAAAGAAACCAGTATTGAATTTTTAACTCAAAAACATAACAGAGAAGTAATACTATGTCTACCTATTCTGCAATAACTCACTCTGGAGCAGCATTCAGATGTAGGGTTGTTGCCTATAAATAAATCCTCTTTAAAATGAATTCTCTTCCTGTGGTCCAAATTAAGAAATAATTAGGAAATAATAAAGAAACGGTATATATATTTTTTCTAAATGTTGATTTAAGAGAGTGTATGCATGCAGGTACAAGTGGGGTTAGAGCAGAGAGAAAGGGAGAGAGAGAATACTAAACAGGCTCAGATGCTGTCAGTGCAGAGCCCTACATGGGGCTGGATTTCACGAACGTGAACCGTGAGATCATGACCTGAGCCGACATCAAGAGTCGGAAGCTCACCCGACTGAGATACCCAGGCACCCCAAGTATACTTGGGTGTCTATTTCCTGACTAGTCATATGACATACTAAAATACAATTTAAATCATTCAACATGAAAAGATAATCTTTAATCTTCAATTAGATTACTTCTGTTACTCCTAGGAAAGAGATAATAATATTCTATCAGAAGGTGAAAAATGAACATGATGTTTGTTTTTGCCTCTTTAGAAAAATTATTTATCCAAAATAATAAATAAAATTATTTATCAAAAAATAAGAAGGTAATAGACTATTAAAACTAATAAACACAAAGGATAAAAGCAGCTTTAAAGGGAACAGTGCATAAAGCAACAGAAGTATTCTGTTTCTTTTTTTGAGATGTTTATGATTTTTAAATTACTATTAAGTTTTGCCATTGGAAAAATAATTACTGAACTCTATTCAGCAGAATTTTAAAAATTAAATTACAGAATTATAGTTTCTAAAAAGTAGTAGAGCAAAGCTGAAAAAGCTACTACACATCACACTACTTGGTCAAGAGAAGGTCAATAAGGGGATGAAGCTCTTTCTCAGATAATATTTCAGACACAGAGCAAGGACATAACCAATTATCTTCTCAATTGATACAGCAAAAGCACAGGACAAAATCCAATATTCATTCCTGATAAAAACTCAGCAAATTAGGAATGGAAAGAAATAGCCTCAACTTGATAAAGAACATCTGTGAAAAACTTACAGCCAACATCATATTTAATGATGAAAAACTGAGCATTTTCCCCCTTTCCCCTTGTCAAGAACAAGACAACGATATTCTCACCACTCTGACATGGTACTGGGGGTTCTAGCCAATGCAATAATGCAAGAAAAATAAAAAGCATTTACATTAGAAAAAAAAAAAGTAAAACTGTCTTTACTTGCAGTCATGATTATTTGTAGAAAATCCAATTATTTGTATAAAATAGCTTTTTATAAAAAAAGCTATTAGAACTATTAAGTGAGTGTAGCAAGTCTGCAGGATAATGAATCTATATGAAATCGATTTTATTTTTGTATAACAATAATAGTCAGAAATTAAAATTAAAAAACAACACCATTTATAATATCATAAAAAGGGGCGCCTGGGTGGCGCAGTCGGTTAAGCGTCCGACTTCAGCCAGGTCACGATCTCGCGGTCCGTGAGTTCGAGCCCCGCGTCAGGCTCTGGGCTGATGGCTCGGAGCCTGGAGCCTGTTTCTGATTCTGTGTCTCCCTCTCTCTCTGCCCCTCCCTGTTCATGCTCTGTCTCTCTCTGTCCCAAAAATAAATAAAAAAAAACGTTGAAAAAAAAAAATTTATAATATCATAAAAAATAGGAAATAGTTAGGGATAAATCTGACAAAAGATGGGAAAGACCTATACACTAAAAACTATAAAGCACTGCTGAGAGACCTAAATAAATAGAGAGAAATACCATTGTCATGGATTAGAAAATATAATATTGTTAGATGTCTATTCTCCCCAAATTTATCTATAGATTCAATGCAATCCCAATAAAAATCCCAATATGATTTTTGGAGAAACTGATGAGCTGATTCTAAGATTCATATAGAAATGCCAAGGAGCATGAATAACCAAAACAACTTTGAAAAAAACCCCACAAGTTGGAAGATTAACACTATCTTATTTTAAGATTTACCACAGTAATCAAGAAAATACGGTACTGGCATCAAGGTAAATCAATGGAATGAAACAAAGAGTCCAGAAACAAACCTACAAATATATGGAAAACTGATGTGACAAAGATGCCAAGGCCATTCTACAGAGGAAGGACAGTCTTTTCAACAAATAGTGTTAGAACAATTGGACATCCATATGAAAAGACTTTGATCCATATGTTGTACTATATAATATATTAATTAATTGAAGTATCATAGATCTAAGTGTAAAGCTTAAAACTATAAAATTACAGAAAAAAAAACATAGGAGGAAACCTTTCCGACCTTGGTTTAGGAAAAGAAGCAAAATCCATAAAAGAAACATTGATAAATTGGATTTCATTAAAATGAAAAACTTTTGCGCTTCAAAGGATATAGTTAAGAGAATGAAATGACAAGCCACCAACTAGGAGAAAATATTTGCAAGATATGTATCTAATAAATGACTTGGATCTAGATAGATCAGAAATCCTCAAAACCCAATAATGAAAAAACAACTCAATTTTAAAAATGGCCAAAATTTTGAACAAATCAGAGAATATAGATGGTGAAAAAGCTCATGAAAAGATGCTCAACATCATTAATCGAAAAGGAAATGCAAAATAAAACTACAGTGAGATATTATATACCTATGAGGAAGGGTAAGATTAAAAAGAGTGGCCATACAGGGTGCTGATGAGGGTGTGGAGCAACGAGACTCAGACATGACATACATGACAGGTGGGAATGTAAAGTGACATGACCACTTTGGAAAACAGTTTGGCAGTTTCTTAAAACAACAACAACAACAACAACAACAACAACAACAACAACAACAGCAACAGCAACAACAGACATACACCCACTAGGTAATATAGCCATTCCATTCGTAGGTATTTATCCAAGAGAAATGAAAGCATATGTCTATATAAACCCTGGTATGTGAATGTTCAAAGCAGTTTTATTTGCAGAAGTCCCAAAGTGGAAACAATGAAAATGTTCATCAACCGATGTGGAGCATACATACAATAGAACACTACTCAGTAATAAAAGGAATGAACTATTAATACAATAAAAACATGGATAAATCTTGGGGCGCCTCGGTGGCTCAGTCGGTTGAGTGTCCGACTTCGGCTCAGGTCATGATCTCACAGTTTGTGGGTTCAAGCCCCACATCAGGCTCTGTGCTGACTGCTTGCTCAGAGCCTGGAGCCTGCTTCAGATTCTGTTTCCTTCTCTCTCTGCCCCTCCCCCGCTCACACTTTGTCTCAGTTTCTCAAAAATAAATAAAATGTAAAAAAAAAAAAAAAAAAAAAAAAAAAAACATGGATAAATCTCAAGATAATCACACTGAGTGAAGTAACAGGACAAAAAAGGGTACATTTTATAGGATTCTACTTATATAAAATTCTAGGAAATGTAAACTAATCTCTAGTAGATTAGTGGTTTGGGTGAGGATGTAGGAAGGAGTGGGGATGGTTAGGTAAAAGGGTTACAGAGGAATATTTGCAAGGGGAGATTGGATATATTCATTATCTTGATTGTAGTAATGGTTTCATGAGGGAATACATCTAACAAGTATCAATTTATATACATTAAATATATGCAGCTTACTGTATGTCAATTATACCTCAATAAGCTGTTTAGAAAAACAAAATATAGGGGCGCCTGGGTGACTCAGTTGGTTGACAGTCTGACTTCAGCTCAGATCATGATCTCATGGTTCATGAGCTTGAGCACTGTGTTGGGGTCTGTGCTGACAGTTCAGAGCCTGGAGCCTGCTTCGGATTCTGTCTCCTCCTCTCTCTGCCCCTCCCCTGCTTGTGCGCACACTGGCTCTCTCTCACTCTCTCTCAAAAATAAACATTAAAAAAATGAAAAAAAAAAAAAAGAACAACAAAGTATAACAACAGTATGCCAAATCAAACAATAGAAAAATACACAAAGAAATCAATGGGAAAAAAATCGATTCTAAAAAGGCTTCCACATTGTCCCTGTATTTCCTGTTTTCATTATAGGGGTGAGGGGGGATATAACATAACATCTGTTTAATGCCCCAGAACACACCCTTAACCCTTGCTGTCTGAAAATACACACTTTTGGTGGTGGGGGTAGGGATAGATCATCTCAAAGCCAACAATTCCTAAAAGAAACACAAGCTAAAGTATAAGCCCTGTTGACAACAAAGACTTAATCTAAAGATTAATCTTTCTTATGAAGAACAGCATTATTATCAGTATTTCTTGCTTTATGGAATATACTTTTGTTCCAAAATGGGTGGACTGTAAAACCTATGTTCTAATAATAAGAAGAGTAAATGAACACTGGGCACCTCAAATAGCATTTGGTATCTCATTTAATCCTCCCCAAACCCGTATCATTTTACTGATAAAGCTTACAGGGTAAATAACTGGCTTAATGTACACGATTAAATAGTAGTGTGCTAACCTTTTGATTTGAAAGCTTCATGCTCTTAACAGCTACACTTAACTGAATATTCTAATTGATAGCTTTGTAGACTGCCTAGTAATTATCTTTATGTTTCTTTTTTTAAAAAGCTAGGATTTCATTTATATACTTTACTCAGAGAGAGTAGGAATTAAAAATATCAGCCAATCCACTAAATAAATAGATAAATAAATAATAAAATATGTCCCAAACAGCCCACTGGTTTCTTTTTTTTCTCTCTCTTTCTTTTCTCCCTTTTCTTTTCTTTTCTTTCTTTCTTTCTTTCTTTCTTTCTTTCTTTCTTTCTTTCTTTCTTTCTTTCTTTCTTTCTTTCTTTCTTTCTAAGTTTATTTATTTATTTTGGTGGGGGGGGGGGGGGACAGAGAAAGAAGGTGAGAGAATCCCAAGCAGACTCTACACTCAGCACAGAGCCCGACATGGGGCTTGGATGCTCAACCAACTGAGCCACCCAAGTGCCCTTATTTTCCAAAATTTTTAAATGGCCATGATGTCCTCTGTCTTCTTCTGGAGTAGTCAGTCCTTGCTGGGAAGCCATCTCCCAGATCTGCTTGGAATTAATGAGCTGAGGCTCTCTTGCTCAACTGTGTGATTCCACCCCAGCTTCCCCTAGACAGTTGGTTCATGAGCAATGTAATTTGCTTTTGATGTGGAAGGGACTCCTATAGTGTTCTTATTCATGAAGACAAACTGGTCAAAGAGAAAGACTTTCATAAAGAATGTTTTTCTCTGACATAATCCCTTGTAAAACAGAAAATCACTTTATATAAAAGTTCAATTAGGACCAAATACAGTATAAATGGCCTCTGTAACAATTAGACTTGAAATACAGAAGAGCTGAATATGACACTATTTTCTATTGACTTTCCTGGTTCCATGCCAAACATGTCTTGGCTGCAACAGAAGAGTGAGGAGGCTTTTATATCTTGGGGAGAAAAAGAACATAACCACAGTGGGGGCTCTAGAAGGGTGTAGCTGCAATCTGGCACTTTAGCAGAGATTCTGGAAAATGAATGAAGCTCTTTTATAATTATAACTCTGTATGTAGGATCTGGGAACTTTATAATAAATATAACCCTATAACCCTATATAAATGCAACCCTTGCCAATGTGACCTACTATTTATTTAGCAGCAACAGTGAACCATATGGTTTTATTCAGAGATGCAAGGTTGAAGAACAGATTTTATGTCCAGGAAAAAAAATCTATTTTGAAGGTAAAGAGGGAAAGACAAAGGTAAGCTCTTTTACTTAAAAAGAAAGAAAAAAAAACCCATCATAACTATTTCAAAACCTTTTCAACCCACTAAGCATGAATTACTAAAGAATAATAAAGGAAGAAAATTAGTAAGCTGCCTTATTAGTCCAAGAAGTCCAACAAGTTGTCAAACAAGAATTATAGAAATTATAACAGTAAAATCTGTATAGGTTACAGAACCCAAACAAATAAACAAAAATAAAAAACAAAAAGCTACTCTACAAGTAAAAAGAGAGTTCATTTGAACTTTAAGAATCTTGTATGGCAGTTGCTTTTCTTGAAGGCCTGAAACAGTTTTGACCCCAGCTGCTACTTACTTTATCTAACAATAGACTGCTTCAAGACGTATCACTTCTGGCCAAGCTATTCATTTCAACTTAAACTGCATATAGCTCAAGCCTCAGAAGATAACTTTATCACCTCCGAGCCATATGCAGACTAAACACAACACTTGTGCCTGATTCTGAATGGTATCTTATATCCAAAAGTTCCCTTAATTATAGCTCTTCCTTCTCAAGCTGCTCTTTCAACTTGTCAGAAGCTGCCTAAAGTCACTAACATTGGATCTATGCAGAAAAAATATATTTTAGGAAAACATGTGCAACAAGGACCGACACATCTGTTGACGTTAAAACCAGAAGGCAGTGTGTTGCGGCCACATGAGAACAAGCTGTAAAATTTAGTAATTCACAACATTCACTTTAAAATGTTATGGCAATCTTTTATTTATTTATTTATTTATTTATTTATAATTTTTTTAAGTTTATTTATTTTGAGAGAGATAGTGTGAGTGGGGGAGGGGCAGGGGGGAGGGAGGGAGAGAGAGAGAGAGAGAGAGAGAGAGAGAGAGAGAGAGAGAGAGAGAGAGAATCCCAAGCAGGCTCTGCACTGTCAGCACAGAGCCTGATGTGGGGCTCGAACTCAGGAAACCCTGATATCATGACCTGAGCTGAAATGGAGAGTTGGACACTTAACTGACTGAGCCACCCAGGAGCCCCTTATGGCAATCTTTTAAAGCAACAAATCACAATGGCACCATCATTTCCTCTATTCAACAAATATTTATTGAGTGTCTATATGTTAGGCACTAAGCTGGGTGCTGAGGGTATAATGATTAGCAAAATGGGCACACAAAAGCTCTACAGGTTTGTGTGGTTTCTGAGGCTGAAAAGCAAAGAGAAGGTAAGGTCAGCCTGATTTTTCCATTAGAGGCAGCCAGCCCCCCACCCCTACCTCAGTTGTGGAAGGGTTGAAGTCCACAAGTTTCCGTAAAAGTCAACTGTAATCTGTAGGGGGAACCGCTTCCCGGAGTCCTCCTGCCCATAGCAGTAGATTCTCAGGTGAGTCTGTTTAACACATTACCAAACTATTGTAGTTTTCTAAAATCTGATTGCTATTTATAATGGCTCCTAGAAAATGCTTTCTGGGTTTTAAAAGGAGCCATCACCATGAACCAAGAGCTTCCTGGTGCAGCCCAGGCAGTGAACTCTTCGGGTTCTAAGCTGATGACGCCTATCCACACGAGAGCCAGGGTCACAGATGAAAACCAAGAGAAAGAAGTGGGAAAACAACAGGCTATAGGAGTGAGGATTGAGGAACGATCTCAAATTTTCCCCAATTCTTTTTTCTCTTCTCTTCATTGAGCAAATAAACCCGGGATAAAAATGGGAGGGTGTCCTGGGTTTAACCAGGTTAGGACTACTGGTAACAATGGGATAGGGTTATGAAAAATAGAATAGTTTCCAGCGATGTACAGGGAAAGAAAGAAAATTCACCAATAGTGACAAAAGGGAAGGCCTGTGGAGGTGGCAAAAATGAATCACCAGCCAGAGTGAATATTTATATGCAATATGTGCTGGCAGGGGAGTCATTAAAAAACTAGGCACTGTTGAGGGCACACTAGAGGCATCCATTCATATTATTAGCGACCAATGACCGTTCCTTGGATATGGCATATACTATATGCACTGAAAGAATATACATAAAGGGAAAAAAAATGAATCCTACACTGTTAGGAGTATTTGCAATGCCGGGCAAATACTTGCAGTGTTACACACAGATACTAGTTATTAATCATTTATTCTTATCTCAGAGAAGGAAGCTTTGCTCCAGAGAGACTAAATGACTTGACCAAAGTCATAGTTCTAATTACTGGTATGGAAGGCAAAGACTCAGGCAATGACCTTTAACGTATGTGCCTTGGCACGTGTCGAAGCCATAAACATGTGATTCCCTGGGAAGCTACGCAAACCAAGACTGAAGTAAGCAGGGAAAGGAAGAAAATATGACCAACTCCATCCCCCCACATCAGAAGGGAATCACCTCATGCACTCTGGAGAGGGAAACCACTGGAAATTACTTATCACACGTTACAAAGCTACGAGGGAAAGCCAACAAACAAAAACCCAATAGTTTTCAGTGATAAACTACCCTAAGGCATATTTATTAGACAGAAATGTCAGTCTTTTTTGGTCAGCCTTGAAAGACAAACTAGCACGTCACTTTAAATTTAATAGCATATAGAAATAACGGTTTAGATTTTATTTTTATCACAATTATAATTTCAGAGTAATCCAAGAAAAGACTACCCAGGTTTCACTAAATGAACACATTTACTCTTCTATCACTGCAGGAAGGGAAAAGGCAAGCTAGAGAAGAGAAAAGCTATAGCTTTTTGTATGAACTCGACTGAGTGGTTATTGTTAGCTACTCAGGAAATCACCGATTCTCTGAGCCTCCTGGAATGGCAATGAGAAAATTATCTTTGTTGCTATAAAAAATGTCTTCAACAATGGAGGGTCATATGAACACATACGAAATATTAATGCAATATTTAAGAAGGAGCTAGGATAATTTTGAAAAGGGAAAACAACAAAGTACTTCATAAACCTTTTACCAGTGAGCTTCAAAATGTACACTGATAACAGAGAACAAACTGAGGGTTGGTGGGGGTGGGGCAAATGGGTGATGGGCATGAAGGAGGGCACTTACTGGGATGAGCACTGGGTATCATATGTAAGTGATGAATCACTGGGCTCTACTCCTGAAGCCAGGACTACACTGTATGTTAACTAACTTGAGAAGAAAAAACAAAACAAAACAAAACCAGATGTATATCGATACAAGCTCTAACTAAAACTGGAAACTACAAAATTCTTGTTAGATCCTTAGACCGGGTGTATTTTGCAGGGGCTCTGCTCTCTCCAGCATGCTCAAGTCTCTCTCCTTTGGTCACTTGTCCTCCTTCTCCTCTTCCTGCTGCTCAGATACTCTTACTGTCTTTTCTTCGCCTCTCCAAGTCTGATCTCAGGACAGACTGGGAAACACTCTTACAGAGGTGTAAGGGATTCACAATACCTGAGTTATACTCCCTTGTATTTTTTCAATTAGACTTTGTTTTTTAGAGCAGTTTTAGGCTTACAGAAAAACTGAGTGGAAAGTAGAGTTTCCATATAACACACACCCACTTCCCCCACCCCTTGTGTCTTAGCAGATATCACACACTAAAACAAACGAATCCTTCAACAGGGGTCTAGAAAATCCAGAGATGGTCTTCATGGAGTCCTTGATCTCCCAGATATTATATATTGAATTTTGGTATATGGCTGTATATATATGTTTTTAGGAAGCAGGTTTCATCAGGTTCTGAAGCAGTTGGCATTCAAAAATGGCTAAGGCCTCTAAGCTAAAAAAATGACGCTCAAGATCCAGACTAAAGGAAATATTTTGGAGTCGGAAAGGCTTTACCAGTGTCCCTAAAATCATACCACGCAAGGTAGCTGCGGGAGCAAGTATCAGTGTGTATATCCAGGCCTCTAACTTCAACAGGGGCTATAGAAATACCTTGGTTAAAGAAATTACAACCAATGCAACGACTTTGAAAACATACGATGACCTCTTTTTTTCTTTTAACGTACCTTTAAAGCCTCTATCACAAGGTCCCTTGCTTCAAGCTCTCCTTCAAGAATACTGAATAGTGTTAGGAGTTCAGGCTTGCTGAGCTTTTCCAGATTCATCCTGAAAGCCTAAAACAAAGACAATGATCAGACAATCTCCAGAAGACAGAGTTGGTTTGATATGGCTAAGGAAAAAAAATAAAGTGAGTCACACAAGGAAAGAGCCACAATCACAGCATAAAATGCCTTAAGGCAGCAAATGGTTAGAATTAAGTTTAAAAAAAAATGGGAGCTTTCTGATGTTAATCATAAACTGAGCAGTAAGAGAAAATAAAATTCACCTTAAGTATGAATTTCGTCATCACTCACAAAGATTAATTTTCCATCATTTTCCCTCCAGGCATATTTACAAACATCCTGGGAGGTCTCAGAAAGAATTAGTCACTAGTTTTGTTCACCAGAAGTGCAGGTAAAATTGTGTTACAGTGAACACTATTTCACCGAAAAATTGTTAGAGCATGAAAAGATTTCTCAGTTTTAGATAACCGAATTCCTAAACTGTATATAAAACATTCTGGCATCCCTCTGAAGGTGGTTGAAATGAAATTTAAGCAAAGAGAATGTCCGGTGGCAGTATGGGAGAAATTTTTCTTTTAAACTGTCTGTCTACTTTCACAGGGAACCTCAATGAAACCATATACAAATATACTTTTACGTAGTTTCTTAAAATATATTGTCGTTTAAACATCTTCATTGGACAGGCTACTACTAACTGAATTTATCTGACTCCCCAAGTTCCCGTTTCTATGAAGTCCTGCATCTTTTGAGACATGTTAAATGGCAAACCACATAGCACAAACTCAATCCTTTCCACAAGATTAATTTCTCAAAAGCCACATATAGACAGAAGTTAGATTGCCAGACAATTTTCAAAGGGTCTTCTGACAGGGTGCACAGTGAGATACATTTTTGAACTTCCAAAGCTGAGTAAATACTCCTTTCCTTCTCCTGTATTGTACTTGCAAATTGTCACTTCCATATAGTTTTCTTTAAAGGGAATTGCAACATGACAAGTTCACACACCCTCCCGTAATTCCCAACTCTTATGAGCACATTAAATTTTAGGAGGCACACAAAAGAGTCATTGATTCCTTCCAGACCTACTGCCTCTAAGTGCAGGAAAGCATGTAGAAAAGGCACACTTCACTGTGTTGTCAGATTATGTTCCAGGACATGCTGTACAAATCTTTTGCCACATGGCAAAATATGTTCAATCAAACTTCAGCTCTGCTGACTTTCTAACTACTGAGTTTTAGCAACTAGTGAGTGATCCTCACTTCAGCATTACAGAAGACATCTCACAACAGGTATTTTACAAATAAATAAAAACAAAAACAAAACCCCACACCTAATAAAGCTACACTTAATTTAAGCTATGTTGGAAAGAGGGGCGCCTGGGTGGCTCAGTTGTTTAAGTGTCCGACTTTGGCTCAGGTCATGATCTCATGGTTTGTGTGTTCGAGCCTCACGTCAGGCTCCGTGCTGACAGCTTGCTCAGAGCCTGGAGCCTGCTCTGGATTCTGTCTCCCTTTCTCTCTGCCCCTCCCCGGCTCACACTCTGTCTCTGTCTCTCTCAAAAATAAATAAACATTAAAAAAAATTAAAAAAAAAGATATGTTGGAAAGAGCATGCAGCTTTGCAGACAGATGGATGTCAGGTCTGCATCTTCAGGTCTGCATCTTCTAGTTGTGGGATTTCTTTCTCTTTTCTTTTTTTTTTTTTTTACGTTTATTTATTTTTGAGAGACAAGAGAGAGACAGAGCATAAGTGGGGCAGGGGCAGAGAGAGAAGGAGACAGAGAATCCAAAGCAGGATCCAGGCTGAGTTGTCAGCACAGAGCCCGACGCGGGGCTCGAACTCAAAAATCAGTTGAGTCACACTGGTTTCTTAGATAAAACCCTTCCCCCTCTTCCTGAAGGTTTCATATTTTAATATCTCAGAAATTATAAAGCAGAGGGAAAATCTCATCATTTTAAGCCCATCCTCTTCCCTCCCATGATGTTCAGCAGAATAATGGGCATCTGTGAAGGTACTCTGTAAATACCAACTACACTGAGTAAATCAACTGGATGGAGAAGCACCAAAGTAAAGATGATGGTGTTCAGACATATTCTTTTTTCCTTCAGTATCTTTGTAGTCCTTAAATACTCTTATTTAGAGATCTAAAACTGGGGCTTAAGGAAGCAATGTGATGTGAGTAAAGCATGACAGACGGGGGGGTGAGGAGTATAGAATTTTAGTCTGAGCTCTGCTACTAAGCAACTCTGTGACTTTGAGGACAAAAAGTACCCAGTTAGACTGGCACGCAGCCTCCTCACAGGTAAAATCAGCCTAGATAATCTCTAAAGTCCTTCTTGGTTCCATTTAAGCTTTCATGGGTAAAAATCAAGAATTGTTAGAGAATCCAATGAACTAAGACTAAAGTGAATATACAAAGAACTAAAACCGACTGTACCTAAATCAAAGTCTTGTATCTGCTGTAATAAACACACATCCTCATAAAGGAGTAAAATTGAAACACTCTTTAGAGCCACTTTAATTATAAAGGAGTCCAGCCCTGACAAGAAAAAATTCCATTCTTTGTCAATGGGATAAAGAATAATATTCTTGTTATCTACATTTATAAATCACTTCTGCACACAAATTTCAATATCTGGCACATCCTGCCAATATGTGCCCATTCACCCAGCTTAGTGTCTACATGAAGTGAAGACAATGCAAATCTGACACAGGAGGAAGAAAAGGGCCACAGCTATGTGACTGAAAAGCAATAGGTCTGTTTGTACATGTTCCCATTACCTTTCTTTATCAATATTAAAATTCAACAGTTCTTTGCTGTTCTTTATTATTTGAATCTAATCTCAATACACAAGACATCATGATAAATTTAATATATGAAAGATAGTAAAACCGTACTGTTGCAGGATGATGGTGATATTCCTGGGAGTGGGGACGGAAGTGGGAGTGGGGGGGGGGGTGATACTGACCTGATAATCGGTGGTCACACTTTAGTCCTCAAGTATAAATTCTCAAGGTTTTCGTCAGTTAAAATTTGGGAAAATTGACAAATATACTCAAAATGCCATCAGCATGGTGGAAAAGTGTCCAATGCTGCAAAATAATAAGAAATTTATTGTCTATGTGACCATACTATAAACGATTTGATAAATCCCATGAATGTCAACTGTCATTGCAGCTGGTAAGGCCTGACAGGTGTAGGTTGACACAGAAAGAAGAAAATAGCCACTTCTTCAAGTTGAGGCTGAGTAATATAGGAAACATACCATGAATCTCACTTCCCTTTTGCAATTATCATTAGGGAAGGTAAGGGCTTTCAAAATCTTTTTTTTAATGTTTATTTATTTTGAGAGAGAGTGCACTCGAGTGGGGGAGATGCAGAGAATGAGGGAGAGAATCCGAAGAGGGCTCTTTGCTGACGCAGAGAGGGGGAACTCAATCTCATGAGCTCATGACCTGAGCCCAAATCAAGAGTCAGACACTTAACCGACTGAGCCACCCAGGCACCCTCAAAATCTTTTTTACTTTAAAATGTCCAATGCTGTTTCAAGGACTAATTTATGAATGTCCTAGAAGAGAAAAGACAGTCTCCCTGAATTGACAAAAGCCTATTTGCTTAAATCACCATGATTTATGCACAATATGCTCAGAGAAAAATAACATAATTACAACCCAACTTTTCAAACTGCTAAATTTGTGTAAGGTACACGCTTATCCCCTCACCTCCTGCTAATCAGTGAACAAACAAATCAACCTGTCACCACCTGGACTTTGTCTGTAAGGCTAATGACTCATCCCAGCTCCTACTTTTCCCCGTTTCTTTTTTCCAACATTAGGTGTTGAATTATATGCCAACTTTTGGTGTATGTTTTCCTAATAGTAGATCAGACCCAGCAAGCTTTTAAAAAAAAAAATGATAGGCTTTAAATTTTATTTGATAAACCATAATTTTTGTCTTGAACTTTACGGCACTCAGTCTTAAATGAAACTCCAGTTTCTGCCTAATATATAAATTACGTGGCCCGAGACTTTCAGAAAAAGGCTGCTGCTAGCTCCAAACTAATCATCAGAAATATGATTGCCAGATTTTTGGCATGCCATATTGTAGTCTACAGACATGCTCTCTACTTGTTTTCTAAATGAGCTGTTACTTGTCACTGTCATCATCCATTAAGTGACTTTGAAAGACAAGATCATTTCAACCAGATGCTCAGCTCATTCCTTCCACTTGAATCTCTCCAAGATGCAACTTTCCTTAGAGTTTAGTGGCAGATATGTTTGTCTAAGGAACACTACAGTCTATAAACTTGAAATAAAAACCAGTGGTGGACAAGTTGTCTGGATACATTAGCATATGCTGTGGTACAGCATACTAGCTGTAGCTATTATATTAAGCTTTATAGTTTTCTCAATTAAAAAATAAATACAGGGGCAACTGGCTGGCTCAGTTGATACAGCATGTGACTCTTGATCTCAGGGTTGACTGTTGATCTCAAGGTTGTGGGTTCAAGCCCCACATTGGGTGAGGAGCCTACTTAAAAAAAAATAATAAAATAAAATAAATTTAAAAATATAAATATATAAATATATATATATATGAAAAAAAGATAAATGATACATACTTTAAGACCCTGGAAAAATAAGCCTATTCATGGGATAAGTACGAAACTTATTTTTAGGTTATCAATAAGTGATTGCAAACATCAGTTTTGCCCAGAGGACCATTCGGTCTGTTCACATGCTACTTTCCATCAAGTAAGGGCCAACAGGAGTGCAGGAGTCTTCTCCACAAACTTTTATGTGCCAACAGTCACAAGGGCTGTGGCTCTCAAGAAGGGCACCCTCATCCACCACTGAACTTCCTAAATGGCACTGCCAATTTTGCCCTGAAGGTGCATTGCCGTGGCTTAGGCTCTGTTCATTTTATTCTGACCTTTTCCCTTCCCTGGATAATGCTCAAGCTCCATTCATTCTAGTTCTGGTCGTTCCTTCTCCTTCTTGAGGAGGTCCCAGCTTTTGCTCTGGAACTCTGAATGAATCCTCCAGGAGAGCAGGCGTTGTTGCCTCTTCACCACAGAGATTGGTTGGCAGAAAAAGAAACACCCCAAACAATCTCTATAGCTGTGTAAGCAGTAGGGCAGGGTGGAGTGGAACACAAGAGGGATGTTTGTCTATCTAGTATCAGGGCGTGTGTATGTCTTTATGTGGAACCGAAGACTTGATTTCTAAATGGTGAATGATATGGGGCATAAAAGAGGGAAAACAACATTTTTGGATGAGTCTTAGATATTTCTGGATATAGAAACACCTAAAAAAATCTACACAGATCTGTTTTCTTTTTTTTTTTTTCCTTAAGTCAACTTGTCTAGTATAAAAAACAAATCAGTTGTTTTACCCAGAAAATCATGCTTGCAACACTGGATAAAAATCACTTCTTTATTTTATACTCAGATGTCAAATTGAAGAAATTTATACTTGGGCTACAACTGACTGGGATTCAGGCCATTTAGTAAGTTTTTAGTATTAGCAATAAGATATGAGCAAAGATATAAAGCAAATTTGCTTCAATTATGTAAGGATTTTCACATACATATCAGCTAGGCCAAGGAGGCCAATTAATTCTTAAAATTCAGAGTCAACACCGCCACACAAAATGGGTGTTTTTTTGACAGCTTTCCACTAGATAATGTACTTCCTTAAAAACCCAGAATATATGGAATTTAAAAAATCAAATAAACATGTCCTATTTATAAACATTCAATCTAAATATGGACAAAAATGCACTGCTATTTTTAAAAATGTATCCAAAGCATCCTATTATCTGGGGGTGGAAGGCGTTGACATATTACCTTGACTATCTCAAAAAGATTGAGGTTTCTCCAGCCTCTGGCGCTTCTGGTTTTCCAGAAGCGTTATTTATGCATCTGGGGATAAGAGTGTGATACCTCTCATTCCACTTTTGGCATTTTAGGATTAGGCTAGGGGAGAAAAACATGTCAAAATACTATCAGAAGATAATTTTCTGACCTAGAAAGCGTACCTTTTGTACATTTACCTAAGAGAGCTGTTTTTGCTATTATTATTTACAAAGATTCTAAAACCAAGGCATAAAAACAAATCTCATTTTATTGAATTCTACAGCACTAAGCAATATAAGCTTTACTACATATGTCAAATCAATCTTTCAGTTGAAGATAAACGATATTCCGGACTATTTGGATCCTTACGTGTCTATGTGTTACAATTTAAATGCTTGGACTAAATTGGGTGCCTGCCCTCATTCATATATTGAAGTCCTGATCTCCAGACACCTCCGAATGTGATGCATTTGGAGATAGGGTCCTTAAAGAGGTAATTAAGTTTAAATGAAGTTATTAGGGTGGGCCATAATCTAATAGGGCTGTGTCTTTATAAGAGGAGGAAATTTGGACACAAACATGGGACAGGGAAAGACCACGTGAAGATGCAGGTGGAAGATGGCCATCTCCGAGTCAAAGACAGAGGCCTCAGAAGAAACCAATCCTGCTGACACATTGATTTCTGACTTCTAGCCTCTGGGATTGTGAGACAATAAATTTCTATTGTTTAAGCCAGCTGGTCTGTGGGACCTTGCTATGGTGGCCTGAGCAAACTACTGCAACATGCACTTTTTTTTTCTTTTTTTTTTTAACGTTTATTTATTTTTGAGACAGAGAGAGAGACAGAGCATGAACGGGGGAGGGTCAGAGAGAGGGAGACACAGAATCCGAAACAGGCTCCAGGCCCTGAGCTGTCAGCACAGAACCCGACGCGGGGCTCGAACTCACGGACCGCGAGATCATGAGCCGAAGTCGTCCGCTTAACCGACTGAGCCACCCAGGCGCCCCCAACATGCACTTTTAAACGCTATTAGAACAGCTAGATCTAAGACTTCCCCTTACCAGGAGAGTGCTGGAACATATTGCTCAGAATGCCTTTTGTTTGTCCTATTGCTATCAATTTGCTTTTTCCAGCCACACTATAGACAGTATTCTATAAAACAGGATGGTTTTGACACAGTTTCAGAAATTACAAATTTCAGGATCCTGAAATGTAATATGAATAACGCACTTAGAAACTGCAACAGTGCTAAGGGATCAAGATGCTTGTGTATCCAATACTGTCAATATAGACTTTGAGGCAGGCCTCAAGAAACCAGTTCTGGGTCAACATTTAAATATACTTTCAGTTCTCTATTCAAACACATTCTATTCAAAGCAGATTCTAGGATACCAGATTTTCTGGATTTATGCTTGGTACAGAAATGAATAATATAATTGAGCCTATTGATGTTGATCACCACCACCTCAGAGTTTTATAGCATAGTTTTCTAAGAAGAATTCAAGCAGGAATAGTAATAACAAAAAAGACAAACATTTATTGAGCTAAATAAAAACAAAACAGAAAAGATAAACATTAATGTGTTCCAGGCAGTGTTGCAAGTACTTGACGCAAATTAATTCAATCCTCACAACAAGCTTGGATGACAGATGCTATAACCATCGCCAACCCCCCCATTTTATAGATTGGAAAAGTGAGGCACAGAGGCTAAATAACTTGCTCAAAGTCTCAGATCTAGTATGTGGCAGAAATAGGACTTGAACCAAGGTAACTGGATTCCAAGGCCTTCCTTAGTAACTACTGCTACTTGGTAACCATCATTCACATCTGATCTCATTTTATCCGCTTTAGGAATTGTGTGGTAGAAAAACCTCAGCTAAAACGAGATTCACAAAGCTGGAAGGGACCTGAGAAATAATCTAATTCAGCATTCTCCATTTTACAGATGAAAACTGAGGCCAGGGTTGTTAAGTGACTTACTGAAGATTATAGTTACACAGTAAAACTAGGTCTAACACTTATGTCTTTTTAAGATCCAGTCTAATCCACTTTCTGGGACACCATGATGATATCAGGTTTTTGTTTTGTTTAGCTCTAAGACTTAGGCATCTCTAGTTGTATCTCTCTGTGTGTGAATGTCTGTCTCTTTATCTCACTATGTGTATATGTCTGTTTCTCTCACTGTCTCTCTTATTTGTTGCCAACAAGATTTATATGTATATTGAGGAAAAGAAGGAAGTGGCTCATGCCCATAAACAAACATTCAAACATCTCTTCCCCAAAATGAGGACATTTAGCACAAGGCTATTAAAAACAAGTCTGTCTACCTGGATATCTGTTTACACCCTTTCAAGTACTCTCGTCTGAGACAAGACCGAACCAGAAGAACTACATTAGTTAAGCTACTGGAATGTATGTTAATGAAAATGAATAATAGATTTTATGTTAATATTTTGCATTAAAAAGTATGTCATTTAACATTAGAAAAATACCAGAAGCATGAAGTATATTTGTATATTTGTAAGTATATGTCAGTTGGCTTTCTTTAGTTAAAATGAAATTATAACATGATTTCATTGACATATGTATGTGTATCTGTCTGTACTATCTATGTCGATCATTCCCCTAAATTTTTGTTTTTCTGAAATAATGCCACCTGAGTCGTAAAATACCACAATGAAGGAAAAATAACATATAGATTGATTTTCTTTCCAGTAAAATGATTCATGGGCCACAATTCCAGGAGCAGCCTGAAATGCAAAAACCCTTCATATGTCAATGTAGAAGGAAGTTATGGACTCCATCAGGATTCCAAACTGGAAAGAAACAGAATGTATAGTATGGAAGATGAACCAGAAAACAGTCAAGGGATTTGTGTTGTAGCCATGCTCATAACCCGCCTCTCTGGGAACTGCAAAAAATCCCACAATGAATATTATAACTGATGGTGGTTTTTTACTTTTTAAATTCTGATTTCCCAATTTTTTTAATGTTTATTTTTGAGAGAGAGAGAGAGAGAGGGGAGGGGGCAGAGAATCCAAAGCAGGCTCTGCACTGTCAGCGCAAAGCCCAAAGTGGGGCCTGAACCCATGAACCCCTGAGATCATGACCTGAATTGAGGTTGACCACTCAACTGACTGAGCTACTCAGGCACCCCTTAAAGTGTCTTCTAAATCAGAGATCATTGATTTTATTTTTTTGTTTGCTTGTTTTTTGTTTTGTTTTGGGGGGGGGGGTTAAAAAATTTAACAATTTGGTATCAGCTGAAAATTACCAACAACAGACCGAGCAATTGTTCTTTGCTCCAAAGTTCTTCAGGGACAGTAATTCTCCTAAGAGGCAGCATGTCAATGAAAAGCTGCATGCGCTTTGGAATATGACACGCCCAGGTTTGCATCCTGGCTCTGCTACTTCATAGTACCTCGATCCACTTAACCTTTGAATTTGTTCTTCATCTATAAAATGGGATGACACCACCGACTCTAACAGGATACTGAACAGTTAAAATGAGTGACTGGTCAGTTCTCATCCCTGGAGTACATATTTGGTTTCATCAGCAAGGATAATGAAATTTTCCTTTTGCGATGAGTTGCCAGTTTCTATCATTCGTGTTGTCTAATTTAGAAATCAAAAACAAGTTTACTCCTGACTTGGCAGGTTGATTTGCTCCAGGAAGGAGATGGCCTGGCCAGTTTCTGGGAAAGTCTGGGAGAGACACGGTTCAGGCCAATGGTTATCTCCATACTTGGGCAAAGAAAAGGACATTCTTCTGCCTACACTAGCTTTTTGTGACTTCCAAACACAGGTGCTTCCACAGAATCTGTATAGCTTTTAATTAAGTCACAATACATTTTTAAAAGTTTATTTATTTATTTATTTATTTTTGAGACAGAGAGAGCAAGCAGGGAGGAGCAAAAAGAGAGGGAGAGAGAGAATCCCAAACTGATGTGGGGCTCAAACTCATGAACCATGAGACCATGACCTGAGCTGAAATCAAGAGTCAGACAATACCTAACTGACTGAACCAGGCTCCCCTAACCAAGTCACAATTTTAACTTAATGACTGAGAAACTGATTTTCTAAACATATCACAGCCATTTTTTACATTATATTAAATGCATAGTGCATATGTATCTATATCCATAGTCCAGGAGCAGTTATCACATTCAGCTGTTCTGTTTATATATCTGTCTTCTTAAGACTTTGCTCTCTTAGACAAATCCTCTGTCCTAATCAACTTGATGAAACTTAGCACCTAGCAGTGTGGTTCTCAGGGGTATTCAAAAAATGCTAGTTGGAAAAGAAATGTACAGCATAGTACCTTGAATTACAGCCAACAAGACTGGACTTTCTCTTTTAGCAAACGAGAAGCCAGTAAACATTTTTAACCAGGTGAGCATCATAGTGAAAGCATAGTTTTAGGAAGGTTAAGGCTTGAAGGACAGAGCTGATTTGATGTATGGGAAACTGGAAACAGGAAAAGTAGGCAGGAGAAAACTTTAACAGCATAGGTATGAGGCTAAAATGTGTGAACTAGGATGGTAGCAGTAAGGATGCACGAGAAATACCGATGCGAGAGACTCCATGCAGAATTTACAGTAACTTGGTACTGGCTCCATTTAAGGAGGTGAGAGGGGAAATAATCCCAGATCAGCTGAGTTTGTAGACTGTCTGACTCCAATAATGACGCCATTAACACAAACAGGGATGTTAGAAAAGGAACTGGTTTTGGGGGAAAATGATGACTGATATGAGGCATGCTGAATAAGAAGTTAATTACTCAGTAAACTTCCTAAGAGGAACAAATGCGTTAAGAGTCAGTGTGGTGAAAGCTAAAGGTCTAGAAGTGAAGTCTTTAGGGGGTAAAGCCTTTTAAGAGAATTTCTTCTGTGCCTTCAATTTAAGAACAAGAGGCAATAGGAAGAAACTGATACATCAGACTAGACCTGATCATTTTTGTACCCCCAAATATTAGATCGCTGAAGAACCAGATTGGTTCTGTCGTTACTCCTGTACCATCTACCCCAACAGTAGGGACTAGTTAGCAGAAATTAAGAGATGGGGCACCCCTACCTTCCACACCTCCCCACAACAAAGTTAGCGCTTCTCTCTTCTTTCTGCAACTTACTTGTCACTTACCCTTCCTTCTTCTCTCCTTTATAACTTACAGTTCCTATCTCTTGTTAAAACAGTTCCTGGCTCCTCCTGGCTCTCGCCAGTCCTGGGATGGCAGACCCATAGAACTCTTCAGCCTCACCCTCCCCAAGCAGCTTTATGCAAAGGACCCAAGCAGATGCTCTCAAGGCTCAGGGTCAGAAGGGGGGGGGGGGGGTCTGGTGTGTATAAACCCTGTCATCCTGTGCTGTCCTATTTTCCTTTCTAGTTTCTACTGAACTCAGTAACAATTAAGGATAACATTCTTTGTGGCTCGGCAAGTCAGAAAGGATTCATTGAGCAGAAGGGATACATTTAGATTGGGAACTCTGGCTTTGGACCTGAAATACAGACTTTGGAAATACTTGGCAGGGAGGAACCATATTACTGCATTCTCTACTTCAATGCCTGCTTGTAGTCCTGTTTTCCTCAACCCACACACCCCTGTCCTGGATTCCCCCCACCTCCACTCTTAACTGCCATCCATTGTTTCTTCTCACCTGTTCCTAGGATTGCTCCTTACTTTGGGGGACAATGGGGAAGTTGTCTTCAGAAGGCAAAAACCACTTTTGATCAAAATTACCACTGAAAATCCTTTAAATCTCACAGAAGGTACAACCCTGTATCGTCACAATGTCCACAAAACCACGTATATGACTCTGAGGATGGAGGCACTTAAGATTGTAGAGTTTGGAGTGTGACAATGGACAATTCAGAGAAGACACCAGATGGTTGAATCCCTTGCCTTTCTTTTTCTCGGGCCAGAAAAACTCAAGAAAGGTAATTTGCGTGACAAAATTATGAAACCCACACTCTATGAGACAGACACACACACTCTCCTAAAAATCCTTGCATCAGATGTTTGAGATCACGACATGTATAAGCTTTGTTTCCCTCAACTCAGGAATCTTAGCTATATATTGAAATACTTAAAACCAACCGAATGAAAACTAAAACCATACACAAATTCTTCGTCTTTGCTAAAATGCTAAGGGAGTAAAAGAATGTTTAATATTAAATTCTGTAACTCACAGGGAAGTGCTAAAAACGACAGCAATAACATTTACTAATATTGTGTGCTTCCTACATGCCAGGGACCTTGCTCTGTGATATATATATATATGAGATATATATATATGATATATATATATCATATATATATATGAGATATATATATATGAGATATATATCTCATATATATATCTCATATATATATATCTCATATATATATGATACATATAATATATATGTATATGATATATATATAATTAGTTCATGTAAACCTTAAAAAAACACCTCTAAAAATTATTTCTATGTCGCAGTTGAGGAAAATGGGATATGGTGAGATAGAAAACTCTGCCTTTGCCTGGGTCACATAGTAAAAGAGCCGAAGAGTTGGGATTTGAACCCAGGTTTGCCTTTGGAGTCTGTGCTGTCAATTTCCATACTCCATGGCCTCACAATAAATAAGCCATTTTCTCACTGAAATGCTCTGAACTGAAACTTAGAAGATGTGATCTTTAGTTATTAGCAGCAAACATTCAGGAAATAAGAAAAAATAGCCTTTAGAAACAAGCTGACAAGCCATTCCCGGGTCAACCACCACAGACGGGACACATTTCCTCTAGAAACAAACAAATAAATAAATCTCTGCTTCTCATATCATGCCACCAAACACCAATTCAATGGCAATCCCTCGAAACACCACTCTACTCCACTCAGAAAAGCCAAGAATTCCAATCCTGTTCTGCAAATTAACTGGTAGCACTGCAAACTTGATTTTGCCAAGACAAAAATCCACTGTAGACTGAACACATTATGCCCACCATAATCAGTTTGCATGATTCTTTTTTGTTTTAATTTTTTTTTTTTAACGTTTATTTATTTTTGAGACAGAGAGAGACAGAGCATGAACAGGGGAGGGTCAGAGAGAGAGGGAGACACAGAATCTGAAACAGGCTCCAGGCTCTGAGCTGTCAGCACAGAGCCCGACACAGGGCTCGAACTCACGGACCACGAGATCATGACCTGAGCCGAAGTCGGACGCTGAACCAACTGAGCCACCCAGGCGCCTCTGCATGATTCTTTTATTTATTTACTTATTTATTTTAAGAGAGAGCACACGCATGTGTGGCAGAGAGAGGGAGACAGAGGATCCGAAGCAGGCTCTGCACTGACAGAGCAGAGCCTGATGTGGGGCTTAAACTCCCGAACTGCAAGGTCATGACCTATGCTGAAGCCAGACGGTTAGCTTAACTGACTGAGCCACCCACCCAGGCACCCAAGTCTGCAGGATTCCATTCAGGAACCCAATACTATTTGTGTCCCTATTCATGTACTTAGGGCTAGTTCAGAAAAGCACAAAATCAACTAAAAATTCACTTAAAAAAATTCCCAAAGTAGCTCAGTAACCTGTCAAAATCAAACACTCAGAACCTGTTCTTAAAAAACAGCAATCAGTTCCTAGTGTGCTCTCTTAAATTTACCTCATTCCACTCAGGTCAGATTCTTAGAAAAATAAAATCCTAAAATGACTAGCAGTGATTACATTAGCAAGTCTGCTTCAAATTTCATTACAGCAAAATTATACATGTAAACATCAGACATTTTCGTATAGGAAATTCAGCATTTTAAAGTCACTTAAGATACTGGAGTTTCATAAGACATCAGGTAGGGAAAATAAAGTTACATCAAGGCAAAAAGAAGTGGGCTGCTTATACTAAGTTTATACCTTATCAGTAATTTGTCTTTCTAGTCTACCATAAGGGGACTGCTTCAAACTAAATTCAACAAACACTTATTAAGTCAAACTATGTCCCAGGCACAGGGAAAGACACAAAGCTTTAAAAAAAATTACTACTACCTGCTCTCAAAGAATTTATAATTTAGTGACACAGATTGGACATATACATAAATATCCTCTGCGTACAATGTTTTTCTTCACCTAATGACCAAACAGTTGTTGAAAAAGGCAGAGGAAGGATTTCCAAGACCCAAACATGTATCAGACGGGTCTTGCTTATTATGCCAAATAATCAAAGAGAATTATTTGCTCTTTCCTCTCTGCTCATTAAGGCCCTGGTAATCACCCCTGCTTTGGTTTCTTTAGTCTCTTACCTTAGTTTATTTTCTGTTCTCCACTCATGTAATAAGATATATCTTTTTGGGATTTCCTGTTCTGCTTTTAGCTTTTTCCGCTGCTATTGCTGGGGGCCCGTGTCTTACCCTCCTATCGCAGTACACTTTGTGTTTGCTGGGGTGACCTACCACACAGTTTTTTCTTTGTGCTTTTTTATTGGAGATCTGGAAACAATCACGGAACAGATCTGTGAGCACTAAGAGTGGCTCTGAAAACTTCGAATCTAACTATTGAAAACTAATAATCTTCTGGAAGTCTACCTACAGAAAGTCTAATCAGGAAGGTAAGAGACGGCGTTATAATTGCCTGCTATGATTCCAACTCCTTGCATCTCATTGCTATGAGCCTGGCTACAGAGAACAGTAGTAAGATGGACTTCAGAATGAGAGCAAAACAATGTTAAAAAATACAGCAAATATTAATACCTGGAAGTGCTACCAATAGATGATTACTGGGGATTCATTGTCATTAACATCAGGCTAAAATCATCAATATTTTGCACCTGCTGAAATGAAGGTCAACTTGACAAAGCCTTTAAGAGCACAATACAGAGACACTTCTTGGTAGTTACAAGTATGTAAATAGCCGGAATTAACCTTGCTTTTATTTATCCTGATCTCTGAGATTTAAAACTTGCTCTTACTTTTCATCCGCTAAATGTTGGTAGGTGATACTGGTCTTGTAAAACCAATCAACAACATCATGTATGTATCAGTTTCCCCTGGAGGGAAAAACCCACCATAAAAGAAGGGCTAGAGAGTAACCAAAGGCTTAGGGACCGGATTAATCATAAACCTAGATGGCTGAACCTGAATTTTCCTCAAACACTTCCTGTCTTTTGTTTCAACAGAACTACACCTTCAAGGTTAACTGCAGTCTCCCTGAGCAATGGACCAGCCCACCCTAGAGTGGGAAACACTCATTCCTAATCCAATGCTCTTTATTTACTTATCGACACTGTTTTAACAGAAAACACGCTCCTATTCACTGACAAACAATATACACTGCATTCTACCCACGAAAGGCCAACTCTGCAGATATCCAACACACCCACCTCAATGTTAAACATAAAAGGATGGTTTTTCCTCAAGTTCCTAGGGCAGATACAGGATAGAAAGCAAAAATGAAACGCAACCCAAACCTAAAAAACCCTCGGAAGTTAGGTTCTCCCTCAAGGAACAGACTGAGGGAACCTTCCACTGAGGGAAGGTACCTTTAAGGGTGATGGGGAAGTGGGGAGTTACTATTTCTCCTTCCTCCAGAGTCTAGAACAGTCCCAAAGCGGGTGAGCTCTCGATCCCTGCGCCCCCCACCCCCACCCCGGGAACAGAGGATCCGAGGGGCTTCAGGAGGAGGGCTGAGGATCAGAGAATGGGGGATGGGAAGAACTGAAGTAGGGGAAGGCCGCTTCGTCTCTCAGAGCTGGTTGTCTAGGTCGGATCTTGATTTCTGCTTCGCTCACTTCTCTTTTTTGGAAAACAGTGATTTTATTTTACGCATGAAACTAGCTCTGATCCCACTCTAGCGAGCAGGGACAAGTGTAGGGAGGGATGTCTGGCCTCCCGGGGGTACAAAATGGGGGCGGGGGCGGGGGCGGCGGCAGCCTAGAGAATGGAAACCTGTGCGCCCTCCCCAAGACTGAGGCGCTGGGCGAGAGGATCCCTTAAGCGAGGGGTGTCAGGAGGGAAGCCCCTTCTGCGGAGCTGGGATTGACCGGGGACAATAAGTAGTTGCGAGGACCCTCGGAGGATGAGGAGCCGCCTCCTCGGGGAATACCGGGAGGCGGAGGAGAGGGCCCCGCCCCCTCAGGGGATGGGAGAGAGCGCCAGTTAGGACTGTGGCGGGACGACACCGGTAGTCCTACCCTTGCTTTTCTCTCGGGAACCCGGCCTCCCAGCCACCCCCAAACCCCAGCCCCGGCGGCTCCTACCTCTTCCCGGCGCTCCGGGCTCCGCTCCCCGCCGCCTCCGCCACCCGCTCCCATCCACAGCCCCCGGAGACCCCGCCCCTCAACCGCCAGGCGGGGGCACTGGCATTCGCCGGGGCCAATCGTCACTTCGCTTCCTCAGCCCAGGCACCAATGCGCGCGGGCTGGAGGAGGGGCTTCTCCAATGTCATTTAGGCTCCTCCCGGGGCCCCAAGATCCCTTTTGTTTGGGGACAGCCAGGCTGGGATTGAGCTCGCGTCACTTCCTGGAGGAAGCGCCCTCCTCCGGCCCGGGCTCCGGGGTGGGCTCGCGCCCCTCCCGGCTCCGCTTCTGCAACTTTCCACCTTGCGTGCGGCTTCTGGGCAGCGCGGTGGCGAGTGTTTCGTGCTTTACCCTACTGGTCTGGGAAGCTTAGGAATGGCGGGCTTTGGGTGCCCAGATTGATTGGGCATATTAACGCTTCATTTTATCCAAAATGTTAATCAATAAAGTGTCCTTTTGGTGTCTGCATTAGAATTAGTTGTTGAAAAGCCGGTAACGTGGCTTTTCTTTCTCTTGGACAAGCTTGTGGGTGTGGTGCTAGAAGCTAGAGCGCAAAGATGGTAAACCTGGAGACAGTCCCCGCCCCACCCTGCCCTTCTTTTCCCACATTACGTTTGGAAGAGAACTACTGGCACTGGAGCCCCCGGCGCGGGGATACTGGGTAGCACCAGGGAGAGCAAAACCCAGTGGGACCTACCTTCTAGGCAGAAGTCGAGTTATTGCAAATTAGTCTGTCGAGGTTTTTAGTCTCTCCAGGTTGTGCCGGTCAAATGAAGGGACATCTTTGTGTCCTTGGCCCCATTATACTGTGGGGCAATGGCGTTTGCAGTGAAGCTGGAACAAAGGACGGTGTAGAGGATGCAAGGAATGTCTGTCCCTTCTTGTGAACACAGGAATGCAGATCTTGCTGGTAGCAGCTAGCCCTCCTAGGACCAAATAACCCAGAGAAGGAAGAGGATGCATCCCTGAGGTGAAGGTTTCCAGATTCCTTTTCCATAGACTGCACTCCAGTTCACAGGTTGATTTAGCTGGTTAAAATAATAATCATATTATTTTTAAAGGTTATTTATTTTTGAGTGAGCGGGAGAGGGACAGAGAGATGGAAAGAGAATCCTAAGCAAGGCTCCTTGCTGTCAGTGTAGAGCTGGATGCAGGGCTTGATCTCAGGGACCAGGAGATCATGACCTGAGCCGGAATCAAGAGTTGGTCATTTAATCAACTGAGCCACCCAGGTGCCCTAATAATAACCACATTATTTAAAATACAATATAATAAATACTTACGATACAGTTAAATATTTGCAATGCATGAATATTGTATTGCTTTTAATACATTATTCCTATTCACAACGATTATTAAGCAAGAAACTATTAGGGAAATAGAATTTGATGAGGTTTTTTTGGGGTGCTAGTGGGGCTCGTGGGGTCCAGAGCCGATGGCTGAGAAAGAATTCTTGAAGTCGTCTTTGGTGCAAAAAGGTGATTTTATTAAAGCGCGGGGACAGGACCCGTGGGCAGAAAGAACTGCCCTGGGACCAAGAGGAGAGGCTGGTAATACACTGTGGAGTCGGGGAGGTAAAGTCCAGGGGAAGTTTCCAGTGAGATTTTCATATGCTAAAGAAGACTCTTAGGATACTGGAGCCCTGGCCATTGTCAAGCTAAGGTTGTTTCCCACCCCCTAGCAGAGTATTAGCATCAAGATAGCAGGGAGTTCCTGTAGAAACAGTTCGCTCTGCCTGCCTCCAGTATTTGTCAGTGGGCTGCAGGTTATAAGGAAATTTAATTTTATCTGCCATTTCCTTCTGCCTTTGTTTCCCACATCAGTATTCGGGTAGGCAGACTTAGTCCTTAAGACAGATACAGCCCAGCCCTTATGCAGTCTACAGCCTGATGGAGGATGTGGTCAGTCTGTGCAGTTACAGAGAAGTTTGAAAGAAGAAAGCCAGAATTTATCATGTCATCACAGTGGCAGTTACTCTCCTATGATATCTTACTTAATCTGCACTACTATATGATAAATCTTCCCTATCTCCCTGAGAAGATAGAAATTAAAAGAAATCAAATAAGGTCACAGAGCTAGTAAATGGCAAAGAAAGAACTTCCAACAAGGATGTAGGGACTCCAAACCTGTGCCATATTCTGCTGCCCGCACACTGACTCTCACAAGGAGGACTGGTCCAGAGAATGGGCCTGAAAGACTAAAACCACCATCAGAGCTAGAAAAAAGCTCCTTGCTTGCCTGCCCAATTAATTGTAGGCCTGAGAGAGTCATCTCTATTTAAAGGACAGCAAGACTGTGCTGAGGTGCTCAACAGCAGCCCAAGGACTTTTGAAGTAATGAAGTATGAAATTCAGAACTGAAAGACCCCGTTCCTTGTGTTCAGGAGACTGATGGTCTGAGAGGTGGGATGAAGGCCAGGCACAGAGTAGGTGCTCAATGAATACTGACTTGACTTAAAAGCAGAATGTCTGGAATGGTTAAAAACATGGACCGTGAGGTGCTGGGATCGGCCGACAAACTTGAAAAATCCCATTTCCTTCTCCTCCCTTTTGCCCTGCCTCCGTGTTTGCAATGAGGAAGTGCCTCATTGCCTGACAATGAGGCAGATGTGGGAGAACAGGCTATTTTCTGCTAGCTTCTGAGTCACTCTAAGAGTTGTCCTAGTGAATCAGCTCCTCCCTCCCTCCCCTCCTTTCCTTTGTAGCTATTAACCCACCACCACCCATTCTACTCCCAGGGGAACTGGGAGGGCAGTGCTTTGTGGTTTACTTCCTTTATGGCCACCAGCAGCTCCCCTGACCCCCTGGGCTCTCTCTGCCCATTCCTGAGTGAGTGTGGGAGGACCTAGCAAGAATGACATCATCCCTGTCTGGTAGGAATCAGAGTCCTGAGGGTGTTCAAATTGCTTTCCTTTTCATTCGTCACCTCTGGAGGTAGTGGACAGGAGGAGTTGGTGACCCTTATGGAGACCCTTAGGCTGCAGTATGAGAGAGTTCTGGAGTTTTGTGATTTTTCAATACATAGAACATGTAAATAAATTTAGAATCTGGTACAAAGGTGTACACAGAGGTAGAAAGTGGGTTCATAATAATACCTTAAATTCGTACAACATTTGTATATCTATTACTTTATCAACTTGCCAGTAAATATTTATTAAATGCCTACAGTGTGTCAGGCAACAAATTCATAAGAAGTGGTAAAGATTATAGATTGTGTCAATTTTTCTCCAAATAGGTAAACTTCTTGGGTAAGTGTTCCATAAATGTTTATTTGCTGTTTTGCGGAGGTAATGATGGAATAGACTAGAAGGGCTAAACTAGAAGAAAAAGAATTTAGAGCTCTGTTGGAGTTCTCCCTTTTCACAAGCCATATGAGTTTCCTATGGCTGCCGCAAATTACCACAAACTGGATGGCTTAAGACAACAGAAATTTATGCGGTGCCTGGGTGGCTCAGTTGGTTAAGCATCTGACTCTGGATTTGAGTTCAGGTCATGATCTCACTGTTCATGAATTTGAGCCCCACATCGGGCTCTGCATTGACATCATAGAGCCTGCTTGGGACTCTCTCTCTCCCTCTTTCTCTACCCCTCCCTTGCTTGTGCTGGTTGGTGTTCTCTCTCTCTCTCTCTCTCTCTCTCTCAAAATAAATAAATAAGCTTTAAAAAAAAAAGACAACAGAAATTTGTTCTCTTTCAGTCTGGAGGCTCTAAGCCTGAAATCTAGGTGTTGACAGTCTGGTTCTTTGGGGGAGGGAGCTCTGAGGGAGGATCCATTCCTTGCCTCTCTCCTAGGCAATCCTTGGCATTCCTTGGCTTATAGCTGCATCATCCCAGGCTCCGTCTCTGTCTTCACATGGCCTTCTTCCTTGGGAGTCTTATGTCTATATGTCCTCTTCTTTTCTTATAAGGATAACAACAGTCATATTGGATTTAGAGCTCACTCTGATGTAGTAGGACTTCATCTTAACTCATTACACCTGTGAAGGCCTTATTTCCAAACAAATTCATGTTCTGAGGTTCGAGGTAGACAGGCACTTTGGGAAGGCGTACATTCAAACCAGGACACAAGCCTACTTGACAGAGTAACCTTCCCCACTTAACTCCATTTAAGTTCATCAGTAAATGGCATGAAACTAAGGAACTGATTCCTGAAGATCACTTTGTTCTATGACTGTATAATTATATATACAGGAAACATTTATCAAGTCTTTACTGTATGCCAGGCACTATGAGATTGCTTTATAGTTCATCTCATTTAACCTATAAAAGAATCTCAGGAGATAGGTGTGAATATTCCCATATTACAGATGAGGAAACTGAGGCACAAAGAAATTCACGGCCATGGAATTCATAAGAGATGAATATTGGATATTTACTCAGATCTGATTCCAAAGTGTACCCATCATACTTACTATGCTCTATCATCTTTCCATCATGCTAGATGGGAATATGGGGAATGCAACAAATATTTTAAAATTTTGATTTATGGACCACTTGGAGTTGAGTAGCAATCTTCCTGCAACTATGAGTATAGTTTGAACCTATTTAAAACAAGGGAAAGCAAGAGAGGAGGGAGAGGGTGGAGAGCAATGGAAATTTAATAGGGAAGAGGAGAGCCATGGGCACTTACCTGAACCTCAGTTTCCTCATTTGCAAAATAGAATAGTTCCTTCCTACAACACCTGGTGGTTGTGAATATCCAAGCGAGATGATGGGCATGAAAGTATTAGATAAACTCTATGAGGGATTATTATAAACTGCCTGGGAGATCTTGCTCAAGCTCTTTCTTCTCTCTGGCCCCAGCCCTTCAGCTAACATCTGGGGCTCTATAAGACTTCTTCTAGCTGTAACGCACTGGGACCTACTAAGTGGCTGGGGGGCTAGATGTAGAAGTTGTTGTGACTGGGAAAAGTGACCTGTCTTCCTCACCTCCCATTTTCTTCAACCCCCAGGGGGCTCCTCCACCAGGGGATCCAGAGAGGGTAGCCTAGAAGCCAACGAGTGCTCTCTAGGCCGGTACCAAGTTGAAGCAGGAGAGGAGATGTGCTCTCCACGGATCCCTGCATTTCCCCCTATCATCTGTCCCCACAAAGGCCTTTCTGAGTATTCCTGAAGCGTTTTCTTCCTGCTTGGATCATCCTAACTGGGTGACTGGGGCATAGGAGTGGAGAGATTCTGGGCGTGGCCCTCACTGTGTTCTCGAGCTTATTGCTCCCCCTAGTGCCCAGAGAGGAGTCCTGCAGCTGTCGCCTTCCCTCTCGGCCATCCCCGTGAGTTTCAGAAAGGCTTCTTCCCTGACAGTTTTTCTTTTTATGGGTGTGGGCTGAGCGCACAGCAGGTAAGGTCTCCAAGGACCACCTGGAGGGACAGATTCTCCTGATTTCTAGCTAAATATTGAGGCCAGCTTGGCCATGAGGGAGCAGACACACTCTTATCCTGGATTGTGTGGGGGAAGGTTGAGAAGGAAAGGGAAAGAAATGTAACACTGAGTGCCTACCTTGTATCAGGCAGGCACTGTGTCAGGAGGTTTACTTATATCACATGTATAATCCTTGTGATCTCTACATATGTAATCCTTGTGATCATCCTAAGAGATAATTATTATTATGTCTACTTTTTCAGATAAGAAAACAAGTTCAGAGAGGTGAAGTGTCTTGTCAAAGGTCACATAAAAACAACAATAATGTGGGGCGCCTGGATGGCTCAGTCCGTTGAGTGTCTGGCTTCAGCCCAGGTCATGATCTTGCAGTTTGTGGGTTCGAGCCCCGCAACGGGCTCTGTGCTGACAGCTCAGAGCCTGGAGCCTGTGCCTGCTTTGAATTCTGTGTCTCCCTCTCTCTGCCCCTCCCCTGCTCATGCTCTGTTTCTCTCTCTCTCTCAAAAATCAATGAAAACATTTTTAAAAATTTGAAAAAACCAACAATAATGTTAATAACATCAACTGATTGTTTGGTGCCTACTCCACAGCAGGCACATTATTTCTTTTAATTCTCACCACAGACCTTTAAAATAATCACTATAATCTCTATTTTACTCATGAGGTCACTGAGATTTAGGGAGTTTAAGAAAGAGGTAACTGAGCAGCTCGACTGAGATCAAAGAGTGAGGTCCTCTGGACTCCAATCCCACACTGCTTCCCTTGTACCATTGCCTCACAGAGCCAGTGGGTGGTAGAGGCAGGTCTGAGCCCAGGCCTGTGTGACTCACTATTCTTTCCATTGTGGGGGCTGCCTGGTGGCCCTTCCCGAGGACCAGGAAACTAAGGCCATGTGTTTTTTTTTTTTTTTTTTTTTTTTGGATATCCAAACTGGAGACAGGATGGCTATGAAAAAACCAAGGCAAAAGTCCATAGGATCTTGGGGAAATGCATAACTGGGGTGGCACCCTGGGAATTGCACTATGGTATTCTGTTAGGCGTCTTGGGCAGAGTACCCAGAGGTCCCTGAGTCCCATCTCCCTCATCCTACGTGGATGCTATCCTATCCACATGCTCCCCTCAAGTTGGTGGGCTAGGACGATGAACGCAAAGCTCACAGAAGAGCAAAAGAGAAATGCAGATGGGGTGCCATCTAGCCCGATAGAAAATTCTTGGAAATAGATGGGATAAACCATGGAGTTCCCAAATCACCCAGCCAAGTTCCCAAGGATTGGGTCATTTTTAACTCATCCCCATCACCCACAAAAGACAGGTTAGTCATAGGTCTCTGGAAGAATACTCTATGCTGCTTTGAAGGAATCTCAAATTTTCCTTTTCATTCTGATCTTTGAAATTATTAAATTATTATTGAAAGACATATGCCAGATGATGAGCTGATAAACTGGTTGATGTTATGTTTGTTACTTCCAAATATAAATTTCATAGAGGCAAACAGATGGAAAAAGATTTCAGTTCCTTTTTTTTTTTCTTTTTAATAAATTGACTATTTCATTAAAGGTTAGCTCTTTCCCTTTCTTCCAACCTCTCCTCTTTCTGTCTCTTTTCCTGTTCCTCCTCTGTCCTAGGTGCCTCCTTTCCCCCAAAGTCTGGAGCCAGACCCCTCTGCTATGCTGAATTGTCTTGCCAGAAGCATTGAAGCTGACTGGAAGGCTGGTCTTGTCTTCCCCTCTGTTTCCCCTTCTTCCCTACACATGGCCTGACATTAAGCAGAAAGTACTTTCTGTGCTACAGCCAGAGACAGAGATTCAGCTTGGCCGAGCTGCCCTACGGTTTCGATCTGATGAAAGCCAATTACACACTTCCCCTGGCCTGTTATTTCAGCTGAGGCACCACATGGTTGGTTGAATGGGTCCTTGTTGCTCACAAAAGGGAGAAATATTTGTAGGGAAAGTAAATGACCCAGTTATGGCTGCACCATCATTTCTAGGCAATTTCCTAGTAAGTGGCCCTTTGGAGTAGGCTGGTGCTAGAAGCTTCTATGCCTTCGTTTCCTGCTTCATGACTCCTGCTAGGTCCCTGCAGGGTCTAGTCTGCCCTGAACAAAGTGACCAGGGGACCCAAGTTGGAAGGAATCTGTACATTGCTTATCCCTTTTTCTTTCTGCCACCTTGCCTTCTTTTTGTGCTCCTTTTATTCCTGAAATAACCGTTGTGTTCCCATCATCGTTACCACAACAAGTAACACAGTTGTAGGCCTCAGGGTACCCGTAGTCTTGAGGAGAGGTAGACTTGTGGGAATTGTTGACCCCAGTTCTCCTCCTTTCTGTGACCACACTTTCCAAATGACATCACTCAACCCACTGTCTTACATCATAGTCGGGATTCCTCCAGATGTAAGGGACAGAAAACTCCATCCAAACTGGCCAAAGTGAAAACACATTTCAGTGGCTCATGCACTGAAAAAGTCTAGGACTAGGCTGTCTTCAGATGAGCCTTGATCTGCCTTCTCAAAAATGTAATTGGGACCAGGTTTCTCTCTCTGTATCTCTCAACTCTACTTCTGTGTTGGTTCTGATTTCAGACTTGAAGTCTGAAGCATAGTGGTTCCAGTTTAATACTCAGTCATATTCGTCTCCCTCTTTCCCAGAAGTCTGAGAAAAATCCTGCTCTGTTCTCTCGGCTCTGCTTGGACCGGATGTTCATCCCTGAACCTATCACTGTGGTCAGGGGGAAGAGTTGCTTTGATAGGCTAGATCTGGGTCATGTGCTCTATCTGGAGCTCTGGATTAAGTGTGGGGAAAAGCCATAGCCTCAAATGAAAATTCATTCATTCATCCATCCACCCGTTCATTCATTCTTTCATTCATTAATTCATTTCTAGAAAAAATAGGGATGGATGTCTGGGAAGCAAATAGTGACTGTTTTATTACAGATTTGAGGGTTTGTCTCATATTTGCTCTCAGGTTAATTTGAGCTGCAACCTGTTTCTCTAATCTTGCCCCAGCTCTTGGCCTGGACTTTCCCTTCTGCTGGTCATTGCTGGAAACTCTAGGATGGCTAGTCTTTGTCCTTTCTTGCCCAAAGCACTACTGAAGAAAGACTCTTGTGTATAGCAGCTTTTTATTGAGGATTTGGGGGACCTGGGGATGGCGTGGGCAGCATTGAAAAGGCTTTTAAAGATTAGAGGTTCTCAGATTTGAGGGTGTATCAAACGACCTGAAAGTCTTGTTAAATTGGAGATTGCTGGGTCCCACTTCCAGAGTTGAAACAAAAATATATTGAGTTCCTGTGTGTCAGACACTAAGGCTACAGTGGTGGCCTGCTCCAAATTTTCTCTAGCTTTGCTATGCAGAGCAATTTAATTCCTTATTGCCCAAACTTTTCTCATCTCTGTCCTACCCGGGGGGCTCTCACTTTTCATTGCCAGAGAGGCCCAGGAGGTTGCTTTCCTCAACAAAGGAATCAATTTGTACTATCCGATGGAGGTCAACTGACTCAAACTGCAGCCAGCTTCCGTGATACTGTTTTTCTTTATTTTCCCATGGTATCGGCAAACAGGGAACGTTGGTGAAGTACCATGCTGGGGGTATTGACTAGGCATAGCTTCAGAGGCACGAGAGAGGGAGTGGGATCTTCAGGGAAGAGCTGCCCAACTCTAGTGTGAGCATGGCGAAAGGAAGTAACTTGAGAACCAGACCTACTAGCTGTGGGGCCTGACCGTGCCAGTCAACTACCATGAGTTTCAAATCCCTTATCCATAAAACTGAGAAAATAACGATGTGTTTACTATAGGGTTGCGGCAAAGATGAAACAAGACACCAGGACACTTATTTATATCTCTTTCTCTCTAACACCAATCTGTCACCAAGCCCTATCAGTTTTACCTCCCGAATACTTCAAATGCTACATCTCCTTCTACCCTCACCTCCACCTCGGTCTGTCCACTGTCCTGTCTCTCCAGGACAACAGCTTCGTCTCCTAAGTGGTCTTCTAGATTCATCTCTGGGTCTTCTGGTCCATTTTCTACAGTGGGCTGAGTCGATTTCAAGAAAACACAACCTGAGCATGTCACCCCCTTCCCTCCCAATCAAAACTTCGGTGCTCTTAGGACAACTGGATTCACAAAGCCCTTCTTACTTGGTTCCTGCGTATCTCTCCAGAATCATCTAGTGCCACTCTGCCCCAGACAACTGGTGACAGACCATTTCCTTGAACAAACTTTAGTCAGGTTCCTCTGAGCCGTCTTGCTCCCTCCCCAGCCTCGCTGAGCCTACATAGCCAGTGTTACAAAAATCCTGCTGCAAGTCAGTTTAGGATGCTATCAGGCATGATATCCGATCAAGATCTTCATCCCCCTTCTTTGACATAGAGGTCCTTGGTGTGCCTTTAGCAAAAATCCTGTTAAGTCAGTTTAGCAAGAACCGCCCCCCCCCATGTGTCCTCTTAGAAATTTTCCTTCCACTGTCTCCTCACTCTGCTTGTTAGCATTTGTCCATTTGGATTTAGAGTTGAACCTGATCTTTCTCCCCTGTTGCCACAGCCTTGACACCTGTTGCAATAGTCCTGAATAACGTTTTCCTTACTGTGTCAACACATGTCAGGCTTATTTTTTTCTTTAATGCTGGCTGCTTTTCCGTTCCTCGGAGTCTTTGCTGATATTCTTCTGTTTTCTCGGGCTGCTTTTTCTCTCCTCTCTCTAAAGCCTATACATCTGTCAGATTTCACCTCCATGTCACGTTCTCAAGAGCATTTCCTCAACCCAGTAGAGTGACTAGGTTCCAGTATATTGCCTTCATAGCATGTGTCATGATTTGTAATTATGTATTTGTGCAATTACGTTGATTAATGTGGCTTCACAGAACTCTTTTGTGTGCTCCTTGAGGGCAGGGAGACCATGTCTATTTTGCTCATGATTCTTGTCTCTAGTACTTTCACACAGTACCTGGCACATAATATAAATGTTTGTTATTGAAGGAATGAAAGAATGAATACAGGAAAGTGTACTATATAAAAAAGTTGCTCTATAAGTCATTTTTCCTAGTCTCCAGCTGTGCTGATACTCCTGAACACTGTTGGGGGAGATACAAACTTTTGTGGCTTATTTCATCTACTGCAAACCTTCCTGGGGGGAAACCTTGGGTCATAGCTTTGGATGTGCAAGGTGTAGTTGGCCCTCCTGAAAACTCCCCTTAGAATGATTCACTCCTCAATGTCTAGGACAGTGCCTGGGACTTGGTGAACTTAAATAGATGACCTGGGAATTGACCCACCTACTGACCTGTTTGGGGGATTCCCAGGGATACTGATAATTCCCTTGAGACAAGTTGTCTCTTGGGTGGATGTTAATGGACATGGTTTTAGGATCTCATTCTGCCCTGATGGGCGCCAGTCTAGCTAAAGATTCCCTATTGGGAGGGGCACCTGGGTGGCTCAGTCAGTTGAGCGTCCGACTTCGGCTCAGGTCATGATCTCACGGTCCTTGAGATCGAGCCCCACGTCGGGCTCTGTGTTGACAGCTCAGAGCCTGGATCCTGTTTCAGATTCTGTGTCTCCCTCTCTCTCTGCCCCTCCCCTGTTCATGCTCTGTCTCTCTCTGTCTCAAAAATAAATAAACGTTAAAAAAATTTTTTTAAAAATGATTCCCTATTGGGAATAAAATACACAAGGGGTTTTACTAGGTGCCTGCTGCTCTAAAACGGGGAAATGGCAATATGAACTTAGTAAGATTTCCCATTTCTATGACTGCCCTCTGTTTTCCCGTTAGTGTTTGTTGGTAGAACCAGGGGTAGAGGGAGCCAGGAGAGAGAGGATACAGCACGAAAGCAGGGAGCTAGGTGTCTGTTTGGGGACCTGACCCCACTTTTACTTCCTTCCACTTTCTCCCTCCCCTTAGTGCCAAGCTTTCAGAGACTGCTTCCTGCTCCCCATTTTCACCTTCCACCTTCTCCTCATCTCTTTGAGGCCTTACCCCTGGCTGCCCTGTGCAACTGTGGTTTCCTAAGGTTTCCAATGACCATCTTGTTGATAAACCATGCGTATGTGTCTGGGCCCTACCTTGTGTTCCCTGAACCTTTGGACACTGCTCTCCTTTTTCGCCTTCTCTTGGTGGCTATGATGGCACCTTGCTCTTTTGGCTGGTGTCCTGCCTTTCTTTCTCATTCTGTATTTCTCACTTGTATCTGTGTCTCCTGCAGACAAAAGCTCCTTGAGGGCAGGGACTCTGCCTGGTTCATGGTTGTCTTAAAAGTCTGTATCATATTGTCTGCACACAGTAGACATGATTAATATTTGTTAAATGAAAGAACAAGCGATTTCCTAAAGCTTTGTCACAGCTAGACTACCAAAGTGATTAAGAGCAAGAACACTGAAGATAGCCTCAGTTCAAATCCTGGCTTAGACACTGACCATCTGTGTGGCCCTCCACAGGCTACTTCAGCGCTCTATGTCCTGATTTCATTACAGTATTTTAAAACTGTTTCTTGCCTCATAGGATTGTTTTGGGGCTAAATAAGTTAATGTTCATATGCCTGGCATAAAGCAGGTAAGTACGTGCCATTTAAACAGAATAACTTATTCTACTTGATGACCAAACATGGATAGTTTTGAAAGTGAAAGGGATGCTATTAATAATTATGTCAAGACAACAGGTGTAAACCAGGCCTGTCCTGGGCAAACAGGGACATGTGATCACCTTACAGGTAAGGGCTCATTAGGTAAATAAAGAATGTTTTCATCTTTGTTGGTTTTGTTACTTCTGTTCATTTTCTTCCAGTGATTAGCAGTAAATGTTTCCAACCATAAAAGCCTGTGCGCTTATCTTTAGGAACAACAGAGAAAAAGGAAGAACAGGGGAGGCAGTGTCATAAGGGATGGAGTTGATAGGGCAGCACCCAAGAAACAGAAATGAAGTTGAATTCTTGGGGTGTGGGTGTGGGAAAAGAGGGGAGCCTTCCCATATCCCCCTGAAGCTGTGGGTCTGAAGGATGGAAGGTGCATGCGGTTTCCTTATGGATGGTGTGATTTCAAGGGGCCCAGCCTTCCCTGGAGCCTCGTCTGTGGCAAGTATCTGTGAGCACGGCCTGTGCCGGTCCTCCAAGATATGCGCTTGCTGTCTGCTCACGGAGTTTGCTGTTTTCTCTCAAACTGTTTCAGAAACATGTGGTTCCATTTGCTTCCCCAACGGGGAGTGTTTTTTCATTACCTTAAAGTAGTTGTTTTTATGAACTAGGATAAACACCTGGTGGGCAGGAGTTTTAGCTCGTGGTCATTCCAATTCGAATTCCGTTATTTCTCCTGCTTACCTGGGGAGGGGAAAAATATAATTTCTAAACACAGTTTTCCTCTTTCTGGTTTCCCAAACAGATGCACCATCAGATAACAGCATGTCTGCAGCTGGCTGCATCTGCCCAGAATACCAATGGCAGGTGGCTCTGGTGGTGACCATGGCACTCCAGGGGTGGGGGAGGGAGAAAGCATCTTTCCTTATCTCGAAATACTGAAGCCTGTCAGTCTGAGAAGGTGCCATTCAGAGCCGTGTACCAACTTATCCTCATTCCCTCTCCTTCTGGGGTGGGAGCGGAAGTGGCAGTGGGGAGGAGGAAGGGGTAAGAGAAGGAACTAACATTTAGTGGTACTTCCTATGTGCCAGGCCGTGGCATCCTTCCATTTGATTTCATACTCAGAACAACCTTATGCTATAGAGACTGGTTTTTCTGTTTCATAGATAAGGAAAACAGGCTTCAAAGAATAAAAACAATATGCTGGAGATAGATATGTCAATGGTAGACAGGAATTTGAATCTGCTTCTATCTGATTCCAAACCCTGCGCCTTTTATATTATGTCTCTGAGACCCTGAGAGGGGTGAGGATTGACTCAGTTTTACACAGCCAACCCGGGAGCAGGCTATGTCTTTCCAGCCTCCCAAAGGGAGGGAGAGGCATGGCTGGACAAAACGTGTTGGTCAAGTGCTTAATTAATATAGGAGTGGGAAGGAGAATTGAAGTTTTTGGCTGTAAGTGATTCCATCTTTTGTTCATTCAACAAATATATATACAGTCCTTACTAAGTGTGAGGCACAATGTATCAACTTATGTGAAGAGTACAGCGGAAAAGGCAGACTTGAGGTTATGTGCAGTAATTGGTCTCAGATTTGGACATGTTGAGTTGAAGATATAGGTTTGTTTCTTTAAACTTTATGTATTCATGCATTTATTTAAGTATTTATTTGTTTATTTATACTGTGGGGAGGGGCAGAGAGAGCTGGAGAGAGAGAATCCCAACCGGGCTCCAGGCCCAGTGTGGAGCCTGATGCAGGGATCAGTTCCACAACTGCGAGATAATGACCTGAGCCGAAACCAGGAGTCTGACGCTTAACTGACTGAGCCACACTGGCACCCCAAGGTATAGGTTTTTCATGAGGCCTTTGGATATACCTATCTGGAGCTCTGGAGAAAGGTGCAGGAAATATGTATTTGAGATTGATCCTCAAATAGATGGTGGTTATGCCATGAGCAATGAGTGAAATAATTAATGTTCTATGATAGAGAAGAGCATTGAGAATGGAACATCAGGTAATCCCTATGTTTCAAAGGGAAAACAAGATGAAGAGTCTATAAAGAAAGTTAGGAAGGACTGTCCAAACATGTAGGCAGAGGATCAGGAAAGAGAGATGAATTTAGTTAGATTTGTTCCCCTCATTTCCTATTAAAAAATTTTTTTAAAATGTTTATTTTTGAGAGAGACAGAGACAGAGACAGAGTGTGAGCAGGGGAGGTCCAGAGAGAGAGGGAGACACAGAATCTGAAGCAGGCTCCAGGCTCTGAGCTGTCAGCGCAGAGCCTGATGTGGGGCTCGAACTCACGAAACGTGAGATCTTGACCTGAGTTGCAGTCTGACTGATTAACCGACTGAGCCACCCAGGCACCCCTCCCCAACTTTCTATTTAAAAATCAACCACTGAAGGGGCGCCTGGGTGGCTCCGTCGGTTGAGACTCCGACTTCAGCTCAGGTCACGATCTCGCGATCTCGCGGTCCGTGAGTTCGAGCCCCACGTGAGGCTCTGGGCTGATGGCTCAGAGCCTGGAGCCTGCTTCCGATTCTGTGTCTCCCTCTCTCTGCTCCTCCCCCATTCATGCTCTGTCTCTCTATCTCAAAAATAGATAAATGTTAAAAAAAATTAAAAAAAAATAAAAATCAACCACTGTGGTATAATTTACATGTAATGAGCACACCCTTGAGTATACAGTTCCCAGACAGATGCCACCATCAGATGCTACCACCTCAGCAGCCAGCAGGCGGTTCTGGCGCAGTTTTGACAAATGTATTCACACATGTAACCTACAATCCAGTCAAGATATAGAACGTTTCCATCGTATTTAAAGTTCCCTCATACTCTTCTCCACTTATCCCATGCAATCCCTGCTCCAGGCCATCACTGGTCTGGTTTCTATGCCCACAGATTAGTTTTGCTTACTTGAGAATTTCCTATCAGTGGAATCACACAGTATATACCTTTTTGTATCTTGCTTCATCAGTGTCATTGCATGGCTCAGTAGCTTATTCCTTTTTATTTCTGGGTAAAATTTCACTAAATGGATATATCACGAGTTGTTTATTCACTGACCTTTTGGTGGACACTTGGGTTATTTCTAGTTTGGGACTATTATGAATAAAGCTGCTATGAACGTTTGTGTACAAGTCTTTTTGTGTATAAAGTTTTTCTTTTTGTTCTTTTTTCTTTCGGTAAATATCTAGGAGTGGAATTGCTGGGACAAATGTTAAGTGTATATTTAAAAAACATTGCCTAACTTCTTTTCAGAGTGGTTATACCATTTTACACTTCCATCAGTAATGTATGTGATTTCCAGACAGTCCATTTTCTCACCTAACTTGATATCATTGCTATTTTAAAATTTCAGTCATTCTAGTAAGTATGTGGTAGTACCTAATTCTGTTTTTAATTTGCACATATCTTATCTGTTGTATCAATCTGATGATAGAATATCTTGTTATGTGCTTCTTGCTGTTCTTTGCAACTGCAATATCACATTATATTGATTATTGTAATAATCTTGTACTTGTAATAAATCTTCAAGTCAAGTTATATAAGTTTTTTTCCCCCCAAACTGTTTTGGCTATTCTAGGTCCTTTGAACTTCCACATAAAATTTCAAATCAGCTTGTCAATTTCTATAAAATAAAACCTGCTTGGATTTTGACTAGAGTTATGCTGGGCAGAATTACTTTGGGAAGAGTTGACATCTGAAGAATATTGTATCTTCCCATTCATTTCTTAAGGTATTTGAAAGTTTCTGTCACCAATGTTTTCTAGTTTTTCTATGTATATGTTTTGCATATATTTTGTTATATTTATTCCTAAGTACTTTGTGTTTTGATGCACTTTTATTATGTGCCTTGGTTTTTCATATTTCTTGCTTAGGGTTTCTTCTGTGGACTTACACTTTTCATAAAATTTGGAAAAGTTTTGGTCATTATTTCTTCAAATATTTCTTATGACTTCTCCTCTTTCTTTTCTTCTTTAGGGTCCACTTGAATGTATAACAGGTTATTTGACATTGTCTCACAGCTCTCTGATGCCGTGGTTATTTTTTCCAGATGCTCAATCTTTCCTTTACCTTCTTGAATATATGGAATATAGTTTTAATAACTTACAATATCTTTGTCTACTAATTCTATCACCTATGTCATTTCTAGGTCAGTTTTCATTGATTTTTCTTCTTAATTATGGATTTTATTTTTCTGCTTATTTGCATGTCTTTTAGTTTGTGTGTGTGTGTGTGTGTGTGTGTGTGTGTGTGTGGTTGTTGTTGTTTGCTTTTTGTCTTGTGAGTTTTTATTGGATTCTAGACATTATGTATTTTTACTTTGTTGGGTGCTGGGTATTTTTCTATTCCCATAAATATACTTGAGTATTATTCTGGGACATAGTTAAGTTACTTGGATACTGGTCCTTTTGAGGTTCGCTTTGTTAGGGATGGCCAGAACTGCTTATTGTCTAAGGCTAATTGCCCACTACTGAATATCCTTCTGAATACTCTATCTGGTAACCTATAAATTATGAGGTTTTCAACTTTGGCTGGTAGGCAAACACTGAGGATTTTTTCCTTTACTCCTTTCAGGTGTTTTTTTTCCTTCAGCTTTAAATATTTTTCTGACTTGAATGTGCTGATCAGCAATCAAACCAAAGACTCGAGGGACACCCTTTGCAGATCGCTGGATCTCTCTCTCTCTCTCTCTCTCTCTCTCTCTCTCTCTGTGCAGCTCTCTAATCTCTGATGCTCTTCTATGTGAACTCTAGCTGACCTGGCCTCCTTGGACTCCCCGAATGATCTCCTAAACTAAGGGAGACTTGTTGGCTCTGGCTGGGTTTTATCATAGGGGCTCATCTTGCTTGTTTCCTCTTTTTCAGGGATCACTGTGTGTAATGCCTGATGTCTAATGTTGGAAAGCTGTTGTTTCATATATTTTGTCTGGTGTTTTAGTTGTTTCAGGTGGGAGAGTACATTCTGTCCTGTTACCCCATCTTGATCAGAATTGAAGTCCTGATGCAATTTCAAATGGCATTACAGTTTAGATTTTTTTTCAACAATTTATTCATAGTCTATGAAAAACAGTTGATTTTTGATATTTGACTTTGTATCCTGTGACCTTGCTCAATTCACTTATTAGTTTTCACGTGGTGGGGGTAGATTCCTGAGGAATTTCTATATACACAATCATGTCATCTGTAAATATGGCATGTTTTCTTTCTTCCTTCAGAAACTGCATGTGTTCTCTCTTTCCCTAGCAAACCCCTCCCCCTGCCTTATTGTTGTATGAGAAACTCTATTACAATGTTAAGTTGAGGTGAAAAAAGCGAACCTTGCATTGTTCTTGATCTTGAGAGGGGAAAGAATTCAGTCTTTCATCATTAAGTAGGATGCTAGGTGTAGGCTTTTTGTAGATGTCTTTTTTGGGGCTAAAAAAGTTTCCTATTCCTAGTTTGCTGAGAGCCTCACAAGGAATGGATGTTGAATTTTACCAAATGTTTTTTTTCTGCATCAGTTGAGATGATAATATAATTCTTTCTCCTTTACTCTCTTAATGTGGTAAATTACAGTGATCAATGATCATTAAATCAGTCTTGGAGTCCTGAGATAAACTCCACTTGATCATGATGTATTATCCCCTTAAAAATGCTTTTTATATGTTTATGTATTCTATGTACTAATATTTTGTTGAAGATTTTGCATCAACATTCATGAGAGACATTGGGCCAATTTTATTTTCTTGCAATGTGTTTGTCAGGCTTTGCTATCAGAGTAATACTGGCTTCATAAAATAAGTTGGTAATAATTCTTTCCCATTTTACTTTCTATAAGAATTTGAGTATGATTGGTATCATTTCTCCCCCTCAGTGATAAGTAGAATTCATCAGTGAAGCTGTTTGGCCTGGGGTTTTCCTTGTAGAAAGTTTTTAAATTAAAAATTCAATTGATTAAAAAAATTTTTTTCGGGGCGCCTGGGTGGCTCAGTCGGTTGAGCGTCCAGCTTCGGCTCGGGTCATGATCTCACAGTTTGTGAGTTTGAGCCCTGCGTTGGGCTCTGTGCTGACAGCTCAGAGCCTGGAGCTTGTTTTGGATTCTGCGTCCTCCTCTCTCTCTGCTCCTCCCCCGCTCGTGCTCTGTCTCTCTCTCTCTCTCAAAAATAAATAAAACATTAAAAAAAATTTTTTTTTCATGTTTATTTTTGAGGGAGAGAGACAGAGCACGAGCAGGGGAGGAGCAGAGAGAGAGGAAGACGCAGAATCCGAAGCAGGCTCTAGGCTTCGAGCTGTCAGCACAGAGCCTGATGTGGAGCTGGAACTCATGAACCACGAGATCGTGACCTCAGCTGAAGTCGAACTCTTAACCGACTGAGCTACCCAGGTGCCCCCCAAATTCTATTGGTTTAACAGATAAAAGGGCTATTCATATTTTCTATTTCTCTTATGACAGCTTTGGTAATTTGTCTTTCAAGGAATTTGTACACTTCCTATCTTTTTTTGGCCAGCTTTCTTGAAGTGTAATTGACAAACAAAGTTGTGAGATATTTAAATTGTATCCTTTAAAGATGAGTAGAATTTGCAGTGGTTCCCTCTATCATTCCTGACATTGGCAATTTGTATTTCTCTCTTTTTCCTTGCCTTTACGTATGTGCAGATTAGTTAGCTTTCGCTGCATTGCCAAATCCTACAGTCTCTGTATCAGGCAATGTATATTTTATAGAGCTCTCTCTTTCTTTTTGGAAGGTAATCCCCTGGAATAGTTAGTAATTCTTTATATTACAATTTCCCTGTTCAAATCGGGGTGTGGTTTCTGTCTCCTGAGTGAATCCTGACTGATACACCAATAAAATACTGGAATAGAAATTTCAGCGATGGAGAGGACATGGAAGAGAATTCAGACCCAGGTGGATCCTTTGAGCCTGGAGACCATAGGAAGGATACATGGTGAGTGTCTGACTATATTTATGATGGAAGGGGGGATGAGAAGCTGAGGGAGTTGCTGGCTTTGATTTTCTCCATGAAGTAGGAGGAAAGCTATCTGCTGAAGGCTTGGGGAGAATGAGGCAGATTTGTAATAGCCCTTGATGAACCTCGCAAAAGACCAATTTGTGTTGGAGTATACAATTTTCTCTACCAGAACTCAGAAATCCAGCCTTATAAGCAAGGCAGGCAGTTTTAGAACTGACTCAGGGTCAGGGTTTTCCAGGACTTGTGAGTAGAAGAAAAAGGGAGCAAGGGTATTAAAGAAGCTGATGAGAAATCATCCAAGTTATTGACCAGAGGTCTAGCGTGGGTTTTGAAAGATTGAGCCCCGGGGTTGAGTGGAGGAGAGAAGATAAACTTCTCTTCTTATGAGGCCATAAAAGGGTTAAAGTGCTGGCACTCAGTGAGGTCAAGGAATGAAGTAGGAGGAATAGAATAGAGTTGGAAAGGTCATGGTCCAAGTGGGACGTTGAAGTGTAATTTGGGGGGAGGTGGAGCCATGCTAGTAATGGTCCAATTGTGGCCTTGAAAAGTTATTTGAAGTGATCAGGACAAGGTTGGGGGAGGCTAGGGTGTCAGATGAGTTGGCCTCAGCAATTTGTCTCAGGATGGTGGTGGGAGTTAATACAGTGGTGACTGGGGAGAGTCCTCAGCATGGTGTGGGCCAGGGTCAATGATAGCAGCAAGAGGTGAAGGCAATGAGCCATGCAGCTTGAGCAGGACTTTAAATGAGAGTAGAAGAGTAATAGCATGGAGCTGGCAAGGGATGGTGGGAGACTGCTGACTCCAAGTGCACCCTTCTTGGCTGGAAAATGGAACTCGTGGGAGCAAGAGACACTTTCATGCAAGAGGGCTGCAAGGGAACCAATGTCCTTGGGGTAAGGCCAGGTTTTAGTTACTGTGAGAAGGAGGATATATGGAAAGTTCTTGGAGAGTGTTGTGGATGTAGAATTTGCATATAGTGGAATGAGGGTTACTAAGAGCGCAGGGGAAAATATTCAAAAGGCAAACAGCAATGTGAAGGTGGAAAGGGCAAAGGTGATGAGCAGTTTGTAGGACTCAAAGTACAGCAACTGAGTTTTCATCCATGTATCACAGCACTTGGTAGGCACAGAGTAGGTGCTCAATTAATGTATCTGAGGAATTGTGTAAATCCGTGAATAAATAAAGTCTCTTTTG